>NC_092173.1:3849030-4189864 GCF_045791955.1 Oncorhynchus clarkii lewisi | reverse complement strand
AGGAATCCAATGAACGAAGGAAAGTATAACGCCCCACCAGGCAGACTGTCGACCAATTGCATTCATGTTGTCATGCTGCGTCACGCAGTCGCTAAGCTAATCGTCATGCAATCCCTTCTCAAGTCAGTGTATATGTCGAGAAACGTGCCTATTGTCCTCGAAAGGACGTACTGTCACCATTCAAATGCTGTACGATATTACAGATACCAAGTTAATTATCTCAGTCTCGGAAAAGGTTTGTAATGTTGTACTTCTTGTTGACAAAATTCATGCTAATGTTGAGTTCTTGAGCTACCGCCCAATAGACTCCCAGTCACTCCTTGAAGGAGAGTGCACCTTGTCCCAGAATCACCCAGAATGCACCACTAACGTAGCATGTGCAACTTTTGTAATCTCCTCAAAAGTATATCTGCTGTTGCGAATGTCAGACTCCACTCTGTGAGGCACATTGATCTGCAGATACAGCATAGTGAGATTGCAGACTACTAAATTGATAGTGCAGTTTGTTTAGGTGATTTTACAGCTAACTAGCTATTTTACATGCTGATATTGTCTTTGGTATTATTGTGTGTAGCTACATTTGCTACCTAGCTAGCTAGCCAGCCCGTAGAGACAGCATTGCATCGTGGATTTTGAAGTCGACTTGAGCTGCAACAGATTTCCACAACAATTTTCCATGTAGCTACCAACCTTATTATATTGGCAAAATGCAACATTAGTTAGTTAGTTATTGCTCTAACATATTAGTGTTAAATAACACTATAAATTAAAGGAATTAGTGGTTTTGGATGGATTTTTCCTTTAGCTACAGTGCAGCATGTTTAGTAGGCGATATCCATTGCAAGAGCACTGGAATGATTGTGAGACTTCCAGATTCAAGTGACGTGGCAAGGCCAAAAGATGTTTGACTTTGATCGTGCACAGTACCAGACCAGAATCAGTCTATACAGATGGCTAGCCAAATGTATACTGGAACTAAGCAATGTAACTCTCAACATGAAACCAACATGTCCTACTGTGAAATTAATTGATGCAGGTTTGTGAATTGAGGTGAAGTCCCGAAAGGCATTATAGTAACACATTTTCCTTAATAACTCTTCCAAACACAGCACCACTGTTGAAAACGCTATACTGATTCAGAATAAGATACTCAGTAAACGACACCAAAAACAAGATTAAAACCCTCCTTTCTTTGCCTTTCCTTCAAATTCAGCCATGCCTCCTGCGCCAGTTCAAATGGCATTCTAAATATTTAATAGTGCACGTGGAGAGGTTTTGGACACCTCAGCACTTAAAACCATGCGGGTCAAGGGGATATTTCTACGACCAAACATCAATTGAATACATTATCATGGCTCCCTGCTGCACCGTAGAGCTCTATTACAGGATGTAAGGGAGTGCTTCACACAGCAGTTCTGGGGTAGTGGTAAAAAGAATAGGCCTGCGACCGGGCAAAACATTGTACCGTAACACTGTATGAACGGGAGAGTTACTTTACCTGCCTTAGGCCGTCTCTACTGTTCTGCATGATCCGCAGGGCGTAGTTGGACCGCTGGCCTTTGCTGTTGAATTCAATGTGGCCCGTTAGTCCTTCCAATTCTACCTATCCCAGAGAGAGAGAGAACAAGAGAGAAAAGCTCCCATGTTATTAAGGTGTTTCACTTGGTCCGCGACTGTTGTTTTTGGTGTCAGTAATCTGGGTTCAAATAGTGTTAGTTTGCTTTCAAATCCTTCAGCAGCACTGGATTGAGCTTGCCTTGAGCGACAGAGCCAATGGAGTAGTTCCAAAAGGGAAAACTGCAAACCCTGCCGATCCGGCACTGCAGGCAAGGCTCAATCCGATGCTCCCAAGTATTTGAAAGGAAATAAATACTGTTTAAACCCAGGTATGTCAGTAACTTCACATGCATGTCTGGGTTTGGTCGGGCTTTAGTTCCTTATTGATTAAATTATCCAGAAGGGAAGCGGGCTGACAATTATGCTGCGACAAAACCCTAAGCCACCCCATCATCTGATACTGAGAAACCAGCAGTATGATCGATACGAGGGAGTCTCAAACGAAATGATTGTGTGATGACAAAGTGACGGTGGTAAAACATCTAAATGGCAACAGATGAATCATTTTCAGATTTGCTTTTACTAAAGAAGAAAAAAAACGTCTGAAATTCAATACATGTCACACTCTAGTGTCTTGATGGCTCACTCACAGGCCATTTATTCCTAATGAGGGACTATGAGCATTACAGTGTGACAGCCAGTCATCCAGTCTCTAACTCCTTCCCTGCCCCCCTTCTCCCTGCTGTAGGCTACTGATGAAGAAATAGGGGCAGTGACCTAGCCTGATCCCAGAACTGTTTGTACTGTCTTACCAACTCCTATGGTCTTAGGCGTATCAATGACAACACATACAGATCTGGGACCAGGCTAGCAGTGACCCAAGTTAATGTGACAATATGACTGACTATATACACAGTGGTAAGAAAAGGGCTAGAAGATTTCTATATAAATATAAATACATAAATGTAAATATATTCAGCTGGTAGATCAAACAGTAAGGTTAGGTTTAGGGGATAGGGATCTGCTGGGTGAATATCCACTGCAAAAATATACACACACCTAATGGCTTTTAGTATAATGTTAACTAACACACTTGGGAGCATACTGTGTATCACAGTGCACACTGCAGTCTAATTTTGCTCCACAAAGATGAATCTTATCTTAATCTTAAACATGACCAACAACAGAATGCCATTCCCCTCCTATCCAGAGTGGGGCGCCCTTACCATCCTCAGGTAGTTCATGAGGCTGGTGCCATGCTCCCAGATCTTGGAGGACTTGCAAGAGAGCTGCGTGGCGCCCACGTTCTGGCTACGGTTGAGCTCCTGGACCGCCGCCACCACCGCATGCACTGCGTCAAACAGCAGCGCCGACGATAGCTGAGGGGGGGGGGGGGGGGGTGATAGGGAAATAAGAAGTAAAAGAAAGAAAGAAAGAAAGGAGAAGGGAGGGAAGGAAGAAAAGGGGGCTATTCTGTGGTAAACACACACCGATCTTCCATTCTCCCTGATGCCTTGGGTCCACTCTGGTCGGTCAGTGATGGGTTAAAACAAGCGATCCCCAAAATGCCATCCATGCAGCAGTCAGATATTCCATTAGATCGTTAGGATCCTCTGATGTGCTGACAGAGGGGGGAAAAAAGCTGCACCACTTTCACCCCTACTGGAGCTGGCAAGCCCTGGCTGTTCCAATTACCACACATCCGTCGGAGTGGAGGCGGAAGTGCAGGAAGGGGGATTTGTCCTGTAGACTGTTTTCATACAGGCCCCATCCGTGTATGTAAAAACAATTAAAATGCATGATGGCATAGATTATACGAGGGAGAGAGAGAGTATTTCACCGTTATATGTCTGTATAATAAACCAATAAGCCCTGGCCCTGATCTGTTGTGCATATTGATATGGGAACATATAGATGATTGTGATGCATAGTAAACAATGAGCACCATATAAGGCCCATAACCATCATAATTTCTATGATATATCTCCTCCTTGCACAGGCCAATGTTGAATTGGACTGCGCTACAGGCAACAAAGTATAAACAACAGCTGGAAAACAGTAGTTAGAGCGAGTGTGTACAGTGGTTCAGTGCCATTTGGATTCCAGGACGGAAAGTCGATGGCAGCAGCTTCCTGATCATAAGTCACGATTATGCACCACGTGACCTTAAAGGGAGATGTCACTTCGAAATCAAAGTTGGTCAGGTGTTTTCATCCCTCAAAAGTAGTCTAATATCAAAATGAATCCCCATCGTACACCATCGATTTTCATGCATTGAGGCATATGCTGTAGCTGGATCTTCAAAACAAATGGCCCGAAATGTGGACCTATCTCAATCATTTTTAGGTTTGAAAATATCTGAAACACTTTGGTTGCAAGTCACTGTAACCCCCCCCCCCCCCCCCTCCATTCTTCCTCACCGCACTCTCTTTCGTCCCACCACCTCCCTCATTCCCATGACACTGTACAGCTGAGAGAGAGGGGTCTTTTAAAAATGGAACCTGATATGAAAGAGCTCCCTGGAACACTGCAAATGAATAGCAGGGAGAAAAGGTGCAGCTCGCTCTCGCTACTCTCGTTTTATTAGGGGCTCAGAGCTGTTATCCCTCCACTGCTCTACGACAAAATATCCTGTGATTAATTAAAGATAACTCCTAATTATGAGGGGGGAAAAACAACTGGAGAAAAACAGCTGGTTTCTAAAAAAAAACTGCAGCCATTGATTTTTCAAAATCTTTCTTGAGGGCTTAATTAAGAAACAAAAATTCAATAAACCCAATTAATGAGTTCCTCGTCGCTCTCTGATGTCAGAAAACTTCTCGTTTACAGAAGTGTGGTGAATTGGGTTCACATTTTTCAAATGCAGCATGGAAGAATGTTATGTTAATGTTATGTACTACACTACCAGTCACGTATTCATTTAATAAGCATGTGGCAATTAACTAATTAGATCTTTAAGAATGACTAATTAACGACTACACAGACAACTGTATTAAAGGCATAGAAAAGACTTCAAGCCTGAACATTCTCAAAGATCTAAAAGCTTGTAATGAAGCCGAATCTCGCAGTCACACGTGTGGGGATACCTCATAATATGGGAAAAGAGCTGGAGTGTATTCAGGAGGATGAACCTTTCAGAAGGTTGCAGGTAGATATATAGCAAATAAAGTGTTCCCAGGAACAGGATTAAGAAACACTGTGCTAGAGAATAATATATTTTCTGCATATATCTGAACACTTTTTTTGGCTGCAGATAGAACTGTAACTAACAGAGCTCAATTTCCAATAGTACATGCTAGAGTAGGATTGGGAATCATCAGGTCTATTTGTTACATTTCTACCTGCAACATTACAGAACCTTCAGATGTAAATATATTATGGAGCTCAGATATGACTGTCTAGCTGCTGAGCAATCCTCTCTGTCCTACATAAACCGGAACCCTGGTCTCACCGGTGTGCCGGCGAAGGGGGCGTGGTCACAGTTTTCCTGCCAGGAACGGTTGAGGCTGAGGAGGAAATCCTGGAAGAAGGGGTGTGTTCGGTTGAAGACGGAAAAGCCCAGAATGTTCACCCGCTCACTGGGCACGTCATCCAATCGCAGCAGAGAGAATTCCTGCAGAGGGAGGAGTCAGAGGGTCAAAGGTGTAATGGTTTTAGGTATGCACGGTGTATGACAGAGGCTTGGACATGTCCGACATAAATCATGTTTAGTTGCCTCGATATGGAGGAGATATGTGAATGAACGGAATATTTAATCAATGTCAGGGGAAAGGGCACATGCTAATCTAATACGTTTAGCCCCAATTTCATTGAATTACTTGAAGTTTCGTTATATTAAGTTCATTAATCCAGATGATTAAGATTCCTAACATGTACACAACCCACGTAATTCATTCAGTGTGTATGTATGTGGCGTGTGTATGGTGTGTGTGTGTGTGCATTAATGTGTGCATGTGCTCCATTAGTAGTTTAGCGCATATTCATACATGCGTGGGCATGTGTGTACAGCCTGGAACGAGCCCGTGGAAATGTGCTTGGGTGAAAAACAACTTATACTTTGATGTCCCTAAGTTCAGTCTGGTGGCTCCCGAGCGGTGGGGAGGACGTCACCAGAAGGTTAATAGAGATATCAGCCCAGTCACCCTCAGGTGTCAGTGCCAGCATTACAGTCTATAACAGTGACACCGCCTGTCACCTCGCTGAGCCCAGGGACAGCTATGAAGGGGAGGAGGTGGAAAAGGAGAGAAGAGTTGGAGGAGGAAAGGTGCCCAGGCTTCAGACAGTTTAGTCAGAGACAGACTACTCTACTGTGGAAGACAGGAGAGAGGAGGTGGTGTGTGTGTGCTGAGTCTGTGCGTGTGCATGTGTGTGCGTATGTGTGTGTCTGTGTGCGTGCGCGAATGTGTCCAATCCTCAATAAGAGGTGATGGGGCTGGTGAGTTGAGTAGGAAGAGAATCATTCTGAGAACAGGAACGTCACAAGACACCGGCAGTAGCCTTTAAAATCCCAAGGATTAGATAAGGTAGCGTGTTAGTGGGTTCCTCTGCAGCACTAGATCAAAGCCCAACTAGACGCTGGTGCTCTTACAACAAACACTAGCAGAGTAGGAGAAGGTGAGCAGGCCACGGAGGAACAAAATATTTTTCATCAGCGCCCCTGAGGGAGAACAGAACAGGCGAAAGTCCCTGGTGAATTCCCTTAGCATCACTAGCTACAGACCGCAATGCAAACTGGCAGCCATATGTCTTCCCAATCCAGACCAACAACACGATGCTGTTTAGTGGTGACACAACACTTTTTGATTTACTCTCTCTTAGCCATGTTGTCTCTGTATCTGATTGAAATCAGTACAGTTCTGTCCATGCCAGGTGATGAAAAGCAATCTGAAAAGTTTAAGGCGAGTCGCTACACCCCAATCGACGCTGACGCACTAGCTTCCGCTGTGTTGATGTTTTCGAGGCAAACTCTTGGCAGATTGTTTTTGCACTTTCTGCCAAGTGCATTCAGGACATTGAGGACTTGAGATAAATAGATATTGCGGATTGAAACACACAGCACTTGATAAAAGGAAAGCTGAGTTGAGCCTGAAACAGTGTCATCTCCGTGCTAAATTCTTTATGAATGAGTATTAAAATAAACATGCCGAAAGAGGAATTTATTCATTCATTCATTCATGAGAACATTTCCAACATGGACGGAGGTGTTGTTCACAGCCCTGAGTACAATTGGAACTACACCCCACATCTTAAAACATTTAATTACCCTTAATATTTATAATCAATATATTTAATTATGAAAATAGCATAATATATGGGCGCTGACCCTTCTTATACGGCAACTATAAAAAATAAACTACGAGTGGATATATCTTACACACACACACACACACGCACACACACACTTCAATTCCCGCTGCGTTACTTTAACCCTTTACGCTTGTGGGAATTGGCCTATATGGATATAGATAAACTGAGATGTTTTTTTTACAGAAGAAATATGGAAAGCATATGCATAACAATGGTAGCAATTAAAAGGGAACAGTTTGGAGATCCTGGGAAAATGATTAGACTAAAGCTGGGGTCAAGAGTTCACCTGGCACAACATTACACTGTTGATTTGAAGTGAGTTTTACATTTACTGTTCTTTTAGCCGTATTTGTTGATAATTATAGCTGAAACTACGCTGGATACATTCATTAACATGATAAGAATATTCTTGGAAAGTTTGGGGTAGGTCCAACATAAAGGCAACAAAAACATGGGTTTGAGTGAGAGGTCTAACTGGTGTCCCCAAGTGGCTACACACCTCTCCAAAGTGTGCACAGTTCCTAAATTCCTCAGTAATTTCAATGCACCTTTATGGCTAAAGGTGTTTTTATTTTAGCTCTCCAAGCTCTGCCGTTGAGGAACAAGAGCAAGCGCACTTGTATCTTTATTTGTTGTTGTAAAAATGGTCCATTAAAAAAAATCGCAATCTGGGTCAGGTGGGCATCGTTTGCAATGTTGTTCTACTGCCAACATGACTAGCTAAAATATTAAATACAATCTTACAGTGTTTGGCTTTCAAAAGGCAATGCAGAGAAGCAGATCATAATGTTGATGCGTATAGAATGGATTCATGAGTTGCCTTCAAATGCGCGGTACACACATTTTTATTCACAATACAACAAACACAGGCTCATTCTGGTCAGGACAACCCAGGGTATAACGCCATGTCATGTTGTAACTGTACATCAAACATAGTGATCATAAACATTTGAAACTGTATATTACATGCGTTTTATGGCATGGAAATGTGAAGTGCACATTTGGACTAACGGGTGTTTGGCTTGCTTGTATGACATCAAGGCGGTATTTATTGTAATCCTCAACATCTCATATTTCAAAATGCATTGAGTACTCTTAAATGTACAACATTTCCCTCACTCAGACAATTAGTGGGAAGGATGGGGGCAAATTCTTGTCAACCGCAGTGATCAAGTTCAGGAAGGCTGTCTGTCAATACCCATACAGAGCTGTGAAGCAGAGACCCTGAGCTCTGACATCATGTATAGCATGTTACTGTGCAGCCACTGCTGTTCCAATTTAGGGGCTTATCAGTGTCCAAATCTGCCATTTTCAACCCGTACAAGTGTACAGGGCTACAACATTCAAACAGCTAAGTTAAAGTCCCCACCACACCTTCATTGACTACCATCTGCGCGCTGGTAACGGTTTCATGGTCTTCCCATCACTTTCCCCCAGTGTATCCTGACAAGCCCAACGGGATTGGCACCATGATTACTCTTTAAGTGGACTTTAACAGATCATTAGAAGAGGAGCCCGTGCAAATGGGATGGTCATTAAGTGTGCCCCTCCTGGGTACAGTCAAACACATGAAACACAAGGTCACCAAATATCCACCGGGGCCGTCTGGAGAAACCTAGCTAGCAAAATGTATACTTACTTTATTTATTTAAATAACAAAGTTATGCAACTCCTAATTCCCCTGTGTGGAAAAGTAATTGCCCTCTTACACTCAATACCTTTAGCTGCAATTTTTATTTTAATATTTTATTTGACCTTTATTTAAAGTCGGTTATGAACAAATTCTTATTTACAATGACGGCCTACCAAAAGGCAAAAGGCCTCCTGCGGACACGGGGCCTGGGATTAAAAATAAATAATAAATACAATATAAATATAGGACAAAACACACATCACAACAAGAGAGACAACACAACACTACATAAAGAGAGACGTAAAGACAGCAACACAGCAAGGCATCAACACATGACAACACAGCATGGTAACAACACAACATAACAACAACATGGTAGCAACACAACATGGCAGCAGCACAAAACATGGTACAAACATTATTGGGCACAGACAACAGCACAAAGGGCAAGAAGGTAGAGACAACAATATAGCACACAAAGCAGCCACAACTGTCAGTAAGAGTGTCCATGATTGAGTCTTTGAATGAAGAGATTGAGATAAAACTGTCCAGTTTGAGTGTTTGTTGCAGTTCGTTCCAGTCGCTAGCTGCAGCGAACTGAAAAGAGGAGCGACCCATGGATATGTGTGCTTTGGGGACCTTTAACAGAATGTGACTGGTAGAACGGGTGTTGTAAGTGGAGGATGAGGGCTGCAGTAGATATATCAGATAGGGGGGAGTGAGGCCTAAGAGGGTTTTATAAATAAGCATCAACCAGTGGGTCTTGCGACGGGTAAACAGAGGTGACCAGTTTACAGAGGAGTATAGAGTGCAGTGATGTGTCCTATAAGGAGCATTGGTGGCAAATCTGATGGCAGAATGGTAAAGAACATCTAGCCGCTCGAGAGCACCCTTACCTGCCAATCTATAAATTATGTCTCCATAATCTAGCATGGGTAGGATGGTCATATGAATCAGGGTTAGCTTGGCAGCTGGGGTGAAAGAGGAGCAATTAGGATAGAGGAAACCAAATCTAGATTTAACTTTAGCCTGCAGCTTTGATATGTGCTGAGAGAAGGACAGTGCACCATCTAGCCATACTCCCAAGTACTTGTATGAGGTGACTGCCTCAAGCTGTCAACCCTCAGAGGTAGTAATGACACCTGCGGGAAGATGGGCATTCTTCTTACCAAACCACATGACTTTTGTTTTGGAGGTGTTCAGAACAAGGTTAAGGGTAGAAAAAGCTTGTTGGACACTAAGAAAGCTTTGTTGTAGAGCATTTAACACAAAATCTGGGGAGTGGCCAGCTGAGTATAAGACTGTATCATCTGCATATAAATGGATGAGAGAGCTTCCTACTGCCTGAGCTATGTTGTTGATGTAAATTGAGATGAGCGTGGGGCCTAGGATCGAACCTTGGGGTACTCCCTTGTTGACAGTCAGTGGCTGAGACAGCAGTTTTTCTGACTTTATACACTGCACTCTTTGAGAGAGGTAGTTAGCAAAACAGGCCAAAGACCCCCCAGAGACACCAATACTCCTTATTCCACAAGAATGGAATGGTCTACCGTATCAAAAGTTTTGGCCAAGTTAATAAAAATAGCAGCACAATATTGCTTAGAATCAAGGGCATTGGTGACATCATTGAGGACCTTTAATGTTGCAGTGACACATCCATAACCTGAGCAGAAACCAGATTGCATACCCAAGAGAATACTATAGATATCAAGAAAGCCAGTCAGTTAATTATTGACAAGTTTTTCCAACACTTTGATAAACAGGGCAAAATAGAAATAGGCCTTATAACAGGTAGGATCAGATTGATCTGAGTGCACTTATTTCTCATTTGCCTGAACGATAGCCAGTCAGCCTGAGTATGTGTGTGCCGAGCCTTTCGCCAAATGCAATTCTTGAGGTGGAGTAACTCTGCAAGATCACGGTCGAACCAGGGGCTGAACCTGTTTTTAATTCTCATTTTATTTATGGGGGCGTGTTGATTAACAATACCTCTGAAAATATCAAAAAAGAAGGTCAAAGAGACCTCGACAAGCTGATTCTATACCTTTATAAAAAGGCCAGTTCATAAAGGAAGGCTTGCTCATTAAAGCGTCTATGTCAAATCAGGACAGGTCGTTTCACTGAGCAGCCATTACGAACACAGGCTGTAAAACAGTGATCACTAAGGTCATTACAGAAAACACCAGACTGATACCTATCAGGATTATTTGTGAGGATAACATCGAGGAGAGTAGACTTTTCTGGGTGTTTGGAGTCGTACCTTGTCGTATTGGTAATAATCTGAAAAAGACTTAGGACTTGTGGTTTAAGCATGTCCCAGTTTAGGTCACCTAGTACAACAAATTCAGACTTAGTGTAAGGGGCAGGAGGGAGTTTAGGGCAGGTAGGGTACAGGCCGGTGCTGATGGAGGACGATAGCACTCAGCAACAGTCAACAAAGAGCTATTTGAAAGTTCAATGCTTAAAGCCAGCAAATCAAATTGTTTGGGGACAGACTTGGTGGAGACAATCGAGCACTGAAGGTGATCCTTGGTAAAGATTGCCACTCCCCCACCTTTGGGAGATCTGTCTTGCCGAAAAAGGTTAGAACCAGAAAGGTTAACATCAGTATTCAAAACACTCTTCCTCAACCAGGTCTTAGTAACGACCAACACATCTGGATTGGAGCTGTGAACCCACACTTTCAATTGATCCATTTTAGGTAATAAGCTTCTAGTGTTAACGTGCAGAAAACCCAGGCTTTTACGAGAGCAGAGGATGGGCATAGGACAGGGAGAGCTCTGTAGTGCTGATTTATGACATCTGAATGTGTATCAGACGGCAACAAGATCATAGTGTACAACAATTTCATCAGGTAACATGAATACAAGGCCGGCGAGAGATGGTTAGAATAGGATGGGAGGCCAATAGAGAGTTAGACTCCCGAGTGTGGGAACAAACATAGTCTGTCCCCACGGTTGGGTAAAGAATGTTTGTAGTCAACAAAGTGTGCAGGAGTCATGAGGAAAATAGCAAAATGCACAATAAAATATATAACGACTTGGAGCTAGCCATTGTAAGTTCAGAGTCACTCGCCCCAACAGTGTGTGTGCTGGAGGCGAGCGAAATCTCAGGAGAGAGGGGTGAGTGTGGTGGAGGTACCTGTACCAGACAGGGGGAGACAGACCAGGGCAGATGGGGAACATATCGCCAGGTGGAATCCAAGCAGCAGTTCAGCAGGCAACGGGAGTAGGTGTCACACGCATTTGAGAGAAGCTTTTATTTCTGGAGGCAGATTTCTTGTAGAAAATGCCAGTGAATGGTCTTTGAACAGCTGGAGGGGGCTTCAGAGGACTCTTCAAAGACTCCTGACACTTGTTGGGCCCAAAGGCCTAGAAAATAGCATCAGACCAAACGCTACTCACTCAGTTCCAGGTTGGATGGTGTCCTCAGGTCTCTGCTGTTTGTTTGCTCGAGCACCCTCTGTAGAGCTTGAAAACAGGAAACCTTGGAAGCAGTAATCTCTCAGGTTAATTTTGGTCAAAATTAGGTTGTAGGTGTTGCAATGACTGCAACCAAATGCTTCCTGTAGTTGTTGATCAGTCTAACACATCGCTTCGGAGGAATTATGGCCCACTTTTGCAGAACTGTGCGACATATGTGGGTTTTCAAGCTTGATCTGCTCGATTCAAATCCTGCCACAACATCTCAATTAGGATTAGGTCTGGACTTTGACTAGACCATTCCAAAACTTAAAATGTGTTGCTTTTTAGCCATTTTCATGTGGAATTGATTGTGCGTTTTGCTGCATGACCTAGGTGCACTTCAGCTTCACCTCACAGATGGATGGCCTGACATTCTCTGATACAGAGTAGAATTCATGGTTCCTTCTATTAAGGCAAGTCATTTAAGTCCTGAGGCAGCATCCACAAACCATTAGACTACCACCACCATGTTTGACCGTTGGTATGAGGTTCTTACTGTGGAATGCAGTGTTTGGTTTTCGCCAGACATAACGGGACCCATCTTGTCCAGAAAGTTGACTCAGGTTTTTCCAAGAAGCACCCGGTAGCACGTGGATTAAGACTCTTGGAAGACTGTTCTATGGACAGGTGAGTCAAAAGTAGAACTTTTTGGACAACGTTGGTCCCATTACGCCTGCCAAAAACCAAACACTGCAATCCACAGTAAGAACCTCATACCAACGGTCAAGCATGGTGGTGGTAGTGTGATGGTTTGGGGAAGCCACGGCCACGTGACTCAGGAGCGATCCATTTTCATGTACCTAATAAAAGCTGAAGTGCATTCAGAAAGCATTCACACCCATTGACTATTTCCACAATTTGTTGTGTTACAGCCTGAATGTATTAAATTGAGATTTTGTGTAACTGGCCTACACACAATAGCCAATAATGTTAAAGTGGAATTATGTTTTTAGAAATACAAATTCATTCAAAATGAAAAGCTAAAATGTCTTGAGTCAATAAGTATTTAACATGACTTTTGAATGACTACCTCATCTTTGTACCCCATACATACTGTACACCAAATCAATACTAAGATACAGGCATCCTTCCTAACTCAGTTGGCGGAATGGAAGGAAACCGCTCAGGGATTTCACCATGAGGCCAATGGTGACTTTAAAACAGTTACAGAGTTTAATGGCTATGATAGGAGAAAACTGAGGATGAATGAACAACATTGTAGATGTAAAGCACAAGGCCAAATATACACTGGAGTAGCTTAACAAAACCACATTGAATGTTCCTGGGTGGCCTAGTTACAGTTTTGACTTAAAATTGGTTTGAAAGTCTATGGCAAGACTTGAAAATGGCTGTCTAGCAATGATCAACAACCAACTTGACAGAGCTTGAAGAATATATATTTTTTTAAATGGAATCCATTTTGAATTCAGGCTGTAACACAACAAAATGTGGAATAATACTTTCTGAAGGAACTGTACACACGTGTACATGCACGCAGACAAAAACCCTCACCCACCCACCCTTCCTTACCTGACCCACAAACCGCTCCAACCCCCTCACCCTCACACATTCCTACACACATCACTGCTTGCATAAAGAGCAGCAGAAAAGACAGAGAGTAAGTGTGAGAGGTGGGCCAGGCAGGCTGGCCCCGGTGGCCTCCAGCTGACAGGCTGGCCATGGGCCCCCTGACACAGCCTGTCACCTGGAGATCAATCAGAAACGAGGTGCTAGGCCAACCCGCTGTACCCCTGCTGGCACCTCCTGGACCCTCTTAATAGCATATTCTGAAAAACACAGGCATACTAACAGACACACACATGCGCGCAGACACATGCATGCATGTCGCAGACAGGCAGGCACATGCACACACACACACAAAAAAACCTCTTCCACATTCTGTTTGTTGTGGTGTATCCAAGTTGAGAGCTGAATAATGAGCTCCCCAGAGACCTGGCTGTTACCTTACTGTTGTGCACTGTCAGGGACCACACACACACACACGCACGCACATTCACACAGCTGCTAGGGGCCCAACCAACAGGGGCCACACAGCTAGACTCCTTCAGCTATCTATCAAAAACAATTTGTTTTGTAATGCAGAGCATCCTAGCTAACAAACACATTATTTAGCAAGTTCATAGAATCTAACACCATTTGAATGCCTGTAAGGTCATATTCTATTAGTAAGGACCCCTTGTGTAAGCTATGTTTGCTAATAAGCAAACACACAAAATCCAACCTTATTTTGAAATGTATCTTCTACAGCCAAGGATGACCTTCTGGGTATGTACGTGAGGTCGAAAACCTATGGAAACTCAGACTTGTCCCTCTTTCCATCAATCTAGTTTTCTCAAATAGGATGAATGGGCCAAGATTATAGTGAGCTTGCATACTCTCTAAGCTCCAAGAGCGTCCAAGCATACTTAAAGATAGTTTTAGACTACATTTCAGCATGCACATAGCATTGTGTTCTACAAACTGTACATCTTCAGAGGCTAATTGTATAACAGCAGCAATGTCAAGAAGCTAAAATAAAAAAGCATGTTAGCATTAGGATTAGCATTTAGGTCAATGTAAAGAAGCTAATGCAGAGTAACAAGCTACCACAAAAGAAAGAGAAAACCAGCTAGCATGCTAACATTAGAAAGAAAAGCATGTTGGCATTAATTAGCAAGCTGTACAGCTGCAAATGCCTACCATGATCAAAGGTAGACATGAATTGTTGCAAGGCTGCTTTAATAAACATCAGAGACAGTTGACTAAATAGGAATTTACTAATGGCATCTATTTAAATGGTGACACCAATATTACCTCATCTTTTGCTTTCAGTGACATGAGATATCACCCATTCTGTGAGTTACGTTTAATGTGAAAGAAAGGTCACAGCTCAAGTGATTTCCGAGAAATGTCACTGAATGTTCGTGTTAAGTGTAATATTAAGTGGAGACGAGCAGCGAAAGGGTCTTTTATAGTAGCCTACTGAACAACAGCGTAATTAGAGGGTTATGTTTTCAGAGTAGCTGTTGTCCTTGAGTGCCAAAACACTCGAAAAAGCCTTGTTGGTGTTGTAGCTGCATGTTATGCGGGTTCAAGGCCCCATACACAAGAGAGAGTACTGAGGCATTCCCTTAGGGATTTGTGACTCGTTTCAGGAAACTAGGTGTGCAGTGGTCCTCCTTTAAAAGTTGCGTCATACTGCGGCACACCCTGCGTGATGCTGCAGCATTATGTGGCATGTCATTTAATTCTCAGCCATTTCTTCTGTTACTGCAAGTTATTGCTAGTTTGACCACCAGAGGGCATCTTTAAGAAGCATTTGATAGTATTCCGTATTGGCATTACCAGAGAATTTAAAACCTTTTTTGTAATAACATAGTATATGGGATTGATTTTAAGAAATTTAGCTTAATTAATTTGATTAATATTATGGTGTTTCCATTCAGAGAAAATTATCAGTTTGTAAATTCAGACCGTTTCGCTCTCGGTGCGAACACTGGACGTTCGGCGGAGGAGTAGGGTTGATTTGAGAGTTCTGGCCTTACAAAGTCAGTTAAGCACCCAAGCTAACGTTGGCTAGCTAATACTAGACACAAATGAGACCACTCTGACCATTTTACTCGCCCTAGCAGAGCTGGTAATCGTGTTAATCAGAACGTTGATGACTGTAAATGTGATGCTGGAAACAATTGAATTACTTCTTTTTTTTAAGGGTGTTGAGCGCTCGTAAAGTAATTATTCTGCGCTCTGGTACACTCAGATGAGAGTGCTCTGAAATCCGTGTAGATAGTAGGCTGGACATATGACATTTTTAACAACCGTGGAGCCCAGTTTCATAATATGACCATATTTCCCAGCTGCTTGCCGTCGTTTTGAAGTAATCGCGAAAAACAGGCCTTTGTTTAAGTGCATTTTTCACCCTGCCAGCTCCTTTTAGTTCTATTGGGCACCAACTCGCCTTCCGAATGTTCTATTCCCAGTTTATTGCTCAACGTCACAATGCCTGCTCCGCTATTGTTGGCAATGAGACCTGCTCACGTTGTTTTATAGTTAAAATGTAAACAACAAAAATAATATTGGAACTCTGCGGTCATCCCATTGTTTCATATGGGGGAAATATAGGCATGTCTGTCTATTTCACCAAATATCTCGCTATGTGTATATCTAGATTTTTTTCAAGTCGGGTGTAACCGGTGTGAAATGGCGAGCTAGTTAGCAAGGTGCTTGCTAATAGCGTTTCAATCGGTGACGTCACTCGCCCTGCTTCTTCGCCTTGCTCTGCAAGGGTCGTGGCAGAATGGGTAACGATGCATCGAGGGTGGCTGTTGTCTATGTGTGCAGAGGGTCTCTGGTTCGAGCCCAGATAGGGGCGAGGAGAGTGCCCCATTTTAATCAGGAGAATCTCCTCTTTGTAATTATGTAAGTCTGGGCAGCGAGCTTGTTTGTCATCGATCGATAGACCAGAAAGAGACGTTTTTATTTTTTCATTACGCAGACATAAGAACAGTTGCCAGCATTGAGGTGCGGATGTTAACTTTCTACACAAGTAATTTTTTTCCGGTTTCTTCCAACGAATAGATTGTAGTGTTAAAATAAAAAGAGATACATTTAGGCAAAATTGAATTCTAAGCATCACTCTAGTCAAAACAGGCTTTGCGAACGTTTGATTTCATTCATTTGCCTTGGGCTCGCACCAGTGTTTCAGTTTAGCCATGGTTCTTAAGCCGTTTTTCAGCCTTGGGTGAATTTTGATTCGTTCTATTATCCAGCCTATAGATAGCCAGAGCGAATTTACGAAAGTACCCGAATGTTAATTGAGAACGCACAACGACGAGAACGCACAATTTAGCTAAGCTAAGAATGACGAGAATAATCAAGTCAATAAACGTTGGGTAGTTAGCCTATAGTTAATATACTGGAAAGTTTGATGTATACTAAACTATTAACGATAGGTAGCTAGCTAACATACCGGTACATACTGCTGTCATGATATGCTATGTGGTTCATAAGGACAGCGTAGCTAACAAATTGTCAGCCAACATAATGTGTAAGGTAACTTATTTGAAAGTCATTACTTTATTACATTGAGTAGCAAGCTACCCCTTTGGTCGTTAGGGCAAATCTGGTCTGTGACACTTAGCTCGGCTATTAGACTATTCTTTAGTAAAGGTTGAATAGTCCATTGTTCAGCTATTAGCCCTCCTCCCCAACTTGCAACAAATTGCTGTTCCCATCTCATTCCTCTTCCACACGTCATCATTCATCATTCTCAGTGGCTCGCTTGTGGGCATGCTGGCAGGGTAAGGCAGCATCTTCAGTTGTGCGTCAAGAATTCTGCATACAGTAGCACGTTTGTATGAAGGTGTGGTTATTCACAGGCAAATTGTTATATGCTATGGAGGTACATTTGTGTCTTTTCGTCGAGAGCAATTTTATTTTTTTTTCCCAATCAAAAATAATTGTTCTGAAAGCAATTTTTTTCCCGACACAAAGGAAGTCATAGCGGACACCTACGAAGGTGGCATCTCAGGTAAGCAGCACTGGGCTATATTGAAGATGACATCTCAGGTAAGCAGCACTGGGCTATATTGAAGGTGGCATCTCAGGTAAGCAGCACTGGGCTATATTGAAGGTGGCATCTCAGGTAAGCAGCACTGGGCTGTATTGAAGATGGCATCTCAGGTAAGCAGCACTGGGCTATATTGAAGGTGGCATCTCAGGTAAGCAGCACTGGGCTGTATTGAAGGTGGCATCTCAGGTAAGCAGCACTGGGCTATATTGAAGATGACATCTCAGGTAAGCAGCACTGGGCTGTATTGAAGGTGGCATCTCAGGTAAGCAGCACTGGGCTATATTGAAGGTGGCATCTCAGGTAAGCAGCACTGGGCTATATTGAAGATGACATCTCAGGTAAGCAGCACTGGGCTATATTGAAGATGACATCTCAGGTAAGCAGCACTGGGCTGTATTGAAGATGACATCTCAGGTAAGCAGCACTGGGCTATATTGAAGGTGGCATCTCAGGTAAGCAGCACTGGGCTATATTGAAGATGGCATCTCAGATAAGCAGCACTGGGCTATATTGAAGATGACATCTCAGGTAAGCAGCACTGGGCTATATTGAAGATGGCATCTCAGGTAAGCAGCACTGGGCTGTATTGACGTATCCTAAAAATGACATCTGCTGCTTTAGATGGAACTGTTATTGTTTTCATATCTATAAAAAAATGAGCTGTTTCCTTTACTTTCAGAGAGCGAGCTAATCAAGCGGTCGAAAATGTAGATATTGCCAGATGTTCACTGTCCGAGGAACAAGCCGCGGAAGCTTTATTGCTGGCAAAAGTGTCCATAACCAGAAGTAATTAAACTGTTCTGTGTTCTTTTTCTCCATTTCTGCCTGTCTTGTTGTACATGGAACTTGTCTCACGTGCGTTAATTAAAAAACCCATAAGATGTCAACTGCTAATTTTAAGATTTACACCACATGAACACAGACATTTTTACTGGACTATCTGTTGCTGCCAAATCATGATTTCCCTAGGGGTTAACCTTGCAATAACCAAGTGGTGAGACACATAGCCCTCTATATTTAAATGTTTCAGGTACACTCCGATAGGTGTCTGCGTCACGTACAGAATCTTTTGACATTGTCTTCTATTGTTTGTCCTCATGTGTCTGTTTTTCAGCATAAAGTACTCTGTAGCCACTTAGTGTGGACAACAGGTGAAACCACACACACACACACACAATAAGTCTCTCTTCTTCACTTCATCCCTCTCCCCCTTCTCCCTAAATCCTCTAGGTTATATCAGCTGTTTTGGTGAACTCCTCCCGCATCTGAACTGGCTGACACAGAGGGCAGAGCATGATCATAGGTGAGATGTCACTTGGTCGGCAACACAGGAAGTATTTTTAAAGAGATGCTTTACATTGAAATACAGGCAGAGATGTATTAGTCCCAGGGTAAATGATCCAAGGTCAGTTTGGCATTTCACCTCCTGATTAAGATGACTGACCGTGTTAGAATAAAGAATCAAGGCTTAATGCTCTCTCTCTTTCCATCTGTCTCTCGTCTGCAGGTATGTTTTGATGTGAGAGAGGAAGCCAGTCCCGTCATTTCCACCTCACCTGCTCTTAAGATAACCTTCAGGCCAACTGGGGGGCCCAAGGCTGTTTAGGAGACACTTTTGTGATAAAGTGAGAGAATATTAGGGTAACACTGTAATTCTTAAATCATATGCTGTCTGCCGCTGTTCTTACCTCTTTCCCTTTCTGTCTTCTACATCTCTCCCCCACCTTGTCTTTCTTCCTCGTTTTATAAGTACAGATTGAACTTGTGTGTATAATATTACAATTATCAGAATTATAATACATTTATGTATTTATAACACCTGGATAATGAACTTCTTTCAATAAAGCGTTTCACATTCTCCACTGGTTGAAACTAAGTATCTCATTGAAATACTATCCTGTGTCCTCAGATTGATGCAGATAAAGGGAGTTAGATATGCATAGTTTTTTTTCTGTATATATGACTTACAAATCAATCATGTTTCTAGTCTATTGCATAGTTACAATGTGTAATCATTGATGTCCCAAGAGCAGGAGTAGTAAACACTTGAAGTGTATAACTGTAATACATAATACATGAATGATGCAGACACAGCATCATTCAAATAATGGAATTTGATATGACTGAAAAATAATGTCTCAGAGATTCATACCTGAACCGCACCTTTATTTGCCAAGGAAGAGTAGATGATCAGTGAATATATTCAACGTACAGGCTACAATGTGGGAATCTCATGCGTGGTAATAACTACAGTACATGTGTATATAGCACTTGCATCCTTGGCACAATAAAGTTATTATATTCTACTCTATCCGTAGGCTTCATTAATGCCATTCAGACTTGAAGTTGATACAACAACTATGATAGCTGAGGTTCTGAACTAATACTCATACCAAACGTTTTAGGGTCCATACACAGATCGGCTACATACTGTAGCTAGCTACACATCCATAGGCATACAGTTATTTTTATCCTCCACTACACAATAAGCAAGTAAACAGTTAACTACCTATGTTACTTCAGCTGCATTGCAATGCAAGCTTACACAATTGTACGTTCAATTTGAAGTAAATGATTTAGCTAGCTAGATTCTTTACATCCACTGTTTCACAAGACGACAGCCTGGTTTGCTGGTTTTCTCAGGAGTCCCTTAAACATTAAACAACACGAATTACAATTTCATTCTCCTAACACTAGCTACCTGGCTAATATTAGCTAGTCAGATAACTTGCTAAAGAGCAATTTTCATAAATTAACTTTGTGACAAAAAAATATTAACTAATATTAACTAACATATTCCTCTCAATTGTACATTTTTTGCTTGCTTTGTTTGAAGAACGCCACCAGGCAAGGGTGGCTCGCATCAGAATTCGTCAATGGAACCACTCGAATTCCACTGATTGGTCATATCACCTTGGGACCCAAATGCATAATGAGTGCTCCAACTCCCCTTGTGGTGGTCTGGAGCAATGAAGCCGTGATGCTGCGTACCTCTAAGTCCCGAGGTGCAAGCTCGCAACTTTTAAAAGAGGAACGGGTCACTACATCACAGGAAAGCCATTTGAACGTAAACTTTTTTTTTTAGCAAAATGTGCTTTTTGGCAGAAATGCCTTCTGGAACATGTGAACTTTCATGATCGTTAATAATAAACTTGTATACCATCTGTAAATATGAATACAATTGTTAAATTACAAGCTAGTTGGTTTAGCCACAGAAAAAGTCAGCAACCTTCTCGCTAGCCATGATTGACTAAGATAATGAGTTGGCTGGACATGCCGAGAGATGAGTTCAAATTGGTCTGCCATATAGCACGCTTCTGTCTATTTGAGCTGGTCAGTATGTGTAGGTAATCCTGTCTAACATGGCTTTAAAAAGAAATATTGCATAGTAGACCTGCATAAGTGTTGCTCTACACTTTCTGGAGGACTGAGTTGTGAAATCAGTGGAATTAGAGTATGATAGCTAAGGAGATAGAGAAAACACATGTCTCCAGATGACATCTTCAAACTAAGGGCAATCATGGCATCAGTGACAGGGAGAAGCATCCACCCATGATGTATTAATTAATAAGATAGTCTACCTAGCTACATTTTCAGATATTACACATTTGTAATTTTGACAGAAAGTCATTTTCATTTCAAGTAAAAGTGTACTGTTAGCTAGCTAGCTCACTAGCTAACGTTACGTGTATGATCTTATTATTCGTATCTCAGAGTAATTTGCTTTGTTAGTTACAGCCTAATGTTAGCTAGCTAACATTGAACCTGGTTGGTTAACTACCTGCAGATTCATGCAGGGTAGAAACACCATGATTTGGACTATGGTTCATTTTTTACCTAGCTAGCTAGCTACTTGTCTTATCAAAAGACTCCACTATGCAAGTAACCATTTCAATAGAATTTCACTGCGACAACTGTTGATAGATGTAGCTGGTAAATACTCTGATGTCAGAGCATTCTCGTCTGAGTGTGCCAGAGCGCAGAATAACTGACAAATATACAAACACTCAACACCCGTTGAATATGGCCGGTGCCAGTAAACGTTGGCAAAAAAGCATCAATTGTTGCCAGCAGCACAGTTGCCATCAATAAGGCTTTGGATAACATAAAAAACAGTCTAACCAGCTCTGCTAGGGCGAATAAAATGGTCAGAGTGAGGTGTTCTCTCATTTGTGTCTGGAAGTAGCTACCAAGCTAGCCAGTTAGCTTGGGTGCTTGACTGCTGTTGTTAGGACAGAACGTTAAAGAGGGTGGGAACAATGCTGAATGGGTGTAGACAAAGAAGAGCTCTCCAGTAGGTACCAAAACATTCAAAGGCCATTTTCTCAAAAGTGAGATTACAAGTTTATCAACTTTCAAAGCACAATTACTTTCCCATTGTTCCTCAAATGCAGTGTATGATATACCATGTTTTTGTGACTCTGATTTTATCCCATGTAAAAAACACAATTTCAAATTTTGCTACAATTTTACATACTGTACAACAGAAAGGCATGGGAAGAAAAACAAGTGGCCCCAACCACTTAAAACTGCAAATGTTGCTGGTGATCGAATCTACTGGAAGAAATTCATGGTCAACAGATCTGGAGTTTGAGGATGGTGATGAGGATGGTCCCTCATGGAACATCCTCCAGGTTTCTGGATGAGAAGAATGTCTGATGAGCAAAACGGGAAAGAGACACCCATCCTATGCCTAATCAATCCAAAGACACCACTGGGATGCAGTACCAAGGGCTCCAGTACCTCCTGATTGAGTATAATATCTTTAAATTGGCATATTTATTTTACAATATCAATTAATTACATCCTTTTGTACGGTGGAAGAAGACAGTAATGTCTTCTCAGCCCAGGCAGCTCTGTCTGTGTGCAATAATGACATCCAATTCTAGTGGCACAGTGATTACACTAATAGCTGGAATGTTCACGCACTGTTTTGGGCAATAAGTCATTTCATGCTCATATCAATTGCCATGTAAATTCAGTCAAAGCGTCCTGCTGCCTCTTAATTACAGAGACTGGGGAGTAAGGAGCATCACTAAATGTCAGCACAGCTCTCACACTTATTTTATATAGAGGTAATACTGAAGTTTGATTAATTAATATTTAATTTCCACTGTCTTAGACAACAGTAAATATGGGTATGTATGTATGAGTCCCAAATGACACCCTATATCTTATGTGCCCATGGTCAAAAGTTGTGTACTATTAAGGGAATAGGGTGCCATTTGGGACGTAACCTATGAGAGTAATAACGTATCATATTCCTATGGGTTCATAGGAGATGACGCCAATGATGCATGCAATGCTTCTATTACTGTACATCTCAGCGCAGCATGGTGGAAGTTGATGCATTACCTTTATTTGAAATTGTTTAATAGGGGCATATATCAAAAACAAGTTGGCTTTTCTGTTGAGTGTTAAAAATAAATGACCTCTTTCGGATCCATTATTCAGAGAATTATGGCTGAGCCTACAACAATAATAGCCCATCTATAAGGTGGAAGAGACATGATCTCCTGAATAATCTAGTAGTGGACAAGGCCACGAATTTCACAGAGTACAGCATATGCTGAGAATATGAACGGCAATTTTTACACTATCTCCATTCTCTCTCTAATCAAGGTAGAACAAGGAAATAGAAAACCCAATGATGTCACACTTGAGAAATACTATTAAAAAGGAACTATTTCACTTCAATTACAAATTCATGCTGCTCTCTGTATGAAGGGCTCTGAGGTAAGGAACACTGATAAATGGATGACAAATCTTGCACTTTTGCGGCAGTGGGTTCACGTTAAAGTTTGCATGGGGTCATCTCATCTCGTGGTATGTCAGAGATGAGCCTCATAGCCTGTGAGTTGGTCTCAGACGAGACAAGACAGCAGGGTTTATCTCACACAGCCGATGGAAATGAGAGGGGAGCTAAACTCTCATTTCGGTGAGCCCTGAGCGCTTGCTATCGATCTCTGGAGGCCAATTGACTCCCCTGATACTCTGGACCGAGCCCCGCAGAACTTTATCACCTACAGTCTGGACAAGACAGGCTGATGAATATTGAAGAGAGAAGGTTATTTCACCCAGGCCAAGGAAATGTCTGCTGCTGATGCCAGGTATTCAACTGTTTCAGATGAAATGTCACACCCTGATTTGTTTCACCTGTCTTAGTGCTTGTCTCCATCCCCCACCAAGTGTCTCCCATCTCCCCTCATGATCCCCTGTGTATTTATGCCTGCACTTTCTGTTTGTCTGTTGCAAGCTCGTCTTGTCCCGTCAAGTCCTACCAGCGTGTTCCCATGTTTCCTGTGCTCTAGTTTTTGTTTTTGTTAGTCTTCCCAGTCCTGACCCTGCCCGCCTCCTGTGTCTGCATCTGGGTCTTAGCCTGAGTTGTGATATGAAACTGATACGATTTTCTTTTAATTGAATTTTATTTCACCTTTATTTAACCAGGTAGGCTAGTTGAGAACAAGTTCTCATTTACAACTGCAACCTGGTCAAGATAAAGCAAAGCAGTGTGACAGAAACAACGCAGAGTTACACATGGAATAAACAAGCGTACAGTCAATAACACAATAGAAAAAAAATAAAGTCTATATACAGTGTGTGCAAATGGCATGAGGAGGTGAGGCAATAAATAGGCCATAGTAGCAAAGTAATTACAATTTAGCAGATTAACACTGGGGTGATTGATGAGCAGATGATGATTTGTAAGTAGTGATACTGGTGTGCAAATGAGAAGCAAAGGGAAAAAAACAATATGGGGATGAGGTAGGTAGATTGGGTGGGCTATTTACAGATTAACTATGTACAGGTGTAGCGATCGGTTAGCTGCTCAGATAAGATAGTGAGGGAAATGTAAGTCTACAGCTTCAGCGATCTTTGCAATTTGTTCCAGTCACTGGCAGCAGAGAACTGGAAGGAAAGGCGGCCAAAGGAGGTGTTGGCTTTGGGGATGACCAGTGAGATATACCTGCTGGAGCGCGGGTGGGTGCTGTTGTCATGACCAGTGAGCTGAGATAAGGCATAGACTTATAGTCTAGCATAAACTTATAGATGACCTGGAGCCAGTGGGTCAGCCGACTAGAGCATACAGGTCGCAGTGGTGGGTGGTATAAGGAGCTTTGGTAACAAAACAGATGGCACTGTGATAGACTTTATCCAATTTGCTGAGTAGTATTGGAAGCTATTTTGTAGATGATATCGCCGAAGTCGAGGATCGGTAGGATAGTCAGTTTTAATAGGGTAAGTTTGGCGGCGTGAGTGAAGGAGGCTTTGTTGCGGAATAGAAAGCCGATTCTAGATTTGATTTTGGATTGGAGATGTTTGATATGAGTCTGGAAGGAGAGTTTACAGTCTAGCCAGACACCTAGGTATTTGTAGTTGTCCATTCTAGCTCAGAACTGTCCAGAGTAGTGATGCTAGTCGGGCGGGTGCGGGCAGCAAACGGCTTAAAAGCATGCATTTGATTTTGCTAGCGTTTGAGAGCAGTTGGAGGCCACAGAAGGAGTGTTGTATGGCATTGAAGCTCGTTTGGAGGTTAGTTAACACAGTGTCCAAAGAAAGGCCAGATGAATACAGAATGGTGTCGTCTGCGTAGAGGTGGATCAGGGAATCACCCGCAGCAAGAGCGTCATCGTTGATATATACAGAGAAAAGAGTCGGCCCGAGAATTGAACCCTGTGGTACCCTCATAGAGACTGCCAGAGGTCCGGACAACAGGCCCTCCATTTTTACACATTGAACTCTGTCTGCAAAGTAGTTGGTGAACCAGGCGAGGCAGTCATTTGAGAAACCAAGGTTATTGAGTCTGCCGATAAGAATACGGTGATTGACAAAGTCAAAAGCCTTGGCCAGGTAGATGAAGACGGCTGCACAGTACTGTCTTTTATCGATGGCGGTTATGATATCGTTTAGTACCTTGAGCGTGGCTGAGGTGCACCCGTGACCAGCTCGGTCAGTGATCTGTTTATTAACTTGGCTTTCAAAGACTTAAGAAAGGCAGGGCAGGATGGATATAGGTCTGTAACAGTTTGGGTCTAGAGTGTCATCCCCTTTGAAGAGGGGGATGACCTTGGCAGCTTTCTTTAGGGATCTCGGACGAAACAAAAGAGAGGTTGAACAGACTGGTAATAGGGGTTGCAACAATGGTGGCGGATAATTTTAGAAAGAGAGGGTCCAGATTGTCTAGCCCAGCTGATTTGTAGGGGTCCAGGTTTTGCAGCTCTTTCAGAACATCTGCGATCTGGATTTGGGTGAAGGAGAAGCTGGGGAGGCTCGGGCAAGTAGCTGCGAGGAGTTGGCCGGGGTTGGGGTAGCCAGGAGGAAAGCATGGCCACCCGTAGAGAAATGCTTATTGAAGTGTTCAATTATCATGGATTTATCGGTGGTGACCATGTCACCTAGCCTCAGTGCAGTGGGCAGTTGGGAGGAGGTGCTCTTGTTCTCCATGGACTTTACAGTGTCCCAAAACTTTTTGGAGTTAGAGCTACAGGATGCAAATTTCTTTTTGAAAAAGCTAGCCTTTGCTTTCCTGACTGGTTGTGTGTATTGGTTCCTGACTTCCCTGAACAGTTGCATATCGCGTGGAGTATTCGATGCTATTCCAGTCCGCAACAGGATGTTTTTGTGCTGGTCAAGGGCAGTCAGGTCTGGAGTGAACCAAGGGTTATATCTGTTCTTAGTTCAACATTTTTTGAAAGGGGCATGCTTATTAAAGATGGTGAGGAAATTACTTTTAAAGAACAACCAGGCATCCTCGACTGACGGGATGAGGTCAATATCCTTCCAGGATACCTGGGCCAGGTCGATTAGAAAGGCCTGCTCGCAGAAGTGTTTTAGGGAGCGTTTGACAGTGATGAGGGGTGGTCGTTTGACCGCGGACCCATAGCGGATGCAGGCAATGAGGCAGTGATCGCTGAGATCCTGATTGAAAAGAGCAGAGGTGTATTTGGAGGGCAAGTTGGTCAGGATAATATCTATGTGGGTTCCCATGTTTATGGATTTAGGGTTGTACCTGGTGGTTTCCTTGATAATTTGTGTGAGATTGAGGGCATCTAGCTTAGATTGTAGGACTGCGGGGGTGTTAAGCATATCCCAGTTTAGGTCACCTAACAGAACGAACTCTGAAGATAGATAGGGGGCAATCAATTCACATATGGTGTCCAGGGCACAGCTGGGAGCTGAGGGGGGTCTATAACAGGCGGAAACAGTGAGAGACGTATTTCTGGAGAGATTCATTTTTTAAATTAGAAACTCGAACTGTTTGGGCATAGACCTGGAAAGTATGACAGAACTTTGCAGGCTATCTCTGCAGTCGATTGTAACTACTCCCCCTTTGGCAGTTCTATCTTGACGGAAAATGTTGTAGTTGGGTATGGAAATCTCAGAATTTTTGGTGGCCTTCCTAAGCCAGGAAGCAGACACGGCAAGGACATCAGGGTTGACGGAGTGTGTTAAAGCAGTGAGTAAAACAAACTTCGGGAGGAGGTTTCTGATGTTAACATGCATGAAACCAAGGCTTTTTCGATTACAGAAGTCAACAAATGAGAGTGCCTGGGGACACGCAGGCACTGGGTTAGCCCCCACATCACCCGAGGAACAGAGGAGTAGGATGAGGGTACGGCTAAAGGCAAGCAAAACTGGTTGTCTAGTGCGTTGGGGACAGAGAATAAAAGGAGCAGATTTCTGGGCGTGGTAGAATAGATTCAGGGCATAATGTGCAGACAGGGGTATGGTGGGGTGCGGGTACAGTGGAGTGATGAAAGTTTTGGCTATAGGGTCTAAAAAAATTGTGGATCTGAGTCACATTGAGTGGGGAGGGTTACCGGAAGGTATATTTAATTAAAACATTGAAAATAAGATTGAAAAATAAATTGGAATATATACGAAAAATACAAAAAATACAAAAAGTAAACGAGAGGACAACAAAGCACGTCTGCACTGCTACGCCATCTTGGATTGACTGTACGATACGATACAATACAACTTTATTTGTCCATTTGAAAAAAAATGTGTCTTCTGCTCTCACTCCCATCTCTCCTCAGACAACAAAAACACACACACCTTTTGATTTGAGCTAGATCCAATACAGACCTAGACATGTTCACATTGCCAGTGAGTGAGTTTATAAGGAAGTGCATAGGATATGTTGTACCTACAGTGACTATTAAAACCTACCCTAACCAGAAACTGTGGATAGATGAAAGCATTCGCGCAAAAATGAAAGCGCGAACCACCGCATTTAACCATGGAAATGTGACTGGGAATCAACACTGGGTCCCCACAAGGGTGAGTGATCAGCCCCCTCCTTTACTCCCTGTTCACCCATGTCTGCGTGGCCATGCACGCTTCCAACTCAATCATCAAGTTTGCCGACGACACAACAGTAGTAGGTTACCAACAACGACGAGACAGCCTACAGGGAGGAGGTGAGGGCACTCGGAGTGTGGTGTTAGGAAAACAACCTCTCACTCAACATCAACAAAACAAAGGGGATGATCTTGGACTTCAGGAAACAGCAGAGGGAACATCCCCCTATCCACATTGACGAGACAGCAGTGGAGAAGGTGGAAAGTTTTTAAGTTCCTCGGCTTACACATCACTGACAAACTGAAATGGTCCACCCACACAGACAGTGTGGTGAAGAAGGCACAACAGCGCTTCTTCAACCTCAGGAGGCTGTAGGAATGTGGCTCGTCACCTGAAACCCTCACAAACTTGTACAGATGCACAATTGAGAGCATCCTGTCGTGGTGTATCACCGCCTGGTACGGCAACTGCACCGCCCATATCGGCAAGGCTCTCCAGAGGGTAGTGCGGTCTGCACAACGCATCACCGGGGGCAAACTACCTGCCCTCCAAGACACCTACAGCACCCAATGTCACAGGAAGGCCAAAAAGATAATCAATTACAACAAACACCCGAGCCACTGCCTGTTCACCCCACTACCATCCAGAAGGTGAGGTCAGTACAGGTGCATCAAAGCAGGGAAAGAGAGACTGAAAAATGTGCTTCTATCTCAAGGCCATCAGACATCACTAACACAGAGAGGCTGCTGCCTACATACAGAATTGAAATCATTGGCCACTTTAATCAATGGATCACTTGTCACTTAAAGAATGGCACTTTAATAATGTTTACATACTGTATCTTGCATTACTCATATGTATATACTGTATTTAATACCATCTATTGCATCTTGCCTATGCTGCTCAGTCATTGCTCATCCATATATTTATATGTATATATTCTTATTCCATCCCTTTAGATTTGTGTGTATTAGGTAGTTGTTGAGGAATTGTTAGATTACTTGTTAGTTATTGCTGAACTGTCAGAACTGGAAGCACAAGCATTTCACTAAACTCGCAATAACATCTGCTAACCATGTGTATGTGACCAATACAATTTGATTTGATTTGAAGTAAATGCTGAAGTAGCTAGAACACATAGCGTAGCTAGCGCTCGGCATAAGAAAGACTATTGAATAAAGAGACTCCATTTCAAAGAGCATGAAATATGGGAAGAAGGGTCGCGCAACAATGGCCACCGCTGATTTAGAGAGAGTTTGATTTACAAAGTAAAAGAAAACAAAGAAGTAAAAAGTTTTCCAGTTTTTCAAAAGTTTTCAATACTGAATGTGACAATCAGCTTATTTGAATAAGTGAACACACACACATGCAGGCACTTAACCACCCACGCACAGACACACACCATTTGGATAAGTGAATAAACACGCATGCAGGCACACGCGCGTGCACTCTCAGGAGATGGAGCTGATTAAACTAATGGCAATTTCATGATTAGTTGATTTTTGGAGTCAGCTGGAGCAAAAGTGTGACACCCTAGAGGACTGGAGTTTCCCATGCCTGCTCTAAGGGTATTTACAGGCCTTATGCAGTACCAGTCAAACGTTTGGACAGGGTTTTTCTTTATTTTTACTATTTTCTATATTGTAGAATAATAGTGAAGACATCAAAACTATGAAATAACACATGGAATCATGTAGTAACCAAAAAAGTGTTCAACAAATCGAAATATATTTGAGATTCTTCAAAGTAGCCACCCTTTGCCTTGACGACAGCTTTGCACACTCTTGGCATTCTCTCAACCAGCTTCATGAGGTATTCACCTGGAATGCATTTCAATTAACAGGTGTGCCTTGTTAAAAGTTAATTTATGTGTTTGAGCCAATCAGCTGTGTTGTGAGAAGGTAGGGGTGGTATACAGAAGATAGCCCTAATTTGTAAAAGACCAAGTCCATATTATGGCAAGAAAAGTTCAAATAAGCAAAGAGAAATGACAGTCCATCCTTACTTTAAGACATGAAGGTCAGTCAATCGTGTAAAATTTCAAGAACCGTGGAAAGTTTCTTCAAGTCCAATCACAAAAACCATCAAGCACTATGATGAAACTGGCTCTCATAAGGACAGTCGCAGGAAAGGAAGACCCAGTTACCTAGAGTTCATTAGAGTTAACTGCACCCAAATAAATGCTTCACAGAGTTCAAGTAACAGACACATCAACTGTTCATAGGAGACTGTGTGAATCAGGCCTTGATGGTCAAATTGCTGCAAAGAAACCACTACTAAAGGTCACCAATAAGAAGAAGAGACTTACTTTGGCCAAGAAACATGAGAAATGGACATTGGACCTGTGGAAATATGTATGTCCTTTGGTCTGATGAGTCACTGTCGGTGGTATTTAGAATTCAAGGCACACTTAACCAGCATGGCTACCACAACATTTTGCTGTGATACGCCAACCCATCTAGTTTGCGCTTAGTGGGACTATCATTTGCTTTTCAACAGGACAATGACCCAACACACCTCCAGGCTGTGTAAAAGCTATTTGACCAAGGAGAGTGATGGAGTGCTGCATCAGATGACCTGGCCTCCACAATCACCCGACCTCAACCCAATTGAGATGGTTTGGGATGAGTTGGACAGCAGAGTGAAGGAAAAGCTGCGAACAAGTGCTCAGCATATGTGGGAACTCCTTCAAGACGGTTGGAAAAGCATTCCGCATGAAGCTGTTTGAGAGAATGCCAAGAGTGTGCAAAGCTGTCATCAAGGCAAAGAGTGGGTACTTTGAGGAATCTCACACATAAAATATAATAAAATACTTTGCTTACTACATGATTCCATATGTGTTATTTCATAGTTTTGATGCCTTCACTATTATTCTACAATGTAGAAAAATAGTAAAAATAAAGGAAAACCCTTGAATGAGTAGGTGTGTCCAAACTTTTGACTGATACTGTACATGGAGAATTACGGTCAGACCATAACTGTATGTTAAGGGCATAAAGTAAATGCCTCTGATAGGGGGAATGGGATGATTTAGCAGGCAATTCAATTGCTAAAACTGAGCCATGATGACATTTGCACAGAGAGAGAGAAATGGAGCTGCAAAGAGGGAGACACAGTAATCTATAGTCTACCTGACGTCAGGCATAAACTACAAAGTTTGACGGGAGGCAGTAAAGTTAGGCGCTAAATGGTTTGTCTCAATTTAAGAAAAACATTTGTATCTGTCTGTCACATCTCCCCATAAATGCATTTTGCCCCCTTGCTGGAATTTATCTGCACTGGCAACAATGCAGAGTAATCTTCCCCCTCGAGTACAAGGAAGCAATGCTTAAGTGAACACATCATGCCAGCATTAACATAGGGCAAAATAATGACATACTTTATATTCTGACGAGGGGGAAGAGAGGCTCCACTCTCTGTTGTCACCTTTCCACGTAGCCTTTTACCTTTTCTATTACTCAGTTGATTGATTCTCAAACTCAGTGTCTAAACAAGGAAATATGAACTTGACATAATCTGTTTGCCAGGAAATCATTAAATCCCTAATCATTTTGGGTGTCACAGTGGAATGACTTTTAAAGCATTTTGAATGGCGAGGTTTGGGAGTCGTAAATGGCGTGTAGTCAGAGAGACAACAGAGACATGGGGAGTTGTGTTTTTTTTTGTTTTGTAATCCACCATTCAGTCAAGCTGGTGTCAGAGAATTGCTCTACGGGCGACATTTTCCTCTCGCAAACACACTGTGCTGTGAGCAAATACAGTAATATTTCAAATAGAGGGGATGAGTCAAATTAGAATATGCTGCGCAATTTATGTTGCAACTTCTCAGACAATTTCCGTGAAGAAGAAGTTTAGTTTCACCAGTGTTATTTTTATATAATATATAACTGTAATAATCAATACCGACTCTTCAAACCGCTATGGACAGTATAGATTTTAAAGACCACCAAGCTTGTATTTGTTCAAACTATGTGTGTGCATTAGAGGGGAAGATAGGAAGAGTGTGTGTTTGTTTGTGTTCGTGTGTCCGTTCCTGCGTGAGAGACAGAGAGTGGTGTGTGTGTGTTTCTGCATGTGCACATGTGTGTGTACATTGAGTCATTGCATTATGCCACTGGCTGTTATATTATTCATTTTTTCCCAGCAGTGGTAGCTAAGCAGGCTGCAAGGCCACCCTGCTATCTCCCTCCTCTGTGTGTGTTTGTGCATGTGTGTGTGTGACAGCGAGAGACACCGGGAGCTCTTCCTCAAGTGTAGATGCATGAAAAGGACGGCATAGACAGGAGAGATCATGGGTGTGTGGCGAGGAAATGAAACATGAAGAACTAATCAAACAGGAGGAAAATGGCCCCCGCCAGGTGACGGCCATAATATGTCAACCAAGTCATGTGCGCTGGGGCCTCAAAGTGAAGTGATCTTCTGCTCGCCTAACCTTCAAATGACATTAGGCATCTTGCTGACGGAATACGAGGCGCTGTGCATTACCGGATGTGATTTATTCCCATCCCGCCGATGAGTTTGGATGGGAGGGCAACAAAAAATAATCACTCTGATGCACACGCACACTACTCTGGTGGGATCCGAAGCGGGAGGGAAGAGGGGCGAGTTTTCCAAGTGAATATAGACGATTCTCTCTACATATAGGCGACAAAGCTCTATCAGGTTCTGCCGTTGTATAGGCTATGAAAAAAAAACTGCAAGGGGAGAGCTGCTCAAAATGCTGCGACTCTCCTCCTATTCAGCTACTCAAAGCCACTTATTTTGGATGACAGTGCCAAATTTACATTAAGGCTCAAACCGTTGTCAGCTAACGCTAAGTAGACAATGGCTTGTAAACCGCAAATAGCAGAGATAGGTGCTCATTAATGCAGCCTGTCTGCAATTCCTGTCTCCGCGACCTTGCCAGACTAATTCCGACTGCATCGTTAACTGAAATTATTGTTTCTTGATTATTCATTACTTTCCGGACAGCGGGGCCCCTTTCCTTTGGAGGCAGGAAAGGGAAATGAATGTTGCGAGGGAACACATGGTCCGGCTCATAAAAAGCTGGCTATCTGGGCTGATGTGTTAATGAAGGAATTCACAGTGAAAGAATTCATCGCTCTCCCCTGGGTGGCATACATTCAAGTGTATTACCCATAATGATTGCTCATTGATGATCATTCTCCCTCATCCATCTCCCTCGCCCCGGGGACAGTAATACCTCATCGACTGGCCTGTCATTAAGTGAAAAAATCTATACACTGACTGAAAGTACAAATGTCCATGACTGATCAGGGGAATCCAGATGAAAGCTATGATCCCTTATTGATGTCACTTGTTAAATCCACTTCAGCCAGTGTAGATGAAGGGGAGGAGACAGGTTAAAGAATGATTTTTAAGCCTCGAGACAATTGAGACATGGATAGTGTATGTGTGCCATTTAGAGGGTGAATGGGCCAGACAAAAGATTGAAGTGCCTTTAACAGGGTATAGGTAGGTGCCAGGTACACCGGTTTGAGTGTGTCGAGAACTGCAACGCTGCTGGGTTTTTCAAACACTCAACAGTTTCCTGTGTGTATCAAGAATGGTCCACCACCCAAAGGACATCCAGCCAACTTGACACAACTGAGGGCAACATTGGAGTCAACATGGACCAGCATACCTGTGGAACGCTTTCGACACCTTGTAGTCTATGCCCCGATGAATTGAGACTGTTCTCGAGGCAAAAGGGGGTGCAAGTCAATAGGAAAGTGTTCCTAATGCTTTGTACACTCAGTGTACACATATACACCAAGAAGTTACTAAAAGAGAACGAGGGAGGGATGGTAAAAGTGTGTGTGTGTGTGTGTGTGTGTGTGTGTGTGTGTGTGTGTGTGTGTGTGTGTGTGTGTGATGTGTGTGAGCATCATGTCTACTGACTGAACAGATTCCACTGGATTAACCTTGTCCATGGCTCCTTTCCTATAACCTTACCTAAGCCTCTCTCAATAAGTGACCCCGTGGAGGAAAATGTTAAGAGTCAATGTAGAAAACTCAGGTTGATGTTATTTGAGTGGACATGGATCCCTCTCCCACAGTTTTAGCTGCCCTTTTTCATTTCTACAGAATTTGCTGCTACTCACAGCACTGCCACTCAATGACCCTGGCTTTCAACGACCCTGCGTATGTCCACGCACACACACACATATGTGCACGTGCACACACACACGCACACTCATATGCCCACACACGCACACACTAAAAAAAGAGGCTGTTAATGAGTTAATTTGCAACCAGTTGGGGATTGAGGTACTTAACCCCCCCCCCCCCACACACACACACACACACACACACACACACACACACACACACACACACACACACACACACACACACACACACACACACACACACACACACACACACACAATGACACAGACGAATATGATGTTGGACAAGACGATGCTGCTCATTGGGTTTCTCTCAATAAGGCTGTAAGTTATGTTCCATTGTCCTACGAGGGGCTCATCTGTAATTCTCTAAAACATCACGGCCGTGACAGACAGAAGGAAGAAGAAGAGGAATGGCTGCAATCTCCTTCCAGCGCACTCCTTAATCAATCAGCCTGCTTCGCATCTCTGAATGACTGCACTTTGGAAACAAACACCCGAGACAAACAAAGCAAAACAAACACCAAGATAAATATTACACCAGAATCCTGTTTAGAAGTCATTTGCCGAGTGCCCCCCTTTTTTTATGAGCCATATCTGGAGATGATTTGAGGAAACAAATTAGGCACGCAAATGGCGTGGCAGGTCGTTTGTCACAGTGTGTCAGAGGGCTTGTGGCAACCCGTCGTTCATCGAGCCCCACATTTTCAGCGTGCCTGTTTTGCATGTTATTTTGGCGTTAATATGTGCCACATATCAGTTTGCAAACAATGTTACATTTTTTATTTATTTTTTAAATCATTGAGTTAATAAAGCCGCATACAAACATGGTCTTTTTTTTTGCTTTGTTGAGTAAGGCAGCTCTAAAATGCAGGTGTTTCAGCCTAGCTCAGTGCTTTCTGTGGTGGTGGGGCAGCCAACGGAAATTACGGAGTGTAGATGTTGGTAATGTTCTCTAGTTGCGCCGTGTTTGCCTCAGTGTTCCATCACTCACTTCCGAGTCTAAGGGTAGAGATCAAAATATTCAAGCCCCTTGGTTGCTGCCATAGAGTTACAGCACATTAGAAGTGCCCATCCAAGAAGGCTCAAGTTCATTGAGCACTTTGATTGGACTGATGTCAACATCATACTTTCAAAGTCTTAGCTAGCGGTCATCATTATGAATCAAGTCGACAATCTACTGGCAAATCATTTTTAATCCTTGTCATATGAAGAGACATAATGGCTAACTGCAAGCATTGCAAAGCAATCAATAGCCTGTTATTCAGTGGAGTGGCTGTGTGGTCCCAAGTCTGGGATTAACGTTCTCGTTTCCAAGTTTAAAATGATAAACAATCAACATTGGCCATGCTGTCAATGAAGCATGATTTGAGCCGTGCTCAAAACAACTGTTAACTCAGAACAGGGAAATCTAACTTCAGTGAGTTCAAGACAACTGGTAACTCTGGAAAAACTAGCTCCTACTGGGAAAATGCGTTTTGAACAGTCATCCAACTTGGAATTGTAAATCCGGAACTCGGGCCACTTTCTAGAGCTACGACCTGAAGAACACTGACGTCATCATGATTCAACATAATTTTTTCAGAGTTCCCAGTTGTCTTGAAAGCACCATAAATCCAGAGAATGCCAGACTTTGATGACAAAGTTTGATGACAAAGTTTGATGACAAAATTCGCCCACAAAGGACCGCAGTGCCACCTTCCTGTTCAAGTGAGCACAAAATGTCTTGTATGCTGCTGCATAAATTATGTAATATGCTAAGAAAGTAATACTAAGTGTAAGTAGTTAGATGTTAAGTAGCCCATGTGCCTCACCCTAATAATTTGGTATATTTTCCCCATCTTAATTTTGTCTACTGTTCTGACTTGGTGGTGCACATGTAGCCTATAACCTGTTTTAGAGAAATGTAATCATCTAATATTGTAAGAGCTTTCATTGTCTGCTTAGTTTCCCCCTTTTTATCCTACGGTTCTGACTTGGTGTACAGAGAGAGCACTGTAGGAACGGCCCATGTTATGAATTCTGTCGCTGTACATGTCAAAAGTGCTGAAAAAATAGTCCATCCGGGGCGCTGTTGGAAGCCAAGGATGTAGAACACGTTTCCCTATTGCTCCTGAGTTAGTGACCAAATTTATATATTTAACCTTGCAAAATTTTATATATTTCTGTTTGGCCAGGCATCTGAAGAGACCCATAAACAATTCAGATCAAGTTTGAGAAATGTAAGTTTGTAATGCCGTCTACCCGGCCAGAAACGGAGTCTGCAAGAACAGGCCGCAGCAAGCCCACGCCTTTTCCTGATTCACCCCCGCCACCGGATGCAGCTAATGCCGGCCCCACGGAAACACTGACTGTGGAGATGCTACAATCCGTGATAGGCACCCTCAAAACCGACTATGTCCATTCTAGCTCACTCAATGTCTTAATCGAAATTACGGATTGCGTCTTATCTGCTTGTTGTCCCCTTATGCCAAAGTTTGTACATCTCAATTGTCAGTAGAAATCACTTTTGTTTAAGCAAGTTAGCCATATCAGCTATGATTTTTTAAAAGGCAGGAAATGAGGCTGAATGAACTGTTTCGCTGCCAGACAAGGCTCCACTGATAGCCAGGTGTAGCAGTGGTAAGGTGTTGGGACTCTGCTATTGTGACAGCTTTATGTAGGCCGTAACAGTTTGTGGGCACCATTTGTCAACGTTATAGCGCAATTCATGTATTGTTTAGTGTTATGTTGTGTAGTGGCTTTGCTGGCATGTATCCCACTTTCTTCTTTTTATTTTTTGCCCCACCAAGATTTACTTGCAAAAATCACCAATGCAGAGGAATAGCTCTCCGGCTGCAGATGTATGGGGATGTCAGAGGAGGAGAGGAGCAAGCTGGGTAAAGCAGTGGGAGCCGGGATGATACCTGATGGGAATAGCACAGTGGAGGTGTTATAACACCCACAAAATGGTTCCAATCGTTTTTCCACCATTCACGTTTCCCATAGGGGATTTTAGAAACACTTAAAATAAATGGCTGTGTTTTGTGTAGGCTTACCCTGGCGTGATGTTTTGATAAACATGTACATTTCTCTCAGACAAGGTGAGTTTTATCAATATATTCGGCTCTATTTACTCTCAGATTCTAAAATGCTAATTAGCATCAAAGCAGACATCATGAAAAACGACAAATTCCTGCAAGATCCGACATGTCACCTCTAGCTGACACCTTTGCTAACAGGTATTGTGTCAATTTAAAACTTGTCCAAGACAGTTCACAAAATTGTCCATTTAAAGAAATGTTGCCAATTTATTCATTACAACATTAGATTAATATATATATATATATATATATATATATATATATATATATATATACAGCACCAGTCAAAAGTTTGAACACACCTACTCATTCAAGGGTTTTTCTTTATTTTGTACTATTTTCTACATTGTAGAATAATAGTGAAGACATCAAAACTATGAAACTATGAATCATGTCGTAACCAAAAAAGTGTTCAACAATCAAACTATATTTTAGATTTGAGTTTCTTCAAAGTAGCCACACTTTGCCTTGACGAGAGCTTTGCACACTCTTGGCATTCCCTCAAACGGCTTCATGAGAAATGCTTTTCCAACCGTCTTGAAGGAGTTCCCATATATGTTGAGCACTTGTTGGCTGCTTTTCCTTCACTCTGCGGTCCGACTCACCCCAAACCATCTCAATTGGGTTGAGGTCAGGTGATTGTGGAGGCCAGGTCATCTGTGTAGCACTCCATCACTCTACTTCTTGGTCAAATAGCCCGTATACAGCCTGTAAGAGTGTGTTTTGGGTCATTGTCCTGTTAAAAACAAATTATAATCCCACTGAGCGCAAACCAGATGGTATCACTGAAGAATGCTGTGGTAGCCATGCTGGTTAAGTGTGCCTTGCATTCTAAATAAGTCACAGACCGTGTCACCAGCAAAGCACCCCACACCATCACACCTCCTCCTCCATGCTTCACGGTGGAAACCACACATGCGAAGATCATCCATTCACCAACTCTGTGTCTCACAAAGACACGGCGGTTGAACAAAAAAATATCAAATTTGGACCGGTCTAATGTCCATTGCTCATGTTTCTTGGCCCAAGCAAGTCTATTCTCCTTATTGGTGTCCTTTAGTAGATGTTTCTTGGAAGCAATTCGGCCATGAAGGCCTGATTCACGCAATCTCCTCTGAACAGTTGTTGAAATGTGTCTGTTACTTGAACTCTGTGAAGCATTTATTTGGGCTGCAATCTGAGGTGCAGTTAACTCTAATGAAGCAGAGGTAACTCTGGGTCATCCTTTCCTGTTATGGTCCTCATGAGAGACAGTTTCATCATAGCACTTGATGGTTTTTGCGACTGCACTTTAAGAAACTTTCCAGATTGACTAACCTTCATGTCTAAAAGTAATTGTCGTTTCTCTTTGCTTATTTCAGCTGTTCTTGCCAAAATACGGACTTGGTATTTTACCAAATAGGGCTATCTTCTGTATACCTGCCCTATCTTATCACAACACAACTGATTGGCTCAAACGCATTATGAAGGAAAGAAATTCCACAAAATAACTTTTAACAAGGCACATCTGTTTAATTTAAATGCATTCCAGGGGACTACCTCAAGAAGCTTGTTTTGAAAATGCCAAGAGTGTGCAAGCTGTCATCGAGACAAAGGGTGGCTACTTTGAAGAATTTCAAATGATGATTCCATACGTGTTATTTCATAGTTCTGATGTCTTCACTATTATTCTACAATATAGAAAATAGTACAAATAAAGAAAAACCCTGGAATGAGTAGGTGTGTCCAAACTTTTGACTGGTACTGTATATATAGTTAATCCAGTGATTTTTTTTAACCTTTGCCTCGATTCAACAGTCTCATCCAGATCATGATGGTATTTGTAGTTCTTTATGATAGCCACATTAGCAGCTAATTAGCAAATATATTGATAAAAGTCAACTTGTCCTAGAGAGATTTACACGGTTATCAAAACGTCAATCCAGGGTAAGCCTACACAAAACATAGCCCTTATTTTAAGTGTTTGTTTTTTTAATCCCCTATTGGAAAAATGAAAGATGGAAAAACAATTGGAACCATTTCCCTGTTTGACTGCTAGGTTTTATGGGTATTATGTCTCATATTCTGGTACTCTACACACAGGCTCACGGGAAGGTTACACGCCTACTGTGTTACATAGATAAACATTCGGCATGATCCTCTTTAAGATTATAAATGCGAATGAGTTGAAGTGAATGAAAATGATCATTGCTAGAACTATAAACGTGTTGGCTGTGTGACATCATCGATGGTTGATTCATGTTCTGCATGGTTGCTCTTAATATTTAAACCGAGATTAATGAACATTTTTGAATTGTACAATGTGTTGGCTGATGATTCCCCCTCACCTCACATTGGCATTTCGATGCGCAATGTCAACAAAAACACATTCTAACGGGACAAATAAAATGAGTCATCATCTGAGGTCACATATTGGCAATGAACGTGAGCACTGTGCATGTACATTAAACCTAATCTGTATCTCTCTCCTGAAAGCCGTATCTCTACGTCTCAGCGTTGTGCTTGGAGACGAATCAGACAATACAAAGAGTCACTTCCCAGGTTAACCGTCAGCGACCGCCGCGAGGCTTTAACGAGATGATCTCGGAGTTATTGCAAGCACAAATCACAGAGCAACCATCCCTCTATAGCTCCCATGGATGGCATTTCATGCCAGGAAACCACATTGGGCAATTAGAGACAAGTACAGCTGTTCTCTGTTCACTTACCATTAAAACTAGCCAACTGAACTCCATTTAACTGTAAGGAGCTGATTCATATATGCATATGTATAGAGTCAGTTTCATCATAGCGTTTGATGGTTTTTGCGACTGCACTTGAGGAAACTTTAAAAGTTCTTGACATTTTCAAGATTGACTGACTTTCACGTCTTAAAGTAATGATGAACTGTCGTTTCTCTTTGCTTATTTGAGCTGTTCTTTCCATAATATGGACTTGGTCTTTTATACAGGTGTGCCAAGCATGTAGTGTCATTCCCAAGAAGACTTAAGGCTATTATCACTGCCAAAGGTGCTTCAACAAAGTACTGAGTAAATGGTCTGTATACTTATGTAAATATGATATTTTTTTAATTAGCAAACATTTCTAAATACCTGTTTTTGCTTTGTCATTATAAATATAATGTGTAGATTGTCAATGGAAAAAAACTATTTAATCCATTTTAGATTCAAATTGGGTTCCCGAGTGGTGCAGCGGTCTAAGTCACTGCATCTCAGTGCTCGAGGCATCACTACAGACACCCTGGTTCGAATCCAGGGTGTATCACAACCGGCCGTGATTGGGAGTCCCATAGGGCAGCGAACAATTGGCCCAGTGCCATTTGTCTGGTGTAGGCTGTCATTGTAAATAATAATTTGTTCTTAACTGACTTGCCTAGTTAAATAAAGGTTCAATAAAATAAAAAAGAACAAAATGTGGAAAAATAGTACTTTCCGAATGCACTGTATGTACAGTACCAGTCAAAAGTTTGGACACACCTACTCATTTAAGGGTTTTTATTTATTGCTACTATTTTCTACATTGTACAATAATAGTGAAAACATCCAAACTGTGAAATAACACATATGGAATCATGTAGTAACCCAAAAAAGTGTTAAACAAATCTAAATATATTTCACATTTTATATTGTTAAAATAAGCCACCCTTTGCAAACGCATTCTCTCAACCAGCTTCACCTGGAATGCTTTTCCAATAGTCTAGAACAAGATCCCACATCACTCTGTGGTCCAACTCATCCCAAACCATCTCAATTGGGTTGAGGTCAATGGATTGTGGAGGCCAGGTCATCTGATGCAGCACTCCAATACTTTCCTTATTGGTCAAATAGCCCTTACACTGCCTGGAGGTGTATTGGGTCATAGTCCTGTTAAAAAACATATGATAGTCCCACTAAGCGCAAACCAGATGGGATGGCGTATCGCTGCAGAATGCTGTGGTAGCCATGCTGGTTAAGTGTGCCTTGAATTATAAATAAATCACTTACAGAGTCACCAGCAAAGCACCCCCACACCATCACACCTCCGCCTCCATGCTTCACGGTGGGAACCACACATGCTGAGATCATCTGTTCACCTATTCTGTGTCTCACAAAGACACGGCGGTTGGAAACAGCAATCTCAAATTTTGACTCATCAGACCAAAGGACAGATTTACACCAGTCTAATGTCCAATGCTCGTGTTTCTTGGCCCAAGCAAGTCTCTTATTCTTATTGGTGTCCTTTAGTAGGGGTTTCTTTGCAGCAATTCGACCATGAAGGCCTAATTCACGCAATCTCCTCTGCAGAGGTAACTCTGGGTCTTCCATTCCTGTGGTGGTCCTCATGAGAGCCAGTTTCATCATAACGCTTGATGGTTTTTGCGACTGCACCTGAAGAAACTTTCAAAGTTCTTGACATTTTCGGATTGACTGACCTTTATGTCTTAAAATAATGATGCACTGTCATCTCTCTTTGCTTATTTGAGCTGTTCTTTCCATAATATGGACTTGGTCTTTTACCAAATTGGGCTATCTTCTGTATACCACCCATACCTTGTCACAACACAACTGATTGGCTCAAACACATTAAGAAGGAAAGAAATTCCACAAATGTACTTTTAACAAGGCACACCTGTTAATTGAAATGTATTCCAGGTAACTACCCCTGAAGCTGGTTGAGAGAATGCCAAGAGTGTGCAAAGCTGTCATCAAGGCAAAGGGGTGGCTATTTTCAGCAATCTCAAATATAAAATATATTTGGATTTGTTAAAAACAAATTGGGTTACTACATGATTCCATGTGTTATTTCATAGTTTTGATTTCTTCACTATTATTCTACAATGTAGAAAATAGTACAAATAAAGAAAAACCATTGAATGAGTAGGTGTGTCCAAACTTTTGACTGGTACTGTATGTAGCAGATTATTCAGACAGAGATTGCCCATTGTGCTATTTTCAGTACTCTATTACTTTTCAATTAGGAATACATGTAGTCTAATTGTTAGTGCAACAGATACATCTAAAGTGTGGATTACGATCAAGTTCAAGTAAAAATTTGGATGACGGCATTCCAGGATTTGATCATACCTACGATATAATGTTACTTTTTGAATACCGTGGTCAATTAATGAAAAACTATTCACAGCTTCAGTAATTACACTTACAAATGTGTTGCATCCAAACGAGGCCCACTGTATCTGTTAAAATCTCTGGATTACCTAGCACACATTCCAATTTAAATATATTCCAGCTTCCCAGACAGATCAATGCAGGTGGAGGTGACAGTCAGGGATGCGAGAGAGAGAGAGAGAGAGAGAAAGAGAGAGAGTGAGAGACAGACAGACAGAGAGAGAGAGAGAGAGAGACAGACAGACAGAGAGAGAGCGAGAGAGAGAGAGAGAGAGAGAGACAGAGACAGAGACAGAGACAGACAGACAGAGAAAGAGAGACAGACGATACTGCATATAGAGAGATATAACACAGAGGATGTGAACAGTGACTATCGCTCATCCTCTGGAGCGGCTGATCACAAAATTGTCCTATCACGACATCTGACAGCTAGTGACAAATGACAAATGTCTACTCCCCCAGCCGAAACACAAATTGGGCTGCTGCACTATCGGGGACACGGAATTTAATTTCTTACAGTGCCCCACAGGCATTCTGCCTGCCATCACAGGCACGGTGCACTGACACCTATGTTACACACCAGGGTCGTGTTTATTAGGAACCAACTGGAAGAAAACTGACTGAAATAGGGAGGGACTACCTGGACTCACCCATTCTCCCCACCCTCAACATGAACGGAATGTGTAATTACTCCCTCTACCTGCCGAAGAAAGACCCTCCACAATACACTCCTCTGTTTCGGAGCAGTAGAAAGTGATCTGACTCCCTGCCCTGATAACTTGGAAGTATAGCGAACAGTATTCTTTACATGTTGAAAATAGGCATAATCAAAAGTTGCCATTTGTTGAGGAGGATTAGCCGAGCAATGCGTGTGTGTGTGTGTCATTTCGAGGGAATACTGCGACGTTGGGGACGAGGCTCGGAAAGTGGTGATTAACTGAACGTTGAAAGAAAATTACATAAATAACGAGTGGTCTCTTCTTCCTGTGGGGATGGTGCTGTATGATGCTTTGTTGAGCAATCGCTCTCTCTCTTTAGGAAATGGAGGGCGTGGGTCATCACTCTCCACGATGATCCCCCCTCTCTTGCCCCCTAGCACCCAGTGGCACAAAAAGACATGGGGATCCGAGCAACTGGGTGAGAGGAAAACATGGGCTCCAGCAGGACATTAATGAGTCATCAATCAGGCCGATATGAATCATCTCTACAGGACCATTAGTGCAAAGTGTTACCAACATCATCAATTTCCATTAGCGAGTAGCAGCAGCAGGCTCCATCTCCTTACCAGCGAGGTGAAGATGTAGGTGTAGTAGACGGAAAGCATGCCCAGCTCCGACGCCTGGAAGAAAGAGAGAGAGGGGGGGGGGGAAAGAGATAAGGAGAAAAATAGGTATATATATTGAGAAGGAGATATACACTGAGTGTACAAAACATTAGGACCCCCTTTAGCTCCCAGAACAGCCTCGATTCGCCAGGGCATGGACTCTACAAGGTGTTGAATGCATTCCACAGGGTGGTGGGCCATTCTTGATACACACGGGAAACTGTTGAGCGTGAAAATCCCAGCAGCATTACAGTTCCATGGCCCTTTCAAATGCACTTAAATATTTTTTCTTGCCCATCCACCCTCTAAATGGCGCACATACACAATCCATGTCCCAATTGTCTCAAGGCTTAAAGATCCTTCTTTAACATGTCTCCTCCCCTTTTCTACACCGATTGAAGTGGCTCAATTTAGGGATCATAGTTTTCACCTGGAATCACCTAGTCAGTCTACGTTATGGAAAGATAAGGTGTTCTTAATATTTTCTATATATATATACACAGTATATATATATAGAAAGAAAGAAAGAAAAGAGAGAGAGAGAGAGAGAGAGAGAGAGAGAGAGAGAGAGAGAGAGAGAGAGAGAGATCAGATACTCTGCAGTCTCCTGCTCGATTACACAGCGGCAGATCAAATCCGCCCACATCTTGATAAGACATGACATATTCTTATCTAATGACGGGCTCTCTTTGGAGCAATTAGTAATACAATATTTTAGTATGCTGCTCAATACATTAGGATTTGATTAAATCAAAGCCTCAGCAGCAAGCACTGGTTGTGAAGGACACAGTGAACTTTCTACAGTTGAGCTTCTTTGAGTATATTTATTTTGGTATAAACTGTTCCACCAAACTTGTTGACTCCAATGTGAACTGTGGAATAATGGTGCAATGCAAAGCTTTTTAAAAACGGGTTTTCCAATCAGCCCAGTCTGACTTAGTCTGACATACATCTGAGATACATAAAAAAATATATAAAAAAACATATTTCATTTAGTACAGTATATCAAGGGAAAACTGTTCAATAAAGGTTTGACTTGTTGACTCCTGGATCTCATTCGATGGAAGCTACAGTATGTCTCTGTTCAACCACCCACACACATTTCACCTAGACGATTCTCTCAGCCAGGTCACCCATGATACAAGTCAATATTCAACGTCCATCCATGTCTGAGGACGTTGGGAGATGTGGAAGGTGATGGTGGATGGGCGTTTTATTCCAAAGGTTGCAAGTTCAAATCCGGTGATAGAAAGTTGTTTTGTTTTCATTTTCATCCTATCCCAAACCTTATCTCTTAATTTAAGAATTTGGAGTTAATGCCTACTGGAAACTTAACCCGAAGACTTCTAAAATTGGCATTTGGAACAACTTAAAAATTGTACGTTTCAGAAACATGGGTGAACGTCTAATTCTGATGTGAGACTGTGAGACCTTGTTGGATTCTCTACCTCTACCTCAGGGGTACAAACTCCCGTTCCCAAGAGCCACAGGTTCTTCTGGCATAAAAATGTATTTATCCAAAGAGGCCTTACAGCAAAAACCAATATGATTCGAAAAGGTAGATGTTTGTGGCGGAATAATCCCAAACAATGTGTTCCCCGACAGAATCATTAGATAATTTGTTTTGGTACTGTCCATATACGTTGCAGGTTTTTGGTCACAGGTCCAGGAATGGCTGAACAATTGCAATATTTACCTGAGCTAACTCTGCAGATAGCACTACTGGGTGATATGAAAAGTCATAGTCAATCGATCAATAACATAACAATACTTTTAGCAACAACAACAAATATTTTCAATTTATAATCTGTAGTAACAATGAGACTAGTTTGCTCCAATTTGGGGAGGGGTGGTAGGGTTGGAGGGTAATAAAGGAAATATATTTTTAAAGATATGTACATATATGTATGTATATGTATTTATATATATGTAAGTGTATATTTTGTAGGTGTATATGTATGTATTTATATGTGTTTGCATATATGTACTGTATGTGTATGTAACATACATACAGTACATATACATACATACACATACATAAATGCATACACATATATATACAGTATATACAGTTGAAGTCGGAAGTTTACATACACCTTAGCCAAATACATTTAAACTCAGCTTTTCACAGTTCCTGACATTTAATCCTTGTAAAAATTCCCTGTCTTAGGTCAGTTAGGATCACCACTTTATTGTAAGAATGCGAAATGTCAGAATAATAGTAGAGAGAATGATTTATTTCAGCTTTTATTTATTTCATCCCATTCCCAGTGTGTCAGGAGTTTACATACACTCAATTAGTACTTGGTGGCATTGCCTTTACATTGTTTAACTTGGGGCAAACATTTCGGGTAGCCTTCCACAAGCTCCCACGGAGCTGGTATAACCGAGTCAGGTTTGTAGGCCTCTTTGCTCGCACACACTTTTTCAGTTCTGCCCACAAATTTTCTTTATGATTGAGGTCAGGGCTTTGTGATGGCCACTCCAATACCTTTACTTTGTTGTCCTTAAGCCATTTTGCCACAACTTTGGAAGTATGCTCGGGGTCATTGTCCATTTGGAAGACCCATTTGCGACCAAGCTTTCACTTCCTAACTGATGTCTTGAGATGTTGATTCAATATATCCACATAATCTTCCTCCCTTATGATGCCATCTATTTTGTGAAGTGCACCAGTCCCTCCTGCAGCAAAGCACCTCCACAACATGATGCTGCCACCCCCGTGCTTCACGGTTGGGATGGTGTTTTTTGGCAATTAAGCCTCCCCCTTTTTCCTCCAAACATAACAATGGTCATTATGGTCAAACAGTTCTATTTTTCTTTCATCAGACCAGAGGACATTTCTCCAAAAAGTATGATCTTTGTCCCCATGTGCAGTTGCAAACCGTAGTCTGGCTTTTTTATGGCGGTTTTGGAGCAGTGGCTTCTTCCTTGCTGAGCGGCCTTTCAGGTTATGTCGATACAGGACTCTGTGGATATAGATACTTTTGTACCCGTTTCCTCCAGCATCTTCACAAGGTCCTTTGCTGTTGTTCTGGGATTGATTTGCACTTTTCGCACCAAAGTACGTTAATCTTTAGGAGACAGAAGGCGTCTCCTTCCTGAGTGGTATGACGGCTGCTTGGTCCCATGGTGTTTATACGTGCGTACTATTGTTTGTACAGATGAATGTGGTACCTTCAGGTGTTTGGAATTGCTCCCAAAGATGAACCAGACTTGTGGAGGTCTACAAAAAAATATATAGTTTGAGTTCCCATGATGTCAAGCAAAAAAAGCACTGTTGAAGGTAGGCCTTGAAATACATGCTCAGGTATACCTCCAATTGACTCAAATGATGTCAATTAGCCTATCAGAAGCCTACACCTAGCTCGGCTATTAGACTATTCTTTAGTAAAGGTTGAATTGTTGTTCAGCTATTAGCCCTCCTCTCCAACTTGCAACAAATTACTGTTATCATCTCATTCCTTTCCCTCTTCCATGCATCATCATTCAGCTCTTGAATGGCTCGCTTGTGGTCATGCTGGCAGGATATGGCAGCGCGTCAAGAATTTGGTTCTGCGTCAAGAATTCTGCATACAGTAGCACGTTTGTATGAAGGTGTGGTTGTTCACAGGCAAATTGTTATTTGCTATGGAGGTCTTTGTGTCTTTTCGTCGAGAGCAAAACCTTTTTTATTTTCAATCAAAAATAATTGTTCTGAAAGCAACTTTTTCCCGACACAAAGGAAGTCATAGCGGACACCTACGAAGGTGGCATCTCAGGTAAGCAGCACTGGGCTGTATTGAAGATGGCATCTCAGGTAAGCAGCACTGGGCTGTATTGAAGATGGCATCTCAGGTAAGCAGCACTGGGCTGTATTGAAGATGGCATCTCAGGTAAGCAGCACTGGGCTGTATTGAAGATGGCATCTCAGGTAAGCAGCACTGGGCTGTATTGAAGATGGCATCTCAGGTAAGCAGCACTGGGCTGTATTGAAGATGGCATCTCAGGTAAGCAGCACTGGGCTGTATTGAAGATGGCATCTCAGGTAAGCAGCACTGGGCTGTATTGAAGATGACATCTCAGGTAAGCAGCACTGGGCTGTATTGAAGATGGCATCTCAGGTAAGCAGCACTGGGCTGTATTGAAGATGACATCTCAGGTAAGCAGCACTGGGCTGTATTGACGTATCCTAAAAATGACATCTGCTGCTTTAGATGGAACTGTTATTGTTTTCATATCTATAAAAAAATGAGCTATTTCCTTTACTTTCAGAGAGCGAGCTGTATCTGATATTGTCAGATATTCACTGCCCAAGGAACAAGGCCATGGAAGCTTTATTGCTGGCAAAAGTGTCCATAACCAGAAGTAATTAAACTGTTCTGTGTTCTTTTTCTCCATCTCTGCCTGTCTTGTTGTACACGGAACCCGTCTCACATGCGTTAATTAAAAAACCCTTCAGATGTCAGCTGCTAATTTTCAGATTTACACCACATGAACACAGACATTTTTACTGGACTATCTGTTGCTGCCAAGTCATGATTTCCCTGGTGGTTAGCCTTGCAATAACCAAGTGGTGAGACACATAGCCCTCTATATTTAAATGTTTCAGGTACACTCCGATAGGTGTCTGCGTCACGTACAGAATCTTTTGACATTGTCTTCTATTGTTTGTCCTCATGTGTCTGTTTTTCAGCATAAAGTACTCTGTAGCCACTTAGTGTGGACACCAGTTGAGACCACACACACACACACACACAATAATAGTCTCTCTTATTCACTTCATCCCTCTCCCCCTTCTCCCTAAATCCTCTAGGTTAAATAAACTGTTTTGGTGAACCCTGCCCGCATCTGAACTGGCTGACACAGAGGGCAGAGCATGATCATAGGTGAGATGTCACTTGGTCGGCAACACAGGAAGTATTTTTAAAGAGATGCTTTACATTGAAATACAGACAGAGATGTATTAGTCCCAGGGTAAATGATCCAAGGTCAGTTTGGCATTTCACTGATTAAGATGACTGACCGTGTTAGAATAAAGAATCAAGGCTTAATGCTCTCTCTCTTTCCATCTGTCTCTCGTCTGCAGGTATGTTTTGATGTGAGAGAGGAAGCCAGTCCCGTCATTTCCACCTCACCTGCTCTTAAGATAACCTTCAGGCCAACTGGGGGGCCCAAGGCTGTTTAGGAGACACTTTTGTGATAAAGTGAGAGAATATTAGGGTAGCACTGTAATTCATGAATCATATGCTGTCTGCCGCTGTTCTTACCTCTTTCCCTTTCTGTCTTCTACATCTCTCCCCCACCTTGTCTTTCTTCCTCGTTTTAAAAGTACAGATTGAACTTGTGTGTATAATATTACAATTATCAGAATTATAATACATTTATGTATTTATAACACCTGGATAATGAACTTCTTTCAATAAAGCGTTTCACATTCTCCACTGGTTGAAACTAAGTATCTCATTGAAATACTATCCTGTGTCCTCAGATTGATGCAGATAAAGGGAGTTAGATATGCATAGTTTTTTTTCTGTATATATGACTTACAAATCAATCATGTTTCTAGTCTATTGCATAGTTACAATGTGTAATCATTGATGTCCCAAGAGCAGGAGTAGTAAACACTTGAAGTGTATAACTGTAATACATACATGCAGACACAGCATCATTCAAATAATGGAATTTGATATGACTGAAAAATAATGTCTCAGAGATTCATACCTGAACCGCACCTTTATTTGCCAAGGAAGAGTAGATGATCAGTGAATATATTCAACGTACAGGCTACAATGTGGGAATCTCATGCGTGGTAATAACTACAGTACATGTGTATATAGCACTTGCATCCTTGGCACAATAAAGTTATTATATTCTACTCTATCCGTAGGCTTCATTAATGCCATTCAGACTTGAAGTTGATACAACAACTATGATAGCTGAGGTTCTGAACTAATACTCATACCAAACGTTTTAGGGTCCATACACAGATCGGCTACATACTGTAGCTAGCTACACATCCATAGGCATACAGTTATTTTTATCCTCCACTACACAATAAGCAAGTAAACAGTTAGCTAGCTATGTTACTTCAGCTGCATTGCAAGGCAAGCTTACACAATTGTACATTCAATTTGCAGTAAATGCTTTAGCTAACTAGATTCTTTACAACACAAATTACAAATTAATTCTCCTGACACTATCTAGTTGGCTAATGTTAGTTAGTCAGATAACTTGCTAAGTAGCGATTTTCATAAAGTAACTTTATGACCAAAAAATATGCACAAATGTTTGTCTCTACATTAACTAACATATTCCTCTCAATTGTACATTTTTTGCTTGACTCGTTATGAAGTTATAACAACTTACATTTGGTTCCACCGTAATGTTTTGTCAGCCATCTTTGTTGAAGAACGCCACCAGGCAAGGGTGGCTCGCATCAAAATTCGTCATTGGAACCACTCGATATGATTGGTCATATAAAAACCTTGGGAGTCAAATGCATAATGAGTGCTCTAACTCCCCCTTGTGGTGGTCTGGAGCAATGAAGCCGTGACGCTACTGTAGAGTTACTACACTACTGTAGAGTTACCAGCCTCAGAAATTGCTTCACAGAGTTCAAGTAACAGACTTGTTTGGGCCAATGGACATTAGACCGGTGGAAATTTGTCCTTTGGTCTCGAGTTTTTGTGAGACATGGTGTGGGTGAACGGATGATCTCCGCATGTGTGGTTCCCACCGTGAAGCATGGAGGAGGAGGTGTATTGGTGTGGGGTTGTTTTGGTGACACTGTCAGTGATTTATTTAGAATTCAAGGTACACTTAACCAGCATGGCTACCACAGCATTCTGCAGCGATACGCCATCCCATCTGGTTTGGGCTTAGTGGGACTATCATTTGTTTTTCAACAGGACAATGACCCAACATACCTCCAGGCTGTGTAAGGGCTATTTTACCAAGAAGGAGAGTGATGGAGTGCTGCATCAGATGACCTGGCCTCCACAATACCCCGACCTCAACTAAATTGAGATGGTTTCGGCTGAGTCGGACCGCAGAGTGAAGGAAAAGCAGCCAACAAGTGCTCAGCATATGTGGGAACTCCTTCAAGACGGTTGGAAAAGCATTCCAGGTGATGCTGGTTGAGAGAATGCCAAGTGCGCAAAGCTGTCATCAAAGCAAAGGGTGGCTATTTGAAAAATGTCAAATATAAAATAGATTTTGATTGGTTTAACACTTTTGTGGTTACTACATGGTTCCATATGTGTTATTTCATGGTTTTGATGTCTTCACTCTTATTCTACAATGTAGAAAATAGTAAAAATAAAGAAAAACCCTTGAATGAGTAGGTTTTCTAAAAATATTTAACGTTATCAGATCTTCAACCAAAACTTAAAATGAGATAAAGGGAACCTGAGTTTACAAATATTTTTTTATTTTTTATTAACAAAGTTAGGCAACACCCAATTCCCCTGTATGAAAAATCTTGGAAGAATGTTCTATGGGAAGATGATTCAAAAGTATAACTTTTTGGATGACATGGGTCCCATTATGCCTGTTGAAAACCAAACACTGCATTCCACATTAAGAACCTTATACCAACAGTCAAGCATTGTGGAGGTAGTGTGATGGTTTGGTGCCCCAGGACCTGGATGACTTGCCATCCATCTGTGAGCTGAAACTGAAGAGCAGCTGGTGTAACGGATGTGAAATGGCTAGCTAGTTAGTGGTGGTGTGTGCTAATAGCGTTTCAATCGGTGACGTCCCTTGCTCTGAGACCTTGAAGTAATGGTTCCCCTTGCTCTGCAAGGGCCGTGGCTTTTGTGGAGCGATGGGTAACGATGCTTCGTGGGTGTCAGTTGTTGATGTGTGCAGAGGGTCCCTGGTTCGAGCCCGGGTATGGGCGAGGGGACGGACTAAAGTTATACTGTTACACTGGGTCATGCAGCAAGACAATGATCCTAAACACACAATCAAGTCTACATGAAAATGGCTAAAAAAGCAACCAATTTTAAGTTTTGGAATGGCCTAGTCAAAGTCCAGACTTAATCCCAATTGAGATGTTGTGGCAGGACTTGAAACGAGCAGTTCATGCTTGAAAACCCACAAACGCTGCTGAGTTACAGCAGTTCTGCATGGAAAAGTAGGCCAAAATTCCTCCACAGCGACTTGAGAGACTGATCAACAACTACAGGAAGCATCTGGTTAGAGTCACTGCAGTTAAAGGTGTCACAATCAGTTATTGAGTGTAAGGGGGCAAATACGCTTTCACAAATGGACATTGGGTGTTGCATCATTTTGTTTATGAAATAAGTATGTAATTGTTGTGTTATTTGTTAATTCAGGGTCCCTTCATGAATATTCGATGTTGGTGTAAGATCTGATAACATTTTGTATAAACAATATGCAAACATAGAGAAAATTAGAAAGGGGGCAAATACTTTTTCACAACACTGTATATGTGCACACTTCCACGACACTGTATATGTGTACACTTCCACGACACTGTATATGTGCACACTTCCATGACACTGTATATGTGCACACTTCCATGACACTGTATATGTGCACACTTCCATGACACTGTATATGTGCACACTTCCATGACACTGTATATGTGCACACTTCCATGACACTGAGTCATTTTCTTTTGATTGTATGGTTATTATTATTTTAATAGTTGCTTAGTAAGAGGAAACCGACCAGATGATACATTACTTGCTTGTTTGCTAACATTTGTTAAACCGTTTTACAGTATCAGATTGTCAGGTCAATTTAAGTCAAATTACAGAATTTAGTGGAGAAGGACAGGTGGACACTGCACTGCAAAATGCACATTGTTCTAAGTCACTGCACTGCAAAATGCACATTGTTCTAAGTCACTGCACTGCAAAATGCACATTGTTCTAAGTCTTGAAGTGTTGAGAATGAAGACAGCCAACAGGACAACAGATGACAGAGTTTACAAGCTTTTTTTTTACCAGATTTTTAAGTTGACCAGCTTTTTAATCACAGTTAATATGCCTTTAAATGTGAAGTACGGGTCAGGGACTTCAGCAAGTTTACAAATATAAATAATGGAAAGAAAGTGTTTCTTTTGGCTGGCACAAAGCCAAACTTCCTCAGCTTTCTATTGTTCTCATTGCCCCTTTTTTTTCTGTTTCCCAGGTTTTTGTTTTGGGGCGTATAGTTCTTCCCCGCCATGCTGAGCACAATATCTGAGCAAATCCGATCACAGCTTTGTATAGTAGGACAACACGGGGGGCTGACATGTCGAGATTACATTCAGTGATGCTGAAGCTAAACCCCCCAGACCACAAACGCCCTGCTGCAGAACACACAGCCAATACACTGATTTATTTTAACTATTGGAGGGTTAAATATAATACGTTCACAGAGCATATATGAGTCCCACTTAAATTAACACTTCTCAGAGTATTGAAAAAAAAAAGAATCCCACTGTCTTCAGTGTAAGAAGTAGACCTCTGGCTGACCAGCATTCTAACGAAAGTAGTAAACATCCAGAAACAAAGAGGATAGAATGTCCTGCGTGAAGAGAGGGTAACAAGATTAGACTCTTTTATACAAAGTCCTTACAGTTTACCATGTAATTAAATCCTCAGTCTAGCACAAAATGTTGGCAAAAAAAGCGTACATTTGCTCGGCCAACGTCCTCTCCTCATGAGCGGGCTGCGTGCCAACAAACTATCCACAGCACCACTACACACCTCCAGACAGAGAGATGGAGAAGAGGAGGAGTAGAAGACAGAGGAATGATAATAGAGGTATGGAGTGACTGTAGGACAGAGGCGGAGACATAGAAAGAAATCCCACGGTCAGCTCTTGTGGGTTGTTACTCTGCCCCCCCCCCCCCCCCCCCCCCCCCGAGTTGCCATGGTGACATGATGCCCAGCAACGGCCACCAGTATCTCTGATTGAGGGAAAGATTGAGACTGAAGAGGAGAGTGGCAGGGAAACAAAACAGTAAGAATTGACTGGATGAACACAGAAATATGACAACAGAAAAACTAATCAGGGAGGGTGGGAGGGAGTGTGTGAGGGAGAGATAAATACTTTAGAGGGAGAGAAAGAAAAACATTTAGAGAAAAAAAAGAAAAAATATTCATTGGGGCAGGGATATTAGCGTTGCCTGATGACTCATCCTGAATTTAATTACACTGCTCTATCAATCACGCCATACATCAGTCTGAATCTGCTGTCCTTAGAAGTCGTTTGAGCTGATGTCAAAATGATGTGATTCATGATTCGTGCAGGCCGGCTCGGGCCCAACCCATCGGTTTCTGGGACCAATCAAAATGGTTTGAATGTGTTGGCATTCGAGAAGTCGCCGGGGAGGAAACAAATCCAGACTTATCGTGGAAAATAAATATTAGTGGGCGTGGCCTTTGGCCAGATCGATGCGGATGGGAAGACAGGCACATTTTTGATTGTCTCCTCAGAGGATATTGTGAGGGATTGGCTTTTCCAGTGCCAGTCCTGCTATGACACTGGCATGCACTAAGGTTGAATGCTGGGCACCCAGTTATTGAGATTTACCGAGATTTACCGCCCAAAACCACTCCCTTTTCCTGGGATAAATAACTGTGAGAAACCGGTAAATTATAATAAATTATTTATATCAACAGCATGACGTGAAATGGAACTGTCAAATGTATTTGCGACATCTAAATATTGCTTCTCTACGGCCTTCTCTCTGCTCTCTGCATGATGAATCGTCAATGCACACGGTGGGGACAGACAGCTCAGTACGGAGTGCAGTTCACAATGCATGCAGACCTATCATCTCATCACGGTACCTTTTTTTCCTTGTGACAGGTGGGCCTACATTTGCTACACTTGTCTAATTTACACATCTCCATCTGGCTTTCGGGGGGTCACCTTCATATTTGATTGTAACAAAAAACATGTTTGTTATTGCAGCCGCAGACTTTTGAAACAGCCTATCTTTCGAATATCATTGCTTTAAATCGGAGCAGGCGCGAGCTGTCTTTCTCTCTCTCTCTCTCTCTCTCTCTCTCTCTCATCAATTCCATTCAGATTGCATCCAAAATAGATAATCCTGTTCAAGATAGACATACAGTACCAGTCAAAGGTTTGGACACACCTGCTCATTCAAGGGTTTTTCTTTCTCAATGAGTAAATCAAATCAAATCAAATTTATTTATATAGCCCTTCGTACATCAGCTGATATCTCAAAGTGCTGTACAGAAACCCAGCCTAAAACCCCAAACAGCAAGCAATGCAGGTGTAGAAGCACGGTGGCTAGGAAAAACTCCCTAGAAAGGCCAAAACCTAGGAAGAAACCTAGAGAGGAACCAGGCTATGTGGGGTGGCCAGTCCTCTTCTGGTAGGTGTGTCCAAAGTCTTGTTTTCTGAATGTTAAATACAGCAGCCAATAGAACTCACAGGTGGTTTGAAGCAAGAGCGAACGAGCGATGCCGGGGGGGCTACAGCAGTTATTTATTAAGTCCCATAACCATTCAATCTTCGTGAAGAGAAGTGAATGCCATCTGCATCTAATTCTAGTCCTATATTATTCCAGGGTGCCATTAGAAGGATGAAGATAGGGGCAATGGAACTTGTTTCATTTCACTGTTGAAAGCGAGGAAGGAATGAGGCAACAATAGAGAGAACGAAGAGGTAGGGGTAATATTAGGGGTAATATTATGAAAAGTGTATATGCGTCAGCCTACTAATTCGCTAACCTAAGCTTGTAACTTTGTAGGCCGCATGTGCTGCACCAGAATCGCATGTTCTCTCAGCTTTATCATGGTTTGAACGAGGTGCGTAATTCCAGTCCATATAGTAGAGTATAATACAACACGGTACAGTAATACAATTCACACTCAAAAAGATTAGCCTACTGGAGCTTGTTTCATTTATTTACCCAAGAGATCATATATCTAGAGCTACATCTACGTGATTGTTAGTTTTTCTGTAGTGCGTAATGTGCAGTAGCCTATATTGTATATCATAAATGTATTGGATAACGACACAATCATTTGGGATTTTTGGAGCATGGGCTCTTAAAATGTCTTTAATGTACAGTAGGGCTCATGACATTATTTGTATGTATAGCTCATCAGGCTCAGGTAGCACTGAAATTTCAATCAAAACTCTATTAAAACCCAGACATAGACTATATACTTTATATGCTTTTGAATTACACTTTCGGGTTTGGTGGGAAATACCGGGCTACCCGGGAGAAAAGGGATTTTTTTTCTTTCAGGATGGAACATTTGTAAAATACCAGCAAATATTCAAACCTAGCATACACCCTTAGCCAGTGCTCAATTGCTCTCTCTCTCTCTCTTGGTCTCTGCCCGTCTCTCCGTCTTTCTCTCTGTCTCTCCATTTCCCTTTAGCCATTGTCTCCTTCACTGCAGCCAAGCTTCCAATATCTATGTTTTAATTACAACACGGCCCTTTGCTGCAAGGTGCCTTTCACCCGTGTTTCTGTCACCTTACGATCTAATCGCAGGTCTTTAGAAGGGATAGCAGGAGGCTGGTCCTATCACGCAAAGTATTAACTTTATGTCGGCTCCGGAAGAACTCTGCCAAGCTACAGAGTGTTCTATCTTTGTTGCTTTCATTTCTAACTTCTCTGTTCACTTCAGGTATGGTTCCATTAGTGGAAACAGACATCACTGAAAGGTCATATTGACAGTTTACTGTGAAGAATAGTCATGTCCGATATGAATGTCCAATTAGATTGAATTATATTATGTATGTCGGACTAGCTCTTCACAACTGAGTGGATGTAGCTCAATGGTAGAGCACATGCTTCGCATGTATCAATCCCTGGGTTCAATCCCTGGGTTCAATCCCTGGGTTCAATCCCTGGGTTCAATCCCTGGGTTCAATCCCTGGGCTCAATCCCTGGGCTCAATCCCTGGGCTCAATCCCTGGGTCTCCATGGAACTGCCAATCTCAGCTGGTGATTTTACAGGGCCTAGCAGTTAGGGGTCTCAGAGAGAGTTGGGATATGCAACAAACAAACAAAAACATTATTAATACAGACTTGTACATTTGTGAAATAGGACAAATATAAGCACCCACCAAATAATGATCTTATTTATAAACACACAACATATAACCTGATGAGTGATAGACGCCTTCAATAGAAAGCATAAATAGTTTGAAAAGAGTTCAACATTCCATGATTGAAAAATAGGTTATCTTATCAACAAAGAAAGTCGTTGCTACCAACAGATGTCTGTAAAAAAAAAAAAAAAAAAAAAGGGAAATAAATATTAAAAATAAACTTTAGTCACTTCTATTTCCTTTATACTACAACAATATTAATTAGTGTTTATGATGTTAAGGGTTGTATTTATTATAAAGATCAACCATTTAAACCTAATGTACTCCTCTATTATTAATGTATGATCACAGAACAGAACGTAATTTACATCTCACGCCTGTCACTTGAAGTAAAATGATTTGACTGACTAGACCTTTTTCTTAAAAAAAAAAGAGCTAATTGCATTGGTTTTAATATCTCCATATTTCCTATCTCTAGCATTGGTTTTAATTTCTCAATATTTCCCATCTCTGCTGCTACTCTAGTGGTTTAAGTGCTAAGCCCAACGGCACTCCACAATCTCCTCTAATTGTATTTGCACACCATTCTACTCTCCAAATATGGAGTTACAGATACTCCGTGATTTATTCATGCTACTAGACCTAGAGTACGTACATCAGAACTACGTGTATGATGTTAAAAGCTACCATTCGTTCAGTCCAACACTCATTCACCGGTAAGTGATTCAGCCTGTAACTCGTTAAATTATTTTCAATATCCACCTTGACCCTGAACTTTATCTTGGGATCGACATATAGATATTTAAAATAAAAAAAATGTGTATCATCAGCTACTGCTGAGATTTCTCAGAACATCGGGAAAGAGCACACTACGACAGACAAGACTGGGGCGGCAGGGTAGCCTAGTTAGAGCATTGGACTAGTAACCGGAAGGTTGCAAGTTCAAACCCCGGAGCTGACAAGGTTGGACTGTGTCGTTCTGTGCCTGAACAGGCAGTTAACCCACTGTTTCTAGGCTGTCATTGAAAATAAGAATTTGTTCTTAACTGACTTGCCTAGTTAAATAAAGGTAAAATAAACTCACCCTTTCCAAAATGATGTGGGACATTGTGGCGTTAGCGTCCACAATGATGGTGGCAGTCTTGTCATCGCGAATCTCCTTGAGAAGGGGTGTGGGATCCTGGCTGTCATCCAGCATGCGAACCGATAGGGTCTCCTTGGAGATGAGGAACTGGCGTAACAGTCTCTCCAGATTTAATAAGCCTGTGGGGTAAGGGACGAAGACAGTGATGTTATTATGAGCAGGTAGACAACGAATCTCCTAAGGGTAATCTGTGACGAATTTCTGAGTATTAAAGTCACATTTCTGAGAACTAGCGCTGACAGAAACATTTCAACTGAATACGTTTTTTTTAAATGACAAAAATACATAATTTTGTGTGAGAAACACCATATTCTTTTTATGCCTTGTTTTGTCAATAACACGGTCATTAAAATCCTTCCCACCTAAAATAATTTAACTGATGACCTGTGATTACAGCTAATTGTAAAGTCCTTAATTTGCTAGGTGATATTTTTAAACATCATCTCCAGCATTTAGTTCCCAGAACCGCTTCAAAGAGATTGGAAACGGGTTCATTAGAAGTGAGGTAATGAATATGTTTCCAGTGGTACTTTACTGAACTTGTAATACAATTACAATACCACAGAGACCAAGCTTTATTCGTAGTAGAAAAAGCAATTTTGATAGAGTTCATTTGCTGTGTTCTTTTTCTCCTCCCTTTGAGATTACGTTATATACATGCATAGGTGTCAGAGCATACAGTCCATTACAATACAACTTAATCCAGCATTGATCATAGTAGAACCCATTTTTACATATAATCATTGTTTTCTTCCTTTGGTTACATGCAGTAGCAGCAGCAGCTGTTCCTAAGGCACTGCGTGTTCCAACCCATCGAATCCTAATGCCTTTAATGGTTTGTTTCTCCTAGAAACGCACATCATCAGCGACGGTGCCTGTCTTCTCCGAGACGGTCAGCTCCGTTACCTGTCGAGTTACACAGCATATCTGTGATGAGCCTTCTAAACCTGCTCAATCTTCATTCCCTGCTTGCAATTTCACATTTAGTACATTACATAAGACAGCACACTGCGCTGCTCAGTGTTCACAGCAGGAGTTGCCCTGATGTGAGAGGAAAAAAAGGAGTTGCCCCTCCTGTCATTCCCTTGCATTCAACCAGTGGGGAATACATTTCCATTTGGTGTCTAAGCTGTGCATGATTCAAAGCGACATAAATAAAAATGGAGTATGTACGTGATGTCTTCATTTCACAATCTCTTCTGAGCAGCCACGTCGCGTCAACGTTTCAGGCTTTTGAACCCATGCTAATGAAAAATAACATCATTATTCTCAAACGGGGAGGCACCGTCTCCCGGTTAGCCATGGAAAAAGGTTAGACCGTTGAAGGTTAGGGACGTGTGAAGTCTGTTTTTGTTTGTGGAGAGGCTGTGCTGCTGCTGCCTGCAGTAGTTGGTTTGTGATTCTACAATGTTGTAGGTACCTCATTGGCATGGGCCACACATACGGTAGCACTGCCTGACGCTGCCTCTCAGGCAGACAGATAAAGGCAGGGTCTGCCACTCATTCTGGGCAGCCAGTCACTTCCCCCTTTCACAGGCCGTCACATTTCACTGGGCTCTCACAAAGCTCCGACTCTCATTTACCTTCCTGCACACTGTGCCTCTATGCAAATACACTGCTCAGCCAGGACCAATGACAGGTCTGTGCTGTGTTGCCAGTGTCAACACAGCACTCAACTGGCTGCACACCAGTCTGTTGGACTCGGCTGCTGGACTCCTGCTGTCCGGGAACCCTGCACTCTACAACCGAATGGTTGCAGTTTGCAGAATTTCATGGCATTTCACAGTAAAAGATGGATATACTTTTTAAACAGGCCCGAACCCGAATGACCATGATTAATCAGGTGATTTAAGCGATTGATGGGCGGATGGAATAGAGTTAAATTACTTCAATGTAGTTATCCCTCCAGACCAGCTGCATTTGTTAACTGGAGTGCTTGGGATAGGACAGGTGCTAATGTCTAGGCATTGGTAGCGTGTCAGTACATGAACTTACCCTAACAGCCTCCACAACCTCCACAAACAAAAACAGACTTCACACGTCTCTAACCTTCAACGGTCTAACCTTTTTCCATGGCTAACCGGGAAACGGTGCCTACCCGTTTGAGAATAATGATGTTATTTTTCATTAGCATGGGTTCAAAAGCCTGAATATAACCACACATATCAACAAGTCGATAGTCTATCATATCATCTTATATAAACAGTTCAGCGTGTCACTAGAGCTCTTTAATGGGCAAGGTTGGGAATATGGGACGTTGTGGGTCTGTACGATCCTTCATTCTTCCTCCGGGTAGACGAGCAAACAGCTGACCAGGGCTCTCCTCTGCTTTGTTCTCATGAATCCCCCCCCCAGTGAAAGCCAATGGAGGAAGCTCACCCTCATCCCTCTGTTTAGAGCCTTTGGTGGAGCCATATTGTCTCCACAGTTTCCTCACTTACTGATGTCTTTCAGTAGGGAGGAAATGCAACAGAACTGACAGCACAGCAACTATTCATTCTGACGGGGAGAATTAAGGTGGGCTGACGTCTGCTGTTACTGGAGCTGTAAATATATCATAATCCGTATTGAAACTTTCTCTAAATGTCATCACGTCGGGAGGATTGCTCAGCTTGATCCCCAGACAACAAACAACAACAAGTCATTGCCGGTAAACGGCTAAATCACTTCATCACCCCAGTTAACCGGTCCGTCTTCCCACAGAGTTTATTCATCTAGCTCTCTCCGGAGACAGAGAGACATTATTTTACTTGATCAACTTTAATTACAGATTACTCATGACATTTTCCGAGCAGAGAGTCGAATCGTTGAGCAAGCATATCCTATAATTGTTCCTCTCCAAGGAGACACAAACATCTACCTTGACAGTTGGAGAAAGCCCAGAACTTTGGCGTGTGTGTGCCTTTAAAACATTTGGCCTAACCTCTCTCAATAAGAAACATAGGGAGTTGGTTGCTAAGGCGCATGTCATCCGAGAAGTCATTTCAGGTTTTACATTCAAAGGGAACTATTTGCATTTACTTCTAGCTATTTCAATGCAGACGATAAATTGCTACGTTAGGTGATAGCGGATTCCTAACATAAGATGCTGTGTTGACCAGGAAGCCCCCCACCCCCCTCTGCCCGCTGGTCTTTTCTGAGCCAGTCCCCCAGAAATAGAGTGTGGGTGATCTGTCCCCTCCCACCTGTCTGCTGCCCGCCAGCTGACCTCCCATGCACAAATCTCCCTGTTAACAAAGTGCTCCCCTCTCCCACACAGTCCTCCTCCACCCCTGTGGCTAGGTTCTCTATGTTCTACTGTACTACTCCGTAGTAGGCAGGTTAGCCAGATTAATGGGTGTCCTTCTTTGCGCTAGCTCCACACTCCTTCCACTCCTGCCCCCCCCCCCCCCCCCTCTCTCTCTCTCTCTCTCTCTCTCTCAGCCAGGAAGCCAGGGGCAGGCTGGGAAATATTCATGACTCGGCCACGCTCTATTAGGCTGTCACCGGCCGCTGTGATTAATGAGGCCAGTGCCGACCGTCACGGGGCCTCTGCCAGCCAGCTAACGCAACCGCGGCTACCGCCACTGCTGCTACAGCACATTGCCGAGCCCAAGCCGTCATTGGTATTTTACAGTGGCGCTGCGGAAGGGGTCACATAGCAGGGCAATCACTACAACCCATGTCATTTCCAGACAACCTCTCCTTCTGCCCCTATGTGCAATAGCAGTAGTATGGTTAGACCCCCTCCCTCAGCTAAAGTGACTGGCATCCTCCTTGCTGTCGAGGAAGGGAAGGGCCATGCTCCCCCTCAGCAGCCTTATCGATTCCCCCTTAGCCCACACTGACACAGGCAGGATCTCATACAGAGTCATATTAAAAAGGACATTTTAAAGTTTGAGGTTCCTCTCTCACACAGCTTGTTGATGATGAGATCGCGGCCCTCTGTGGATATGTCAATATTTCCCAGTGTCTCATAACCCTTGCCAGGCACGGAACTGTCATGTGTCTGTGGGCTGATTAACAACATTGTTTGATGAGCGCTCCGTTAAACGGCAGATTGACAGCAACAGACATAAACACCAAGTGGAAAATAACAACTAATTAGCTAGTTTTGACACTGGCAGTCATTGTCAAGAAACAAAGTCCAGGCAGTTCTGAGTCACTAAGGTCTTTAGCTGTTGGTGGGCGGTTTTTTTTTCCCTCCCTCTTTTCTTCCTTGTTATCTTCGTTTCTCGGGTAACACCTCAGTAAAACTGGCTTTGCTGAGCATAAATGTCAACCATTATTTTCTGAAGTTGGTTGGGAGAGTTGTGTGAGGGGTGGGGGTGGGGGTGATGGCGAGGAGAGGGTGGGCTGGGGGGGGGGGGGGGGGGGGGGGGCTCGTGCCAGCTGAGAACACCTCGGTTCTAATCGAGAGCTGAAATCCAGTCCGCCACACTTCAAAGCCCTAAGCTGATTAAGGGGAAAGTTGGCCTGTAGCAGATGGGGTCAATGTGACTTTGTACGGGCACTTGTAATTACTGATTTCTGTACGGGGAATGGTGGAAACAGACTGGGATTTAATCTTCCATTCTTTCATACTTTTTTGTGTTGCTTTGTCTTTGATGTCTTTGAGTCTGGCGGTTTGATCATGAATCCATACTGGGTATTTTCATGCATTTCTCTTTTTAAGGTCAGACATGACATTGTCGTCTCGGGGTGGGAGGTGTTGGATGATAAGTGTATGCGACATCACACAAGAATGTCACACTGGAATAAAAGAGGAAGATGCATTAATGGACTACGTAAAAAGCAAAGTAATTTGCCTGCGTTTTACTAGATGATGATGCATTGTGGGGAGGAAGAATTATGCAAGAGTAAATGCATTTGGGTTATAGATAGGCTTGTGTGTTGGTGTATCAACTGCAGGGCGATTCTGCATCTATTTGAATGCACTGTATCCCAAAACCACTCTGTGTGTGTGTGTGTGTGTGTGTGTGTGTGTGTGTGTGTGTGTGTGTGAGAGAGAGAGAGAATGGAATGTGTGTATATGGTACATATGGCAACAAAGAGTTAGTGGTGCGTGACCCACTCACAGTCGGCCTGGGCACAGATGAGGCAGGCTGTGGTGCTGTTGAAAAAGGTGAGCAGGCCAGCCACGGCCAGGCTGATGTCTGTGTTGGTGGGGCGCAGGTCCAGGGTGGTGAAGCGGGGGAACTGAACCTTCAGAATGTCCTCGGGGGCCACTTTCACATAGGGAACCTACAGAGAGAGAGAGAGAGAGACATAAGTTTCAGGATGAATGAATAAAGTAACAAAGAGAGTTTCTGATGGACCGTTAAGCTCTTGTTGTATGAGAATATTGTGTCAACAAAACAAACAGCATGATCCTGACAAAACCAAAGCATTGCTAGAGGAGATGTTTGTAGCACTGCTCGTTTAGCAGTACAAAATAACAATTGTTCATTATATTCTCATCAGGCTAATTAGGAGCATCTTATATCTGAAACTAATAAAAACTCATTTGAATAATTCAAGAACTCCCTCACAGACGCCTACTAAATTAACTGGAACTCCTGGGCTTGATTAAATTAAGAACAGTTTATACTCTGAGTGCACAAAACATAAAAACACAGTTCTAATGTTGAGTTGCAACTCAGCTTTTGCCCTCAGAACAGCCTCAATTCATCGGGGCATTGACTCTACAAGGTGGTGAAAGCGTTCCACGAGAACGCTGGCCCCTTTCGACACCAATGCTTCCCGCAGCTGTATCCGGTTGGCTGGACGTTCCTTCGGTGGTGGACCATTCTTTATACACACAGGAAACTGTTGAGCGTGAAAAAACCCAGCAGCATTGCAAATCTTTTTTTTTTTTAAATTATTATATATTTTCTTACTTTTTACCCCCTTTTCTCCCCAATTTCATCATGTACAATTGGTAGTTACGGTCTTTGTCCAATCGCTGCAACACGGGAGAGGCGAAGGTCGAGAGCCATGCATCCTCCGAAACACCATCCTGCCAAGCCGCACTGCTTCTTGACACACTGCTCTCTTAACCCGGAAGCCAGTTGCACCAATGTGTCGGAGGAAACACCGTGCAACTGGCGACCGAAGTCAGGGTGCATGCGCCCGGCCCACCACAAGAAGTCGCTAGAGCACGATGGGACAAGGACACCCCGGCCGGCCAAAACCTCCCCTAACCCGGACGACGCTGGGCCAATTGTACGCCGCCTCATTGGTCTCCCAGTCTCGGCCGGCTGCGACACAGCCTGGGATCAAACCTGGGTCTGTAGTGACGCCTCTAGCACTGCGATGCAGTGATGAGGCTAAATGCGTCCCAAGAGTTAAGTTAAAAACACAAAACTCAGATAAGAATCTATAAGAGACCAAAAATCTCCAATCACAAACACTTCCTGTAACTTTTAGGGATGTTCAGTATTGATTGGGCGTCTGTTTTCACAGCTGGGATTTGATGTGCTAAATAATTCGCAGCCGTTCGTTCAGTGCCTCTGCTGTGGATGCAGTCATAACAAGTCCTCAGTTTCTCTAAGAGGTTAAACACAAATGTGCAGAGAGTCTATGAAGATGTACAACCCCCCTCGCTCCCAACTTCCAATGTAATGACTAACATAACTTACACCTGTGCCCCACTTGCAAAAGTTTTTTAAAAATGCAAACACAAGTGCATCTCACCCCTCTATCTCTCCTCGCTCCTGTCTTCCAGAAGCAATTGAATCATCTCTCTTTTAATTCACTATCCACTGAGGTGTGGATGGATGCACCCAGGCTGATGGGCAGCAGGCTGTGGGGCCTCTGGGAACGCAATACACCAGGTGGGCAGCGGCTAGCACAGTGGGGCTTGAAGGGGTACCTGGAAGGATGCAGTTTGGGCCAGGAGATAATTTAATTTTTATTGAACCTTTATTTAACTAGGCAAGTCAGTTAAGAACAAATTCTTATTTACAATAACGGCCTACCCCAGCCAAACCCTAACCCGGATGATGCTGGCCCAATTGTGTGCAGCCCTATGGGACTCCCAATCACGGCTGGTTGTGATACAGCCTGGAATCAAACCAGGGTCTGTAGTGATGCCTCTAGCACTAAGATGCAGTACCTTAGACCGCTGCGCCACTTGGGAGGCCTCTTCATCACATCATCACAGCAGATTGCCTGCCTGCACAGTTCCGCGTGCCCATACATCGCTCTCCCTATGCCCCTGTATCCCCAATTCATTTGAAATCCCTGCCCATCAGGGTGCAATGGAGTCCCCGGGAAGCGTGGATGAATGTAGCGTGCTCTTTTCCTGACAGGCAGTGGCTGTGGTGGCAAAAATGTGAAACACGGATAATGGCCGAGCCACACAGGGGAAATGCAACCCCTCCACCGCTCCCCACCCCTCTGCCCTTCCAGGATCCCTTCTCGCTCTCACAGCACGGATTGCAGAGTGTTATCACCGTGCCCCTTTTGTTTGGAGAGCCTTTCCGCTCTGGTAACTTTGCTGTGGAGCAGTCGGGTTTGGAGAGAAGAGAGGAGACCTCCATTGGCCCATTGGTGAATACTTGTGATATGTTTGGCTCAAAGAAGGAATTATTTGTCTACCAAAGCATGAGACCACAGCAAAGAGGCCCGCTAAACTGACATAAGAACTAGCCCAGTAGCTCTACAGTGATCAGTATGAATAAAACAATAAATCAGTGTAGAAAATATAAATGCATCAGGAAGGAAAAGGTTTGGTTTCTTTGGTTTCAGCGAGCTCATAGAAGACGTTTAACTCATAGAACTAATTCAATGTCAGTTGAGAGGTGCTCTTTGTCAGAAACAACAATGCAGACCCTGGAAGTTCTTTAAAAACCATGGCGACAACCGCCACGAGACAAAGTTGTGATGTCAAGGGTTCGTGTCTGGGAGACAGGGGAGCTCATTCGGGGGGGGGGGGGGGTGGGTCATGATCACCCTGGTTTGACGAGTCATTTTCCTCGGCGTAACCTCCTCCTCCAATTGGCTCGGGGAAACCTTTTCATGTCCCTCCATCATTGAGGGACTACTACTTAAATCAGACTTCAGTAAAACAGATACATAGACAGCACAATTACCGCTTTCTAACCCACAAAGGTTTCGTAAGCGAATGAATCACATTGACCCATATAGATATATGACTGTTACGGGGAAAATAGGATATTATGCAGTGAAATAGCCAGCCCGTCTACAAGTACCGTCGTCTAACAGATCATTTACAGCAACGCAATCGCATGACACTACAACCCCACTACGTCTCCCGGAGCTTGGTCTATGCGCCAGTCAGATACAGTACTGTACGGAGAGGTGGAGACTGAGGGGAGGGTTAATAGTGTATTAGAGGTGCAATTTCTGGTTGTGTGTGTTGAGTGTGGGCTACTGCCGTGTGACAGAGTTGTTTAATGAGAGCGCTCCGCACAGGACTCTGAAGTGAGGCAGCGAGCCAGAGAGCAGGGCTAACTAGTAAACCCGGCGCTATCCACAGGTGTGAAGAGAACACACTGGAACACCTGCGGTACGCACCATGAACGCCTACATAATGCTACCGTCTCACAAGCATGACCTTGGCCCCTGGTTGGTGTCGCATTCGCAGCAGTACGTTTTCGAACGTGACTCCTCTATGATGGTGGGGTTTCATTGTGGCATTCTCATAGATCAGGATTGCTATTCTCAATGGTTACGACAGGTGTCATTACGCCGGGACGAGACGGCAGCGGCCACAATCCTTTGGGCTGGTTGAGTGGACTGGCGTGCCCTTTGGTGTGTGCAATGCACCAGTCATTTTCCACTATTTTATGGGAAGTGGTGCTTGGTGACCTCACCTGCAATCATCTACTTATCTATCTTGATGGCATTATTGTCTTCTGAAAAGACTTAGTGGTAATGGTATAGCGATAGTGGTAATGATGGTGGTAATGGTATAAAACCTTCATGACGCATTGTTCAAGTAGTATAACCACAGACCCCTAAAAGTATAACCACAGACCCCTAAAAGTATAACCACAGACCCCTAAAAGTATAACCACAGACCCCTAACCAAGCTACAGTAAAACACAGAGAATACCAACGCAACAAGCAAATGCATTCTTCCGTATATTGTTTAATGTCCGTTATGGTGTTTTGAGAAGACTCAAGGTTATTGTTGGGCTTCATCTACTTTGTTTTCACCTAAAACAATGTTCTTATTCCACAAAAAAAGGACTGAGAAAGACACTTGTTTTTGGTCGAGTTGGTCTCCAAGACATACAGTGCCTTGCGAAAGTATTCGGCCCCCTTGAACTTTGCGACCTTATGCCACATTTCAGGCTTCAAACATAAAGATATAAAACTATATTTTTTTGTGAAGAATCAACAACAAGTGGGACACAATCATGAGGTGGAACGACATTTATTGGATATTTCAAACTTTGAAACTCTGAAAAATTGGGCGTGCAAAATTATTCAGCCACCTTAAGTTAATACTTTGTAGCGCCACCTTTTGCTGCGATTACAGCTGTAAGTCGCTTGGGGTATGTCTCTATAAGTTTTGCACATCGAGAGACTGACATTTTTTCCCATTCCTCCTTGCAAAACAGCTCGAGCTCAGTGAGGTTGGATGGAGAGCATTTGTGAACAGCAGTTTTCAGTTCTTTCCACAGATTCTCGATTGGATTCAGGTCTGGACTTTGACTTGGCCATTCTAACACCTGGATATGTTTATTTTTGAACCATTCCATTGTAGATTTTGCTTTATGTTTTGGATCATTGTCTTGTTGGAAGACAAATCTCCGTCCAAGTCTCAGGTCTTTTGCAGACTCCATCAGGTTTTCTTCCAGAATGGTCCTGTATTTGGCTCCATCCATCTTCCCATCAATTTTAACCATCTTCCCTGTCCCTGCTGAAGAAAAGCAGGCCCAAACCATGATGCTGCCACCACCATGTTTGACAGTGGGGATGGTGTGTTCAGAGTGATGAGCTGTGTTACTTTTATGCCAAACACAACGTTTTGCATTGTTGCCAAAAAGTTCAATTTTGGTTTCATCTGACCAGAGCACCTTCTTCCACATGTTTGGTGTGTCTCCCAGGTGGCTTGTGGCAAACTTTAAACGACACTTTTTATGGATATCTTTAAGAAATGGCTTTCTTCTTGCCACTCTTCCATAAAGGCCAGATTTGTGCAATATATGACTGATTGTTGTCCTATGGACAGAGTCTCCCACCTCAGCTGTAGATCTCTGCAGTTCATCCAGAGTGATCATGGGCCTCTTGGCTGCATCTCTGATCAGTCTTCTCCTTGTATGAGCTGAAATTTTAGAGGGACGGCCAGGTCTTGGTAGATTTGCAGTGGTCTGATACTCCTTCCATTTCAAAATTATCGCTTGCACAGTGCTACTTGGGATGTTTAAAGCTTGGGAAATCTTTTTGTATCCAAATCCGGCTTTAAACTTCTTCACAACAGTATCTTGGACCTGCCTGGTGTGTTCCTTGTTCTTCATGATGCTCTCTGCGCTTTTAACGGACCTCTGAGACTATCACAGTGCAGGTGCATTTATATGGAGACTTGATTACACACAGGTGGATTGTATTTATCATCATTAGTCATTTAGGTCAACATTGGATCATTCAGAGATCCTCACTGAACTTATGGAGAGAGTTTGCTGCACTGAAAGTAAAGTGGCTGAATAATTTTGCACGCCCAATTTTTCAGTTTTTGATTTGTTAAAAAAGTTTGAAATATCCAATAAATGTCGTTCCACTTCATGATTGTGTCCCACTTGTTGTTGATTCTTCACAAAAAATACAGTTTTATATATTTATGTTTGAAGCCTGAAATGTGGCAAAAGGTCGCAAAGTTCAAGGGGGCCGAATACTTTCGCAAGGCACTGTAGCTTGAGGTTTCCTGCAAACGCTGTGCCAAATGGCAAAAAGTACACATGTCTAACTTTGTGGAAATTAGCACGGTTTCTCAAAGCGCTTGGTCTGAAGGTGAAACCTAAATGACCAGGCCTGCTTCCACTGAGAAGTTGACAAGTGTCCAACTCAATCCTACATGTAGGCTGTGAAACAACAACCATGAGCCCTTGGAGTCCCCAGAGGGAGGCACGCAAATCTGACGCCATATGGTAAGCCAAAATATAATGAGATCTTACATCTGCTACCTTGCCCCTTATGTGCCAGCCGAACAAAACTCATGTTTAATAAAATATCAGACATCCTTTATGGGGGGGGGGGGGGGGGGGGGGGGGGGGGGGGGGTCCTGATGGTGTCCTTTGTTGGGAAAATAAAACATTAGCCATGTGTCACAGCCCAGCACTGGCCCACTCACAATTAACACACAACAGAGCCACTGTGGAGTGCCTGGGCTCACCAGCAGTGCTGAGCACAGAGAGGAGCATACAGGTTGGCCACAGCCCATCAGAGAACAGATGCACAGGAGAACACAGTCCGTCAGTCAACCCCAGAGCTGGCAGAAGTGGCTGTGGCGGAGAGAAAGGGAAGGGATGGGGCAGGTGTGGGTGATCATATCCATCTGATCATACGTGGCACTGAGAGACACAGAGTAGGAGCTCGGCTGCTGTGGGTGGGAGGGAGGGGGTCGGAGACAGAGAGGAGAGGGAGAGAGAGAGAGGAGACAGCCTCTATTATTGTAATGATCCCAAAGCAGGTCCCCTTGGCTTGGTTCCTCCAAGGCGGGTGGCTGCTGAAGATGGAGCGGTCTGTGGTGGATCCCACAACGGCTTTTCATGCAAGTGGAACATTGATAACCAGATCCCCATCCCCATTGACAAGCCGACCGTGAGAAAAAAAGCTCCCTTTCCTTGGAAAATATATAGTTCTTCTTCACTCTCATCTCTGTGCCTCAAAACATTTTCAAAGGCGCCAGCCACCCAAGTCATAGACGATTCTCTCTGCTACCGCACGGCAAGCCCGGGCTCAAGCAATTAGACTGCTGAACAGTTAATCAAATGGCTACCCAGACTATTTACTATTTACATTGACCTCCTTATTTTATTATAATATGTTGCGTCGATTCTGTTGCACGGGCTCGATGTACACTCACTGGACTCTAACCACATACTCCATTGACACTCCAACACACACACATTGACACCACACATACATATACATTCATATTCCTTCACACATGCTGCTGCTACCTTAAGTGTTTATTATCTATGCATAGTTACTTTACCCCTATGTACATTTACATATTACCTAAATTAGCTCGACTAAACTCATACACCTGCACATGGACACTGTACCGGTATTCCTTGTATATAGCCTCATTATTGTTATTTTATTGTGTTAATATTTTTCCTTTCGTTTATTCAGCAAATGTATCTTACTTTTTGAAAACTCTGCATTGTTGGTAAAGGGCTCGTAAGCAAGAATTTCACGGTAAGGAATTAAACGTTTTTTGTGACCACTCTTAAGCCCTTGAAGTCCCTGAGGGAGGTATTAGGTGGTCCAGATGTTAGACAAGTGAGACACGGCATAGAGAGTTTTGTGGGACAATTAATTCTGTTCAGTGGTTCTGTGAACCGCATCTGTGATGGGTTTGTTCGAATCTTATCACCTAATACCTAAAACAAAAGGGCCAGTGCAATGACACAGACGACTAGAAAACAAAAGGAACAATGGAATATGGAATACGCTTTTGCATATCTATAACGACAACAAACGGCCAAATTGAATTTGCATCGCCCGTTCATCGCTGGCAACCAGAGAGCGGCCGTGCTCGCATTCATCTCCCCGATCAAATAAAAGCCGTTTCCTGAAGACAGAGGGAGTGAATTTGGATATGCACAGATCTCCTGGCTACCCTCGACAAGACAGATCAATGACACAGAGAAGAAAAGGGGGAGGTCGGGAGGTGTGTGTGCAACAGCTGTGCATCTCTAATTGCAATCCAGCAGCAATAGCAGGCGCACCTGTGTTTTGTTAGCAAGCAGGCGGAACAGAGGCACCCTGCGCCGAGTGACACCGAGCTTAACATCCGAAACATTGCCACCGGCAGACATAGCATCCCATCCACCAATCAGGAGAGGAAGCTTTCCTCCGCAAATAGCCTATGGGTATAGAGGGCCAATTACAGTAAATTGGAAAATTTAAGTCAACACCGCTAGCCAAAATTTAATTACCCCACACTAAATATGGTCTGTTCTCAGAAAAAGGGATCCAGTATTAGGCTGATGGTGTGTGATTATAAGGGGGTAAGAAAAGGTCCGTCCGAAATCCCTCTTAGGATCTCTCAAGCGTTCTCACTGAGTTTTCATTGGGGGATCGCCAGGTCAGACCGCTGCCTCTTTAGGAAATCAGCCAGAGATGCTGAGTGTGGTGAAGTGCGAATGAGAGGAGACTTGCGTTGACTGATTTCCGTGCATGTTAGGTGAGAGGATATATCCTGGAATATGGTATCGGGGCATGGAGGATAGGTAGGAACGTGAGCATATTGCGGTATGAAAGCAATTCCACACCGTGACCATACACACTGATATGTGCTGCTGGGCCAGAGAACATGGTGTCCATTACAATCAGACTGAGCCAGCTGACACACACTACTCACACACAGTGGGTTCAGTCAACACACAGGTCAATGTCAGAGAAATACAGGGCAGAAATTTAATATCATATGTTAATTACTGCTTTCACAATAACCATGTAAATGTGAGGACCAAGAGACCATAAAAAATGTGTTCAACTTCTGTTCATGGCTGTTCAACCGTGTTTTAATCGTGTATAGTGGTCAGAGTTGATGCCTCATGCTCGGCCGAGTGAAATAATTCTGAATTAACATGCACTATCAATGAGAACCTGGCAGGGTAAACTGACCCAGGGTGTTTTCACACTCTCATTTCAATAAATGTAACATTTGGGCCTGACAGAAAGGATTGCAGATATATTATATTTTTTACTTAACATTTGACTGAATCATTTTTTTTTTACACAAGCACCGTGGCAGCCTCACCACACACAAAAAAATAGTATTTTAATATCTGCACGACTGACATTCAGAATACAAGCAATTTTCACAATGTATTCTCACAAAGAGAGTGTGTGTGGTGGATGTGAGGGACCTCCAGTTCTTGTGCCTCTCCAGGGCTATTGTGAAGCCCTCCAGAAGAGTGCTCTGCATGCAGTCCTCATGTCAGTCAGGTTCAAAGGGCAGCTGTAAGCACTGACCCACTGAACTACTATAATCTTACTCGTCTCAATGTGGCAAATATTGAACCTTATTTCTATCATGAAGGAATGGGTTGGAGTGTCTGGGTAAATGGATGCCAAATGAGAGGGAAATATAGAATATATTTTTAACTGGGGAATATGGCTAAGAAGGTTTGCTGAGCCAAAGATGTATAATAGATCTTTGAAATCACAGCTCCAACACATTGAAATTGGCTATCTCAAAGTATACTTAAGTATACTGTCTAAAATATGATTCTAAGGCACGTTACATGTCTGATTCAACAGTATTGACATGATTCACATAACGACATTTGGCGAAACATTTAAATCACTATTCAATCCAACTAATCAAATGTCCTCGCTGAAATCATTTACATTTAAGACAAAATATCATTCTATCGTTACAAATGACAGGGGCATTCCCATTAGGTGGTCACACAATGGAGCCCACCCACATGCATTGTTTTCCAAAGCCACATCCACAGCTTTCACAGCTGACCGATGTTGAAAATAACAGCAGCTAACACAGGCAGCTGTTTCATGGAAGCTAATTGAATCATAATGTCAATTATAAGTATTTAGTGTGGTGTGCATTGCGTCTGTGCATGCCAGCTACCATGCCATAGCCTACATTGCATGCGAAGTGTGACTGGCTCATGACATTTAACCTTGGATGTACGCAGGGTTGCCAGGTCTAGCTGAAATGACGAGTGCAATGACCTCTCAAAACCCACCCACAAGGCCTGAAAACTAGACACATTTTCATTTGTAGCAAGAGATGACTTGCCACATTAATCCAATAAATCCTATTTCCATAACGTTATCGAGCGAATGAACCTCTACAGGATCGGTGTGTCGTCCCCCACCCCCGCGGGATGGTTGAGCTAACGTAGGCTAATGTGATTAGCATGAGGTTGTGAGTAACAAGAAAAGTTCCCATGACACAGACATACAGTTGAAGTCGGAAGTGTACATACATCTTCAAATACATTTAAACTCAGTTTTTCACAATTCATGACATTTAATCCGAGTAAAAATTCCCTGTCTTAGGTCAGTTTGGATCACCACTCTATTTTAAGAATGTGAAATGTCAGAATAATAGTAGAGAGAATGATTCATTTCAGCTTTTTTTCTTTAATCAGATTCCCAGTGGGTCAGAAGTTTACATACACTCAATTAGGTTTTGGTAACATTGCCTTTAAATTGTTTAACTTGGGTCAAACGTTTCGGGTAGCCTTCCACAAGCTTCCCACAATAAGTTGGGTGAAATTCGGCCCATTCCTCCTGACAGAGCTGGTGTAACTGAGTCAGGTTTGTAGGCCTCCTTGCACGCACACACCTTTTCAGTTCTGCCTACACATTTTCTATAGGATTGAGGTCAGGGCTTTGTGATGGCCACTCCAATACCTTGACTTTGTTGTCCTTAAGCCATTTTGCCACAACTTTGGAAGTAGGCTTGGGGTCATTGTCCATTTGGAAGACCCTTTAACTTCCTGACTGACGTCTTGAGATGTTGCTTCAATATATCCACATAATTTTCCTTCCTCATGCTGCCATCTATTTTGTGAAGTGCACCAGTCCCTCCTGCAGCAAAGCACCCCCACAGCATGATGCTGCCACCCCCGTGCTTCACGGTTGGGATGGTGTTCTTCGGCTTGCAAGCTTCCCCCTTTTTCCTCCAAAAATAACGATGGTCATTATGGCCAAACAGTTCTATTTTTGTTTCATCAGACCAGAGGACATTTCTCCAAAAAGCACAATCTTTGTCCACATGTGCAGTTTGAAACCGTAGTCTGGCTTTTTTATGGTGGTTTTGGAGCAGTGGCTTCTTCCTTGCTGAGCGGCCTTTCAGTTTATGTTGATATAGACACATTTATAGAAAACAATGCATATAGATATAGACACATGCTCCAGTTTCAACTGACCTGAGCCCTAGGACCGTGCCCCAGGTCTACCTGACATGATGACTCCTTGCTGTCCCCAGTCCACCTGGCCGTGCTGCTGCTCCAGTTTCAACTGTTCTGCCTTATTATTATTCGACCATGCTGGTCATTTATGAACATTTGAACATCTTGGCCATGTTCTGTTATAATCTCCACCCGGCACAGCCAGAAGAGGATGGCCACCCCACATAGCCTGGTTCCTCTCTAGGTTTCTTCCTAGGTTTTGGCTTTCCTAGGGAGTTTTTCCTAGCCACTGTGCTTCTACACCTGCATTGCTTGCTGTTTGGGGTTTTAGGCTGGGTTTCTGTACAGCACTTTGAGATATCAGCTGATGTACGAAGGGCTATAAAAATACATTTGATTTGATTTGTTTTACTGTGGATATAGATACATGTGTACCTGTTTCCTCCAGCATCTTCACAAGGTCCTTTGCTGTTGTTCTGGGATTGATTTGCACTTTTCGCACCAAGGAACATTCATCTCTAGGAGACAGAACACATCTCATTCCTGAGCAGTAGGTTGGCTGTGTGGTCCCATGGTGTTTATACTTGCGTACTATTATTTGTACAGATGAACGTGGTACATTCAGACGTTTGGAAATAGCTCCCAAGGATGAACCAGACTGGTGGAGGTCTACAATTATTTTCCTAAGGTCTTGGCTGATTTCTTTTGATTTTCAAAAGAGACACTGTTTGAAGGTAGGCCTTGAAACACATGCACAGGTACACCTCCAATTGACTCCAATTATTTAAATGAGCCTATCAGAAGCTTGTAAAGCCATGACATAATTTTCTGGAATTTTCCAAGCTGTTTAAAGGCACAGTCAGCTTCGTGTATGTAAACTTCTGACCCACTGGAATTGTGATACAGTGAATTATAAGTGAAATAATTTGTCTGTAAACAATTGTTGGAAAAAGTACTTGTGTCATGCACAACGTAGATATCCCAACTGACTAGCCAAAACTATCGTTTGTTAACAAGAAATTTGTGGAGAGTTTTAATGACTCCAACCTAAGTTTATGTAAACTTCCGACTTCAACTGTATCTGATATGGGCAGAAAGCTTATTAATTCTTGTTAATGTAACTGCACTGTCCAATTTACAGTAGATATTAAAGTGAAATCATACCATGCTATTGTTTGAGTAGAGAGAACATTTATGAACTTGAAAATGTATTAATAAACCAATAAGACACATTTGGGCAGTCTTGATACAACATTTTGAACAGAAATACAATGGTTCATTGAATCAGTTTAAAACTTTGCACATACACTGCTGCCATCTAGTGACCAAAATCTAAATTGTGCTTGGGCTGGAGTAATACATTATGGTCTTTCTCTTCCATTTCAAAGACGATGGGACAAAAAAAACAAAGAAAAACGCATGTTTTTTTCTTTGTATTATCTTTTACCAGATCTAATGTATTATATTCTACTACATTAATTGCACATTTACACAAACTTCAAAGTGTTTCCTTTCAAATGGTATCAAGAATATGCTTATCCTTGCTTCAGGTCCTAAGCTACAGCCAGTTAGATTTGAATCATTTGAAGCGGAATTGAAAAAAAGGGTCCGATCTTAAGAAGGAATATCGACATAATTTCTGACGATGTAGACTAAGAAGCTGAATTCGGTTTGCCATCAAAATTATAATTCTTGAGAGCTTAACTGTGTCCCAAGATAAAATATAATTTGCCCTCATTAAACTCGCCAGATAATTTTCCATCCATGGATGTCGATTTAACATGTTTGACTGTAATGATTAAACAATAAGACCCGAGGAGGTGTGGTCCCTGCTCTTAGGACACAGCCCTTAGCAGTGGTATTTTAGCAAATATACCACAAACCCCTGAGGTGCCTTATTGCTATTATAAACTGGTTACCAATATAATTAGAACAGTAAAAATATATATTTTTTGCAATACCTATGGTACACGGCCTGATATACAACCAATCAGCATTCAGGGCTCAAACCACCCAGTTACTTATATTAAATATATCCCGTTTGCCCATGTGAATAACTATAAATAAATAGGACAGGAGAGTTTGAGTGAAATACTTGGATAAATACTTGGATATTTATTTTTATATAAAAAATTTAAAAAATGGACTAACTTCAAAAACCGATTGTTAGGCTATTTTCTGGCGATTGCACAGTTATTATGAGCCAGATTGTTAAGACTACAAACAGTTAGAAATTGTCTATTTGCTAGATTGGCTTGTTATTTCAATAGGCATAGGCTACTGACTAAAATCTGGGTTTATAATTGCGATTCAACTTTACCATGGTATGCTGAGCTAGATGCAGGTTGTCTATAGCCCCTGATAGGCCAACATCTCATTTCAGAGAAAAGTCCACAATGAGATCGACATTAAATGTGCAAAATGATACATTTGCAATAGAGCAGGGACCATGATCACAATTGATAACTTCCAAATTGATAAACTAAACATGGCCATTGACAATTGCATAATAACACAAGGCTACAACAACAACAATAAACTATAGGCTATTTATTAAACCCGTTTCCCAGCTCCAGGTAGGCTACACAAGTGGCACAAATTGATTTGCAATGAGTCCAGCGATATCGTCATTTCAACATATTAATTGTATCACATTGTAGACTACAGTAGCCTACAATGGCATATACATTAGCCTACTTGATAGCCAACAGATGCAAATTTGTCATTCTCCACATTTAATGTCAGTATGTTTCATTGTGGGCTTTTTCCCATTACAGAAGCATGCGATGGAGTTCTATAACTTCCATTTCAAATGTTCACTCGTGCAGCGCTTGAGACCCAAGAACTGAGCAGGCGTAAAAAAAAAACTTCGTTTGATATGGTTTTCCGTAAGAAAAGTCGACATTAGAATGCAATTTATTTATCTAAAGCCCTCTAGTGCGGCTAAAGTGATTTTCTATTGCTTTGTCTCTGTCATATCAGTCCTATTGCGTTAATATGTTTTATAGAGAAAGGGTTGCATATTGGTGTCTCCATAATGACAATCTAAACCACCTACTGACAACTGGCAAAAAGTTGTCACGATGTATGGGTGTGCTGCTCTGTCTCCATGACTCAGATGCAGCACTCTCTCAACCAGTGCTCTCAACACATAAACACCCATCCAGCCCTCCCCACCACTCACCCACTCACTCACTAGAAGTAGCCCCAAAAAACCCGCGACAAATACATTTTCAACCGCAACATCGTTTTCAAAGTTACGCAATTTGTTCGAAAACCGCAAACATGGCAATCCTGGATGTACTATTTTTTTCAATATATATAAAAATAATAAAAATGTCACTCATATTGGCTCCCCCAATGTGGGGGTTCGTGCGCTCTGATTGGCACAGCGTGAAGTTCTCGGCCACTGACAAGCACTGCAAATCTAAAAGTAGAACCGTCAGGTTTGTCACTACCAGTCAGCATGCAGCAGGTATTGCTTTTATTCTAGCAATAGAATGACCGGCCTCCCACTGTGATAAGTACCTATTGGCAGTCTATAGGCAGTGAGGTTTCTGTGTGTTTCATGCTTAAAACAGACATTTCCTCGAAGTTCAAACCCAAGTCGGAGCTCCTTACAGCTTATGTAAATTATACTGAGCAAAAATATTAACCGGCATACAACAATTTCAAAGATTTGACTGATTAACTGTTCATATAAGGAAATCAGTGAATTGAAATTAATTCATTAGGTCCTAATCTATGGATTTCACACCTGGGAATACAGATATGCATCTGTTGGTCACAGACACCTTAAAAAAAGGTAGGGGTGTGGATCAGCAAATCAGTCAGTATCTGGTGTGGCCACCATTTGCCTCATGCAGCACGACACATCTCCTTAGCATAGATCAGGCTGTTGATTGTGGCCTGTTGAATGTTGTCCCACACCTCTTCAATGGCTGCGCGAAGTTGCTGGATATTGGCGGGAACTGGAACACACTGTCATACAAGTTCATCCAGAGCATCCCAAACAAGCTCAATGGGTGACATGTCTGGTGAGTATGCAGGCCATGGAAGAACTGGGGCATTTTCAGCTTCCAGGAATTGTATGCAGATCCTTGTGACATGGAGCCGTGCATTATCATGCTGAAACATGAGGTGATGGCGGCGGATGAATGGCATGACAATGGGCCTCAGGATCTCATCGCAGTATTTCTGTGCATTAAAATTGCCATCGATAAAATGCAATTGTGTTCATTGTCCGTAGCTTATGTATGCCCATACCATAACCCCTCCGCCACCATGAGGCATTCTGTTCAAAACGTTGACATCAGCAACCGCTCACCCACACAACGCCATATACGTGGTTGGATGTTGGCCGGTTGGATGTACTGCCAAATTATGGTACAGAAATTAAAGCAGTCAGCACGTCAATTGCACACTCCCTCAAAACTTGAAACATCTGTGGCATTGTGTTGTGTGACAAAACTCTACATTTTAGATTGGCCTTTTATTGTCTCCAGCACAAGGTGCACCTGTGTAATGAACATGCTGTTTAAACAACTTCTTGATATGCAACACCTGTCAGGTGGATGGATGATATTGGCAAAGGAGAAATGCTCACTAACAGGGACGTAAACAAATTGGTGCCCAACATTTGAGAGAAATAAGCTTTTGTGCGTATGTAAAATTTTGGGAATCTTTTATTCCAACATGGGACCAACACTTTAAATATTGCGTTTATATTTTTGTTCAGTGTAGAAGACCATTCCTTAAAACATGTTCTGCAGCATTCAACAGCAAAACATAAAAAACTGTTCAATGCAATGTAAGGATTTAGATTCCTGCCTAAATAGACAGACAAATAGACAATAATTATTTATCATAAGACGGCCATAAACAATACCCAGTAATGCTTAATTAAACTGCCAGAAGATTCAAATCTCACCTTTCTGATAAAAATAGTTATACATTGCTCAGGTGTCGTCTCTTTTGAGGACACAAGCTCAAGTACACAGTACAAACGTGATAAAAACACGAAAATATAACACATAATATTACTCAACAAAAGTGGGGGAATAGGGCATGAAATTATTGAAATGCTTTCTAATTATAGTAACAATAAAATCATAAATGACTTTAATATTTAACCTATCTTTTAACTGTAAAATAAACATGATCATACTTGTTGACAGTACAAAATTGGCAACACCTCATGACTGACGACAGAGCATTTTCTGCCCAGCATCCTCTGAGCGACGCAGACGCCATGCTTGCTGACTTGTTACAACTTCAGCTTTAAACACAAAGTGATTTTGTCTTGCTGTGACCAAGAGAAAGTGGACTAAATCCATCAATGAACATCACAGCGTGATGAGATTGCTTTTGCTGCTATAGCTAGGGTATCCCATCTCATATTTCCCGTATTGTAAGTGAAGCTGCGAGGTTCACAGCCAGAGGAAATCAAACCATTATCTGCATAGGCCAGAAAATCTAACGTGTCGCTCTCTATGCAAATGAGGTGTCAGATTTCACAGAGCGCAGCAATTGATGTTGTGCTGTTCACAGAGCACTCTGTACACAAAAATGTTGGTCAGGAACCGGTCTAGAACCGCTCAAAGTCCACTAAATAGGAAAGCTAACGTTTAAGAGGTGTTAAAAGGATTATACTCTACATGGAGCTAGGAGTTCTCGGCATCTGTGCTACGCAATTGCTTCCTGTGAAGAGACAAAAACCTGTCCACAGAACAGGTACTGTTTTTATTAGTTACCATTTTCTACATCCAGATGGGTTACAGTATGCCTCAGCACAGCAACACTTAGAGCCCCCCAAATGGATATGGAGCTCTCCGAATGATAAATTGAGTGTTTGTAATAGGTTGATCACATGGAAGGGGCTGTCATGAGCCATATTTTCATGTGTCCCCCTATTTACTCGGCCTCCTGTCAGCTTGCCAGCATCTGTGCACTCTCCCAGTAAAGAATTATGAACACAGACACAATCACTGAGCACAGACAGGAAGTAATTGACTCCCCAACACCGTCACAACAACTGCCACACACACACACACACACACACACACACACACACACACACACACACACACACACACACACACACACACACACACACACACACACACACACACACACACACACACACACACACACACACACACACACACACACAACACTATATAGTCTACTGTAGATGCTGGGTTGATATATATATAGAAAGTAAAATATACAGAGCCTTCAGAAAGTACTCATACCCCTTGACTTATTCCATGTTGTTGCGTTACAGCCTGAATAATAAAATGTATTAAACATATTTTTCCTCTTTCTCACCAATCTACACACAATACCCCATAAAGACAAAGTGAAAACATGTTTTTATACATTTTTGCAAATGTATTGAAAATTAAACAAAAATATTGAATTTACATAAGTATTCACACCCCTGAGTCAATACTTGGTCAAATTACTTTTTGCAGCGATTACAGCTGGCAGTCTTTCTGGGTAAGTCTCACAAGAGCTTCCCACACTTGGATTGCACAACATTTGCCCATTATTCTTTTCAGAATTCTTCAAGCTCTGTCAAATTGGTTGTTGATCATTGGTACACAACCATTTTCAGGTCTTGCCATAGATTTTCAAGTAGCTTTAAGTCAACACTGTAACTTGGCCACTCAGGAACATTAATTGTCTTCTTGGTAAGCAACTCCAGTGTAGATTTGGCCTTGTGTTTTAGGTTATTGTCCTGCCGAAAGGAGAATTCATCTCCCTGTATCTGGTGGAAAGCTGACTGAACCAGGTTTTTCTCTAGGATTTTGCCTGTGTTTAGCTCCATTCCTTTTATTTTTTATCCTAAAAAACTCCCCAGTCCTTAATGATTACAAGCATACCCATAACATGATACAGCCACCACTATGCTTGAAAATATAAAATGTGGTACTCAGTTTGCCACGTTTTGTAGCATTACATTAGTTCCTTGTAGCAAACAGGATGCATATTTTGGAATATTTGTCTTCTGTACAGGCTTCCTTCTTTTCACTCTGTCAATTAGGTTAGTATTGTGGAGTAACTACAGTGTTGTTGATTCCATCCTCAATTTTCTATTACAGACATTAAACTAGTAACTGTTTTAAAGTCACCATTGGCCTCATGGTGAAATCCCTGAGCGGTTAACTTCCTCTCCGGCAACTGAGTTAGGAAGGACGCCTGTATCTTTGTATTGACTGGGTGCAATGATTCACTATCCAACGTGTAATTAATAACTTCACCATGCTCAAAGGGAAATTGAATGTCTGCTTTTATTTTTACCCATCTACAAATAGGTGCTCTTTGCGAGGCATTGGAAAACCTCCCTGTTTTTTGTGGATGAATATGTGTTTGAAATCCACTGCGACTGAGGGAACTTACAGATAGGATGTGTGGGGTACAGAGATGAGGTCATTCAAAAATCATGTTAAACACTATTATTGCGCACAGAGTGAGTCCATGCAACTTATTATGTGACTTGTTAAGCAATAAACCCTTCCATAAAAGGGTTTGAATACTTATTGACTCAAGACATTTCAGCTTTTCATTTTTAATTAATTTGTCAAAAGTTTGAAAAACATAATTCCACTTTGACATTATGGGTTATGGTGTGTAGGCCAGTGACATGTAACTTAAGGCTGTAACACAACAAAAATGTGGAACAAGTCAAGGGTTGTGAATACTTTCTGAAGGCACTGTATACAACACATTGATTGCTCATTGATCTATTCGTCAGTGTTAGATGCACATTATACCAGCACATATGCAATATCAATAATCTCGACCTATAATAAATGTTAATCAACGTTAGTACTATGGGGCTACTGCATTAAACACACACCTCTGGCAATTATATTGGGAAACAATATTCTCCATCGCACTCCACTCTCCCCTCAAACAGGTCGTAATAAAGTGGCCAAAGCACTCTCCCTCCCTCAGTCCCACAGACATGTTCCATCAGCCAGGGCCAGGCCTGTTGTCCTCTACTGAGAAAGACTATCGACATGCCCAGTTTGCAAAAGGAGACCATTAGTGAGATATAACTTTCAGGGTAATAACAGAGCAATGGGACCTTCATTCATTGTCAGAGTACATCCTGACAGCTATTAAAGAAACTCCTCAAAAACAGTATCCTGTTGGCCTTTTTTAAAAGCCAGGATGTGGCATCATCATGCTTTACATGTCATCACCGTTTTAGACCTGCAGAACTCACACAGTCTTTGTGCCTGGCCTTTTAGATGGTATTTGCTTGAAACATGTTAACGTATTTGCCTTAATCACTTAGCACTAAAGTTTAGATTAAGAACATCGTTAAGAACATCTTAAGATATTTACATCTCCAGAGTCTGATAAACAGGTGGATACCATTTTTGTCTCTGTGTCCAGTATGAAGGAAGTTAGAGGTACAGTATGATGAAAATTACAGGCCTCTCATCTTTTTAAGCGGGAGAACTTGCACAATTGGTGGCTGACTAAATACTTTTTTGCCCCACTGTGGTTTTGCGAGCCAATGCTAACTAGCTTTAGCGCAGTGACTGGAAGTCTATGGGTGTCGGCTAGCATGCTCTGACTCTGGAGAAGTAGATAAAGGGCCTCATTGCCAAAATCACAAAGTAGTCCCTTTAAGGCAGCATTTCACAAACTTGGTCCTCGGGACCCCAAGAGGTGCACGTTTTGATTCGATGGTCCGATGAATACATTACAGAAAGTGAACTTGTTTATTAAGGACGTACGATTCATCTACATGTTCATTTATTCACACAGGAAATGACCTCAGATTCAGAACATTTCAAAGGGATAGACAGTATTCATCCAAGCCTAAAGAGAGTCCAAGCCTAAAGACTGATCCAATCATCACAGTTCTCATTAAAGGTGACATATCGGAAAATAAATGTGAATTGTATTATAGACTTCTATAAATTGACATTTTGCATAATATCATGCATAAGAGACCGTAGTAACATCCTGCAATAGGCACAAATCCCTGAAGCCTAAGCAAAACTGCTCAACATCACGACTCAATGTACATATTACCTCAATTAACTCGACACCGGTGCCCCCGCACATTGACTCTGTACCGGTAACCCCTGTATATAGCCCCGCTATTGTTATTTACAGCCGCTATCTCTTTCTCAAACTGCATTGTTGGTGAAAGGGCTTGTATAAGTAAGCATTTCACTGTCAGGTATTCGGGGGCATGTATTCGGCGCATGTGACAAAATAGCATTTGATTTTATTTCATTTGAATGGGCCCTGTACTGAAAACGTATAGATGATGACTTTCGATGTTGTTCAAGGAGAGGTGGTCCTTCACAAAACTGACAAGACACACACGGGCAGGACCAAGCCAATTACAATCCGTCTGAGAAATGATGCGATTGGATTAATGTTGTACGCTGTTAAGTCCTTGACTCTTGGCCCCTTTTTGAAAATTCAGACAATAGCTTAGAACATTATGAGAAAGAAAAATAAAAATCTGTCTGCTGTGGCATTGACATGAGTCGCAGACAAGGGTCGAGCACGGTCTCAAAATCACAGTAATAATAAAACACATTGTTCCATAATATGACTGGCAAACTGTGCAAGTGTGACAGGCAAAATAAAGCCAGTCAAAATACGAGCCGGTACTCACCTCTTTCTCTCCACAGATATTGCTGATGATGGAATTGGAAGCAGGGCTGGCAGAGGGACCCAGGACTGCCACCACTCCCTTGGACAGGATCTGGCACACTGTCAACACACAGAGACAAGCATCCAGTCAGATAATACAGGACAGGACATGGTCAAAAGGCCACATTCAGCCTGTTGAATAGGAGTTGTATGTTGCTTAGTGCAAGGTTTTATCCTACACTAACAGTCTGAGCCAGCGGTTCCCAGTTCATCTTTAATAAGTAGGAGGTTTTGGGGTTTTCTGCCTATTAACTTGATGATGTTCTATCGATGTATTAACTTACAGCTGCTCTGTGTATGATTTCCCCTCACCGATAGTAGACCTACAGCTGTGGATTAAAATATGACAGATTGAATGGGGGTGCAATGATAGAACATAATTAGCAACAGGTTGGAATGCGATCTGGCCATGTGGAAGTTTTTTGCTAACCATTTAGAATCTCCTGCCAGGAAGCATTCTATTTAAGGTAACAATTGGGGACAAAAGTTGTACTCGAAAAGTGTCATGTCGGGAGTTAGTGCCAAGCAAAATGTGGCGTCATGCAGGGGCACAATGACCTGGTTAAAATAATAGCTGAGAACTACATTTAATCTAAACATTTCAGGTATTTTAGGTCTTCAAAAGGCAGTTGTGACCTGTCTTTTCAAACATCCACCATCACACTGAATCAGTGTCTAAAAGGGAACATTTTTAGGGAAATATAATTTTTCCTATGCACTCCCCTGCACACGAGTTTGAGTTTTAATCTTACTTGCAGGGGAAACAAAAAAAATGCAATTTCAGGTGGGGCTTAATCCCTGTCTTTAATTAACATTGTATGGTAGTGAGGAGGAGGACTGCTGTCTTAAGATGTGGACGTCTTTTGACCAGTCAAAAAGTAGTGCACTATGTAGGGAATAGGGTGCCATTTCGGACACAACCGTGGAGGGAGACAGACTGGCTGGGGTGGGGGACGGGCCATGAACAAACACCAAATGCGGGTAAATATTTATAAAGGAAGAGTAAAGGGGGACAATTTTTTAGCCATTGGAGCAAAGCTCGGGATCCTCGCCGAACGAGATTAGAAAATGACAGGAGCAGTGAATCAAATGATTAATAAATAATCCCTTTGTCATCCAATGGAGTGTCCCCTACACTCCCCTCCTTCTCCTCTCCCACCCACCTGCACCTCTCTCCTCCATTTAAAGCACATTTGCACCTGTCTGCACGGCGTCACCGAACTACCAAGTGATCTGATTAGCCTGACATGACGCCCCATGAGGCTTTTTACAGGGGTGCATTTTCTATTTTACACAGGGAACAGAATATCCTGTTCTCATTTGTTCTACATTTGTTTTTATCTCCTTCTACATTTATTTTGGAATTCCACCCTGTAAACGTAATTTGCCTGATGACGCACGATTGGATAAAGACAGCCATTTCATACAAGTGCATTTTCATCCACTTTCACTCTCCTCGCTGCCTCTCCTCGATTACCTTTTTCAAAAGTAGGCCAGAGAGGACAGAGAGAGAACGCAGTAGTTGAGCAAATCCAATTGAGAAAAGGCCAATGTGTCCGTTTGGGATTCTTTTCCCGCTCCTCCTCGTTCTATGGCCAAAGCAATTTACATCCGTGACAAGTGACAACTTTTCCAATATGAATGTGGATCATTATAACGGAAACCTGCACCACTTCTGTCTAATCGTGGTCAGAAGGTCAGTGGGTTGTCTGGAGTCCATTCTGTTTGTTTACAATTGATTCCCTCAAATCAATTAATTCTTATTGAAAGCTGCAGCAGCTGCAAATGAGATAAAGCCAACATATGCATGGGACCTGGAGTTTAGTTCTGTGAACCCACAGAAATATACACGTTCATATGCACACATGAATGCACACACACACACACACACATCAAAACCACACACACCACTCACACACAGTAAGTGAAAATAACGTGTACAAAGTATTTAGTCAGCCACCAATTGTGCAAGTTCTCCCACTTAAAAAGATGAGAGAGGCCTGTAATTTTCATCATAGGTACACTTCAACTATGAAAGACAAAATGAGAAGAAAAAAAATCCAGAAAATCACATCGTAGGATTTTTAATGAATGTATTTGCAAATGATGGTGGAAAATAAGTATTTGGTCACCTACAAACAAGCAAGATTTCTGGCTCTCACAGACCTGTAACTTCTTATTTAAGAGGCTCCTCTGTCCTCCACTCATTACCTGAATTAATGGCACCTGTTTGAACTTGTTATCAGTATAAAAGACACCTGTCCACAACCTCAAACAGTCACACTCCAAACTCCACTATGGCCAAGACCAAAGAGCTGTCAAAGGACACCAGAAACAAAATTGTAGACCTGCATCAGGCTGGGAAGACTGAATCTGCAATAGGTAAGCAGCTTGGTTTGAAGAAATCAACTGTAGGAGCAATTATTAGGAAATGGAAGACATACAAGACCACTGATAATCTCCCTCGATCTGGGGCTCCCCGCAAGATCTCACCCCGTGGGGTCAAAATTATCACAAGAATGGTGAGCAAAAATCCCAGAACCACACGGGGGGACCTAGTGAATGACCTTCAGAGGGCTGGGACCAAAGTAACAAAGCCTACCATCAGTAACACACTACACCGCCAGGGACTCAAATCCTGCAGTGCCAGACGTGTCCCCCTGCTTAAGCCAGTACATGTCCAGGCCCGTCTGAAGTTTGCTAGAAAGCATTTGGATGATCAGAAGAAGATTGGGAGAATGTCATATGGTCAGATGAAACCAAAATCTAACTTTTTGGTAAAAACTCAACTCGTCGTGTTTGGAGGACAAAGAATGCTGAGTTGCATCCAAAGAACACCATACCTACTGTGAAGCATGGGGGTGGAAACATCATGCTTTGGGGCTGTTTTTCTGCAAAGGGACGAGGACGACTGATCCGTGTAAAGGAAAGAATGAATGGGGCCATGTATCGTGAGATTTTAAATGAAAACCTCCTTCCATCAGCAAGAGCATTGAAGATGAAACGTGGCTAAGTCTTTCAGCATGACAATGATCCCAAACACACCGCCCGGGCAACGAAGGAGTGGCTTCGTAAGAAGCATTTCAAGGTCCTGGAGTGGCCTAGCCAGTCTCCAGATCTCAACCCCATAGAAAATCTTTGGAGGGAGTTGAAAGTCTGTGTTGCCCAGCAACAGCCCCAAAACATCACTGCTCTAGAGGAGATCTGCATGGAGGAATGGGCCAAAATACCAGCAACAGTGTGTGAAAACCTTGTGAAGACATACAGAAAACATTTGACCTCTGTCATTGCCAACAAAGGGTATATAACAAAGTATTGCGATAAACTTTTGTTATTGACCAAATACGTATTTTCCACCATAATTTGCTAATAAATTCATTAAAAATCCTACAATGTGATTTTCTGGATTTTTTTTCTCATTTTGTCTGTCATAGTTGAAGTCTACCTATGATGACAATTACAGGCCTCTCTCATCTTTTTAAGTGGGAGAACTTGCACAATTGGTGGCTGACTAAATACCTTTTTGCCCCACTGTATGTGGCTTTTTGGACACATCTGAACACGTGTGAACAAATCAGATGTGAAAAACAGTCAGACACGTGATTTCCCAACATTTCACGTGTACTCATGTCCGCTACACTTTCACATATGCATTTTCACACTGTAACGACAACTAGAGCTGTCAAATGATTACAAAAATGGATGGAGTATATCGCAGGATTCACTTCATAATTTGCTCAAATTGAGCTGTAATTTATCTTGGATGTTTTCAGTGTATTTTGAAAGATTTCAGACAATGTGCCACCCCCCAAAAATGTCTGCACTGAAATTACAAAAAGTTAACTTGAGTTAATTAACTGATTAACTCTGACAGTGCTCATTTTAACATGTTAAACAGGATAAATAACGAGACATGGAGCACTAGCTTTTGTTCTTTTCACTGGGCTCTTTCTAATAGTCACTGTCCAACGTATGAAGAAGAGAGGCGTGTACCTGCAATTAACGCACTTGAATTATTATACTCAGGTAGGCTAAATTACCTTTATACAGAATGGCGTTACAGAATTTGCAATACCATATGTGGAAAAATTGCTACTGCAACATGTTAAAAATCAAATCAAATCAAATTTTATTTGTCACATACACATGGTTAGCAGATGTTAATGCGAGTGTAGCGAAATGCTTGTGCTTCTAGTTCCGACAATGCAGTAATAACAAGTAATCTAACTAACAATTCCAAAACTACTGTCTTGTACACAGTGTAAGGGGATAAAGAATATGTACATAAGGATATATGAATGAGTGATGGTACAGAGCAGCATAGGCAAGATACAGTAGATGGTATTGAGTACAGTATGTACAAATGAGATGAGTATGTAAACAAAGTGGCATAGTTTAAAGTGGCTAGTGATACATGTATTACATAAGGATACAGTCGATGATATAGAGTACAGTATATACGTATGCATATGAGATGAATAATGTAGGGTAAGTAACATTATATAAGGTAGCATTGTTTAAAGTGACTAGTGATATATTTACATAATTTCCCATCAATTCCCATTATTAAAGTGGCTGGAGTTGAGTCAGTGTCAGTGTGTTGGCAGCAGCCACTCAGTGTTAGTGGTGGCTGTTTAACAGTCTGATGGCCTTGAGATAGAAGCTGTTTTTCAGTCTCTCGGTCCCAGCTTTGATGCACCTGTACTGACCTCGCCTTCTGGATGATAGCGGGGTGAACAGGCAGTGGCTCGGGTGGTTGATGTCCTTGATGATCTTTATGGCCTTCCTGTGACATCGGGTGGTGTAGGTGTCCTGGAGGGCAGGTAGTTTGCCCCCGGTGATGCGTTGTGCAGACCTCACTACCCTCTGGAGAGCCTTACGGTTGAGGGCGGTGCAGTTGCCATACCAGGCGGTGATACAGCCCGCCAGGATGCTCTCGATTGTGCATCTGTAGAAGTTTGTGAGTGCTTTTGGTGACAAGCCAAATTTCTTCAGCCTCCTGAGGTTGAAGAGGCGCTGCTGCGCCTTCTTCACGATGCTGTCTGTGTGAGTGGACCAATTAAGTTTGTCTGTGATGTGTATGCCGAGGAACTTAAAACTTGCTACCCTCTCCACTACTGTTCCATCGATGTGGATAGGGGGGTGTTCCCTCTGCTGTTTCCTGAAGTCCACAATCATCTCCTTAGTTTTGTTGACGTTGAGTGTGAGGTTATTTTCCTGACACCACACTCCGAGGGCCCTCACCTCCTCCCTGTAGGCCGTCTCGTCGTTGTTGGTAATCAAGCCTACCACTGTTGTGTCGTCCGCAAACTTGACGATTGAGTTGGAGGCGTGCGTGGCCACGCAGTCGTGGGTGAACAGGGAGTACAGGAGAGGGCTCAGAACGCACCCTTGTGGGGCCCCAGTGTTGAGGATCAGCGGGGAGGAGATGTTGTTGCCTACCCTCACCACCTGGGGGCGGCCCGTCAGGAAGTCCAGTACCCAGTTGCACAGGGCGGGGTCGAGACCCAGGGTCTCGAGCTTGATGACGAGCTTGGAGGGAACTATGGTGTTGAATGCCGAGCTGTAGTCGATGAACAGCATTCTCACATAGGTATTCCTCTTGTCCAGATGGGTTAGGGCAGTGTGCAGTGTGGTTGAGATTGCATCGTCTGTGGACCTATTTGGGCGGTAAGCAAATTGGAGTGGGTCTAGGGTGTCAGGTAGGGTGGAGGTGATATGGTCCTTGACTAGTCTCTCAAAGCACTTCATGATGACGGATGTGAGTGCTACGGGGCGGTAGTCATTTAGCTCAGTTACCTTAGCTTTCTTGGGAACAGGAACAATGGTGGCCCTCTTGAAGCATGTGGGAACAGCAGACTGGTATAGGGATTGATTGAATATGTCCGTAAACACACCGGCCAGCTGGTCTGCGCATGCTCTGAGGGCGCGGCTGGGGATGCCGTCTGGGCCTGCAGCCTTGCGAGGGTTAACACGTTTAAATGTCTTACTCACCTCGGCTGCAGTGAAGGAGAGACCGCATGTTTTCGTTGCAGGCCGTGTCAGTGGCACTGTATTGTCCTCAAAGCGGGCAAAAAAGTTATTTAGTCTGCCTGGGAGCAAGACATCCTGGTCCGTGACTGGGCTGGATTTCTTCCTGTAGTCCGTGATTGACTGTAGACCCTGCCACATGCCTCTTGTGTCTGAGCCATTGAATTGAGATTCTACTTTGTCTCTGTACTGGCGCTTAGCTTGTTTGATAGCCTTGCGGAGGGAATAGCTGCACTGTTTGTATTCGGTCATGTTACCAGACACCTTGCCCTGATTAAAAGCAGTGGTTCGCGCTTTCAGTTTCACACGAATGCTGCCATCAATCCACGGTTTCTGGTTAGGGAATGTTTTAATCGTTGCTATGGGAACGACATCTTCAACGCACGTTCTAATGAACTCGCACACCGAATCAGCGTATTCGTCAATGTTGTTATCTGACGCAATACGAAACATCTCCCAGTCCACGTGATGGAAGCAGTCTTGGAGTGTGGAGTCAGCTTGGTCGGACCAGCGTTGGACAGACCTCAGCGTGGGAGCCTCTTGTTTTAGTTTCTGTCTGTAGGCAGGGATCAACAAAATGGAGTCGTGGTCAGCTTTTCCGAAAGGGGGGCGGGGCAGGGCCTTATATGCGTCGCGGAAGTTAGAGTAACAATGATCCAAGGTCTTTCCACCCCTGGTTGCGCAATCGATATGCTGATAAAATTTGGGGAGTCTTGTTTTCAGATTAGCCTTGTTAAAATCCCCAGCTACAATGAATGCAGCCTCCGGATAAATCGTTTCCAGTTTGCAGAGAGTTAAATAAAGTTCGTTCAGAGCCATCGATGTGTCTGCTTGGGGGGGGATATATACGGCTGTGATTATAATCGAAGAGAATTCTCTTGGTAGATAATGCGGTCTACATTTGATTGTGAGGAATTCTAAATCAGGTGAACAGAAGGATTTGAGTTCCTGTATGTTTCTTTCATCACACCATGTCACGTTGGCCATGAGGCATACGCCCCCGCCCCTCTTCTTACCAGAAAGATGTTTGTTTCTGTCAGCGCGATGCGTGGAGAAACCCGTTGGCTGCACCGGTTCAGATAGAGTCTCTCCAGTGAGCCATGTTTCAGTGAAGCAAAGGACGTTACAGTCTCTGATGTCCCTCTGGAATGCTACCCTTGCTCGGATTTCATCAACCTTGTTGTCAAGAGACTGGACATTGGCAAGAAGAATGCTAGGGAGTGGTGCGCGGTGTGCCCGTCTCCGGAGTCTGACCAGAAGACCGCCTCGTTTCCCTCTCTTTCGGAGTCGTTTTTTTGGGTCGCTGCATAGGATCCACTCCGTTGTCCTGTTTGTAAGGCAGAACACAGGGTCCGCGTCGCGAAAAACATATTCTTGGTCGTACTGATGGTGAGTTGACGCTGATCTTATATTCACACCACCTTTTAACATGTGAGGAGAATGACACCATTTCACCACCATGTTGAACGTGAGAATTTCACATGAGAAAGTTTTTCACATGGGAAATGGTATATCCCATTTTTCACAAAATTCAAGTGAGGTGAAAACACGTTTTTCTTACATGTGAAAAAGTGGTGTTAACATGTGAACTCTAAATTCACATACATTCGACATGCGATTTTTGTCAGGGCAATCACAGACACACCTCTACAAAGCTTGGTGGTCTTGGCTGACTTTCTATCCATCCTACATGGCCATAACCAGAGCTCTAATAAAAGACAGGAACAGCTCTGGTGTTGTGGAAAAAACTGGGGCTGGGCGGGCAGAAAGACACACACACACACACACACACACACACACACACACACACACACACACACACACACACACACACACACACACACACACACGGCTGGGCAGGTAGTTCTGGCTGTGTGACATTTCCCCCTTACTGGTGCCACTGATCCATCCCTAATCCAATTTCTACCTGGGCACATCCACTACAGCACTAAATTAGAATGGGGTTTACAGGCAGCCAACCAAGCAGGGAGAGGAATACAGTTGTTTTTATGCATGAGGAGGAGCTACCGCGACCATAAAGCTCTACTAATTCTGAGAATTGCAAGGAAGGGTCCTCTTTTTTTAATAACAATAGGGTTACTGTCCTCAATTTGGAAGCCCCAGTTCAATAAGGTTACTGACTGAATGATGGTATGAATCTAATGGGCGTACACCTACAGTACAATGTGCTTTTAACCCCCTAGAGTCGATTGACGCAGAGGTGCCTCAATCTAAGTAACATGATTTTAAAAAATCCCCATCCGTTTAAGTTTTTCTCAATCCACCACATCCGCCTATGTTATACTTCCGCATCTGCGTTGAAAGGTGGCAGAGCTAGAGCGGTGTTTGCCAGACCATGAGACATCACAAAAATGGGTCTTCTCATTGAAAACGTCTGTAATACGGACGCTATATGCCGTCATTGTAAATACGAATTTGTTCTTAATTGACTTGCCTAGTTAACGGAAAGGGGAGCACGATGGCGGTCTCCATTTTGCTCTATAACCCCCACAAGTGTCAGGGGACTCTTCTGAAGTCGATACTGTTGATGACAACTTCTGTTTGTAACATCAGAAGCATTTGGGCTACAAACTAATGTCACTGTGGAAAGGGGACATTCTCATGAACACGATGGTTTTGTTCTCCGTTTTGCTCTACGACCCCCACAAGTGTCACAGGACTAGTCTGAAGGTAACCAGTACCGTTTTTTAAAAATGAACAGAAGTATGAAAGTAGTTTCATGCCTACCCAAAAAAAAGGGGTTAAACACAGTATGAGCTTTCTTATATCTCCAAATACATCAAAACCTTGTTTCTTATGATAGATTTTTTGACTGTATTTTTGTTTACATTTATGAATGTGTTATTCAATGCATTTCTCTGGGCTATAGTAGTAAAGGACAAATTCTATATTTTACCAAAATATACACCACCGTTCAAATGTTTGAGGTCACTTAGAAATGTCCATGTTTTCCATGAAAACATTCATGAAATGAGTTGCAAAATGAATAGGAAATATAGTCAAGACTAAATAATGATTTTTTAATTAAAATAATAATTGTGTCCTTCAAACTTTGCTTTCATCAAAGAATCCTCCATTTGCAGAAATTACAGCCTTGCAGACCTTTGGCATTCTAGTTGTCAACTTCCTGAAGCACCTCCCACAAGTTGGATTGGCTTCTTAAGTACTATACAGTCAAGCTGCTCCCACAACAGCTCAATAGGGTTGAGATCCGGTGACTGTGCTGGCCACTCCATTATAGACAGAATACCAGCTAACTGCTTCTTCCCTAAATACTTCTTGCATAGTTTGGAGCTGTTGGCTCCAAGCACCGTCCACAGGGTATGGCATGGCGTTGCAAAATGGAGTGATAGCATTCCTTCAAGATCCCTTTTACCCTGTACAAATCTCCCACTTTACCACCACCAAAGCACCCTCAGACCATCACATTGCCTCCACCATGCTTGACAGATGGCGTCAAGCACTCCTCCAGCATCTTTTCATTTTTTCTGCGTCTCACAAATGTTCTTCTTTGTGATCCGAACACCTCAAACTTAGATTTGTCTGTCCATTACACTTTTTCCCAATCTTCCTCTGTCCAGTGTCTGTGTTCATTAGCCCATCTTAATCTTTTATTTTTATTGGCCAGTCTGAGATATGTCTTTTTCTTTGCAACTCTGCCTAGAAGGCCAGCATCCCGGAGTTGCCTCTTCACTGTTGACGTTGAGACTGGTGTTTTGCGGGTACTATTTAATGAAGCTGCCAGTTGAGGACTTGTGAGGCATCTGTTTCTCAAAATAGACACTCTAATGAACTTGTCCTCTTGCTGAGGTGTGCACTGGGGCCTCCCACTCTTCTTTCTATTCTGGTTAGAGCCAAATTTGCGCTGTTAAATGAAGGAAGTAGTACACAACGGTGTACGAGATGTTCTGTTTCTTGGCAAATTCTCGCATTGAATAGCCTTCATTTCTCAGAACAAGAATAGACTGACGAGTTTCACAAGAAAGGTCTTTGTTTCTGGCCATTTTGAGCTTGTAATCTAACCCACAAATGCTGATGCTCCAGATACTCAACTAGTCTAAAGAAGGCCAGTTTTTATTGATTCTTTAAACCAGGACAACAGTTTTCAGCTGTGCTAACATAATTGCAAAAGGGTTTTCTAATGATCAATTAGCCTTTTAAAATGATAAACTTGGATTAGGTAACACAACGTGCCATTGGAACACAGGAGTGATGGTTGCTGATAATGGGCCTCTGTACGCCTATGTAGATATTCCATTAAAAATCTGCCGTTTCCAGCTACCATAGTCATTTACAAAATCAACAATATCTGTATTTCTGATCAATTTGCTGTTATTTTAATGGACAAAAAAATTGCTTTTCTTTCAAAGTGACCCTAAACTTTCGAACGGTAGAATATATATACAGTTGAAGTTGGAAGTTTACATACACCTTAGCCAAATACATTTCAACTCAGTTTTTCACAATTCCTAACATTTAATCATAGTAAAAATTCCCTGTCTTAGGTCAGTTAGGACGACCACTGTATTTTAAGAATGTGAAATGCCAGACTAAAAGTTGAGAGAAAGATTTATTTAAACTTTAAATTTCACATATTTTTATTTCATATATCACATTCCCAGTGGGTCAGATGTTTACATACACTCAATTAATATTTGGTAGCATTGCCTTTAAATTGTTTAACTTTGGTCAAATGTTTCGGGTAGCCTTCCACAAGCTGCCCACAGTAATTTTGGTGAATTTTGGCCCATTCCTCCTGACAGAGCTGGTGTAACTGAGTCAGGTTATTAGGCCTCCTTGCTCACACAAGCTTTTTCAGTTCTGCCCCTATAGGGTTGAGGTCAGGGCTTTGTGATGGCCACTCCAATACCTTGACTTTGTTGTCCTTAAACCATTTTGCCACAACTTTGGAAGTATGTTTGGGGTCATTGTCCATTGTACCTATTTCCTCCAGCATCTTTACAAGGTCCTTTGCTGTTGTTCTGGGATTGATTTCCCACTTCCTGAGCAGTATGACGGCTGCGTGGTCCCATGGTGTTTATAATTGCATACTACTGTTTGTACAGATGAACGGGGTACCTTCAAGCGTTTGGAAATTGCTCCCAAGGATGAACCAGACTTGTGGAGGTCTACAATTCTTTTCCTGAGGTCTTGGCTGATTTCTTTTGATTTCCCCATGTTGTCTAAAGAGGCACTGAGTTTGAAGGTAGGCCTTGAAATAAATCCACAGGTACACCTCCAAGTGACTCAGATGATGTCAATTAGCCTATCAGAAGCTTCTAAAGCCATGACATAATTTTCTGGAATTTTCCAAGCTGTCAACTTAGTGTTTGTAAACTTCTGACCCACTGGAATTGTGTTACAGTGAATTATAAGTGAAATAACCTGTCTGTAAACAATTGTCGGAAAAATTACTTGTGTCATGCACAAAGCAGATGTCCTAACCGACTTGCCAAAACTATAGTTTGTTAATAAGAAATTTGTGGAGTGGTTGAAAAACAAGTTTTAATGACTCCAACCTAAGTGTATGTAAACTTCCGACTTCAACTGTACATGTATAGTTTTGAGGGATACCTAAAGGGGTCATAAAACTCAAACATCTAAATGTTTTTTTTCATCTAATCAAAAGTAGCTGGTATAAAAATACCAGCACTAAAACCAACTTGTTGAAATGTAAATACATTATTAATATTTCATTGCACAAGGTCATGGTGATAGGCTATTGACATTGTTAAGATTTTTCCAAATCCTGTCCACCTCATTAGAGCTGTAGTATTTACTGTATATCTTTAGGCTAGTCATTCAAACAGCTAGGTAACAAGGAAACAAAACAAGGTCCAAAATCTAACATCCAGACATCAACATACCTTTAGGCTCCTGAAACGTCCAAATATGACTGCTCATTTTTCTCTTTCACACGATAGAGCACCTCAGCTATTTTCCAATAATTTGTTTACCACTGTTCTCGCTACTACAAATATTACTAAACAAGATAGACTTATCTCGCTGTACTCAAGGGATTTCTGAAAGCAGGGGATAACAAGGGGAGACAGGCACAGAATTTAAAAGACTGACAGACAAAAGGACGAATGGACGGACGGATAGACAGACACTGACAGACATTGACAGACAGACACTGACAGAGACAGCCAACCAGACAGACAGACAGACAGACAGACAGACAGACAGACAGACAGACAGACAGACAGACAGACAGACAGGACACTGACAGACAGAGACAGCCAACCAGTAAGACAGACAGACAGACAGACAGACAGACAGACAGACAGACAGACAGACAGACAGACATTGACATACACTGACAGAGACAGCCAACCAGTAAGACAGACAGACACAGACAGACAGACAGACAGACAGACAGACAGACAGACAGACATTGACAGACAGACAGACAGACAGACATTGACAGACAGACAGACATTGACAGACAGACAGACATTGACAGACAGACAGACAGACAGACAGACAGACAGACAGACAGACATGGGAGACAGCCAACCAGTAAGACAGACACTGACAGACAGACACTGACAGACAGACATTGACAGACAGACACTGACAGACAGACATTGACAGACAGACACTGACAGACATTGACAGACAGACATTGACAGACAGACACTGACAGACATTGACAGACAGACACTGACAGAGACAGCCAACCAGTAAGACAGACAGACAGACAGACAGACAGACAGACAGACAGACAGACAGACAGACAGACACTGAACGGGAGACAGCCAACCAGTAAGACAGACAGACAGACAGACAGACAGACAGACAGACACTGACAGACAGACATTGACAGACATTGACAGACAGACACTGACAGAGACAGCCAACCAGTAAGACAGACAGAGACAGACAGACATTGACAGACATTAACAGACAGACATTGACAGACATTGACAGACAGACAGACAGACAGACAGACAGACAGACAGACATTGACAGACAGACACTGACAGACAGACAGACAGACAGGACACTGACAGACAGAGACAGCCAACCAGTAAGACAGACAGACAGACAGACAGACAGACAGACAGACAGACAGACAGACAGACAGACAGACATTGACAGACAGACACTGACAGACATTGACAGACAGACAGACAGACAGACAGACAGACAGACAGACAGACATTGACAGACAGACACTGACAGACATTGACAGACAGACAGACAGACAGACAGACAGACAGACATTGACAGACAGACACTGAATGGGAGACAGCCAACCAGTACTGACAGACATTGACAGACAGACAGACAGACACTGACAGACAGACACTGACAGACAGACATTGACAGACAGACACTGACAGACAGACATTGACAGACAGTGACAGACATTGACAGACAGACATTGACAGACAGACACTGACAGACATTGACAGACAGACACTGACAGAGACAGCCAACCAGTAAGACAGACAGACAGACAGACAGACAGACACTGAACGGGAGACAGCCAACCAGTAAGACAGACAGACAGACAGACAGACAGACAGACAGACAGACACTGACAGACAGACACTGACAGACATTGACAGACAGACACTGACAGAGACAGCCAACCAGTAAGACAGACAGAGACAGACAGACATTGACAGACATTAACAGACAGACATTGACAGACATTGACAGACAGACAGACAGACAGACAGACAGACAGACAGATGTTCTAATGTGACACCCTGGTCTTTCACTTTTTGAAAATGATAACAGAGTCGGGAAGCCACCTCGTTCTCTCATCCTCAACCGCCCACTACTTACTGGTCTCTCCCATCTCATATTCACTGTCTCTCAGCAGCTCAAAGATGTCCACCTCCAGCTTTCCCGTTGTGGAGCGGTTACTGGACCGGTTGATGCTGTCCTTTGCCAGAGTGATGGCCAATCGCTCACCCCGGCTGCACTCCATTGGGTCGTCAAGTATGGCGGCTGCGGAAGAGAATGGGAAGAAAGAATAACATTAGAAGGGATCTTTGGCAACCCAGTATCACGATGGGCCACATTGTCAAGACACGGTGCATATACTTCATGATTTCCTCTGTGCTGCACAAACTGTGCTGCAAATAATGCAGAACTACAGAGATCACACACATGCTTCATGGGATGGTTATATCATTACTAAATGTATAGTCAGAATAAACAAGTGACCACATGCTACATTGTAAAAAAAAAGAAGAAAGAAGCCAAAACACAACCGCTTTACAAATCTTGTGATTCCTAATCCAGAGCAGCAGCCAGCAAGGTCCTATCTAAGTGTGGAACTCAATCAAATGCATGAGTGATGAGGCAACACATTTTAAAAGGGCTGTTCTGTTCACTCGTGATGTCGGAATGAACATATTTTTTTCACGCATGACGCACACGCTGCATGTGTCATATGTGTGTGTGTGTGTGTGTTTGTGTGTGTGTGTGTGTGGGGGGGGGGGGATTAATATGAATGAATCAGACAACCAGTTAAGAGATCGGGCCTTGCTGTGTCCTAGCAAGCAAATGAGCAACTCAGTGGTCGATTCACACGACAGTTTTAGGATAACTGAAAAGGCACACAGTGCCTAGCTTGCAATCCTGAGTGTGTCCCAAGACAGCAGGTTCAGGTTCAACACTCCAGCGTAATTAGTCGAATTAGACTAGGGGGAAGTAAAAAAAAACAAAAAAAACACGACATTCTAGGTAGAAATCAATGGACGAGGGAAGTGAACCCTGAGCTCACCATGCTGTAGGTAAAACAGGGAATTGAGAATATGAATTGTATAATTCCCTCCAACATAGACACAATCCACCAGAAGCTATTTACAATCGGCTTAAGTGCTAAATAATAGCTTTCTTTCTGTAGGAATGTTGCCTAACGGTGAGGTCAGTCAATGCAAGTACAGACGTGTGTATAACTGACCCCTGCATTTCTCTGTGCTTTGCGCCAATACATAAGCTCAACCTGTAGAGCAAAAGGAAAGGTTCCCCTAACGAGGGGGTCGTTTGCCTGACATTTTTTGTTGAACGACAACTGCAAAAACATTCACACTACCGGCTCCATTTTAACAGCAATCCCAGCTATTGCTGCTTTCCCTGAGTTGTCCGGCGAGTGAGATTAACAGCACTGTAATTAGATACGGGATCGGATCTAGATGGAGGGCAAGGACAATGTAATAATTACTGTAGCATTAGAGCTGATAAACCACAGCCACGGCGGGATAAAACTGTCCTCGCAGCAATTAGGGATGTTTACAAAGATTCAGATGAAGGTATAGCAAAAAGGTTGCCTGAGGTTTATTTATCCATATATTTTTCTATTTATCCATTATTTTACTGTGGAGGAAGAATGAGAATTTGCTTGGTAACATGGATAATTAAGATGTCTTATCTGCAGAATATTCTTAAATGATTGAACTGTGGAACTCTTGTTATTAGCAAGTATCCTTTCGGACTCTGGTGTTGGCAGTTGCACTTCCTCCCTCATATGGGCCTCGGTCACTTAGGTGTGCCGAAGCCTCGGTCACTCTCGGCCCAGAGAGGGGAGAAGCCAGGCTTGTCTATCACATGTCCCTGTTGCTATGCAGAATATCAGAAAGAGAAGAGGACAGGAGGGAACATTGTCTTCATATGCAAATATGTATCTTTACCTATTACAAACCATGTGAAAGGATGGTGTGATTAGTGGGGAACCAATTCATTGTCTCCACAATGCCTGTGCCCAGTCACTCCCTGCTTCGGCCTTGTGGGAGATAAGGTCTGAGACAGGATGTGTGGGGTAGTGTCTGGAACCATTGTACGTCATCTCTGATGTTACACCGATCCTGGGATAGTGTATAACCCAGAGGTTCACTCCCCTCAGTGAGCTCGTCTAGCTAGGTGTGTGGTCAAGGACATGAGTTTTACTTGAAATCGGGGTATCTGGAGTTGACAATTGATTTATGCCATAGAATGAGTTGGTGTTTCTGTACTGAAGTACCCGGGAAAGAACAGTCTTCATAGCAAATGATATCTTGCTGGGGGATACTCCTTTCTCATATATGAAGTCTGACCTTCTGAACCATTCCACACATCTGTTGTTTGTCATGGAGACTAAGGTGGTGTATCTTTGCTATAAAATATCTTTGTATCCTTTGTGTCGGGGAACTAAACAAATCATCTAAGGGCGGTTCGTCGACCAGCCATCGTTATTGCAGAGCTCTCACTAACAAATATGTATTTTAAGTATAACTCTGACTTGTGTGATAAGTTTGTCTCTCCTCATTTGATAATACCACCACATTACTCTTAAACTTTTGGTGAATAACGGGATTCAAAGAGGGAGATACTGGATTAGTCAGTTTGTCAGTTTACAGATTGTTCCTTGCCTCTGCTAGTGCAAACAGAACGTAGCCTACAGAATATAATTAACATGATGGGGAAGAAGCTTGTATCCAATTAAAATGTATATGGATTGGATTGCAAGAAAAACATGGACAGTTTGTCTCACGCTAAGTTTAATTTGGAGAAACATTTGCAAATTAACACTTTAAAAAGCAATGAACATGTGATGAGTTCTGACAAAATACCACATTTTACATAATTTTTACTTGTCAAAATTGAGATTTTAGAGTCGCTATGAAGGGTGTTTGAATATGCAATTAACTGACTTGGTATTACTTTACTTTTACTTTTACTAACTTTACTTTATTAGATCTACATGGCAGTCAATTATAGTCAATCCGAATACAAAACATTGGGGTTTGCGAGATGTACAGTGCATTCGGAAAGTATTCAGACCCCTTGACTTGTTACAGCCTTATTCTAAAATAGATTTTATTTTATTCCCTCTAAAATCTACACACAATACACCACAAAGACAAAGAAAAAACACGGTTTTTGAAATTTATACAAATGTATATATATACAAAACTGAAATATCACATTTGCATATGCATTCAGACCCTTTATTCAGTACTTTGTTGAAGCACCTTTGGCAGCGATTACAGCCTCAAGTCTTCTTGGGTATGACGCTACAAGCTTGGCACACCTGTATTTGGGGAGTTTCTCTCCTTTTTCTCTGCAGATCCTCTCAAGCCCTGTCAGGTTGGATGGGGAGCGTCGCTGCACAGCTATTTTCAGGTTCTCTCCAGAGATGTTCGATCTGGTTCAAGTCCGAGCTCTGGCTGGGCCACTTAAGGACATTCAGAGACTTGTCCCGAAGCCACTACTGCGTTGTCTTGGCCGTGTGCTTAGGGTGGTTGTCCTGTTAAAAGGTGAACCTTCACCCCAGTCTGAGGCCCTTAGCACTATGGAGCAGGTTTTCATCAAGGACCTTTCTGTACTTTGCTCCGTTCATCTTTCCCTCAATCCTGACTAGTCACCCAGTCCCTGCCGCTGAAAAACATCCCCACAGCATGATGCTGCCACCACCATGCTTCACTGTAGGGATGGTGCCAGGTTTCCTTCAGACGTGATGCTTAGCATTCAGGTCAAAGAGTTCAATCTTGGTTTCATCAGACCAAAGAATCTTGTTTCTCATGGTCTGAGTCCTTTAGGTGCCTTTTGGCAAATTCCAGGCGGGCTGTCATGTGTCATCATTTTACTGAGGAGTGGCTTCTGTCTAGCCACTCTACCATAAAGGCCTGCAGAGATTGTTGTCCTTATGGGATGTTCTCCCATCTCCACAGAGCAACTCTGGAGCTCTGTCAGAGTGAACATCGGGTTCTTGGTCCCCTACCTGACTGAGCCCCTTCTCCCCTGATTGCTCAGTTTGGCCAGGTGGTCAGTTCTAGGAAGAGTCTTGGTGGTTCCAAACTTCTTCCATTTAAGAATGATGGGGCCACTGTGTTCTTGGGGACATTCAATGCTGTAGAAATGTTTTGGTACCCTACCCCAGATCTGTGTCTCAACACAATTCCTTCGATCTAATGGCTTGGTTTTCGCTCTGACATGCACTATCAACTGTGGGACCTTATATTGACAGGTGTGTGCCTTTCCAAATCATGTTCAATTAAGTGAATTTCCCACAGGTGGACTCCCATCCAATTGTAGAAATGGGGTTGCTGGTATCCTAGTGTTTAGAGCGTTGGGCAAGTAACCGAAAGGTTGTTAGATCAAATCCCTGAGATGACAAGGTAAACATCTGTCATTCTGCCCCTGAACAAGGCAGTTAACCCACTGTTCCTAGGCCGTCATTGTAAATAATAATTTGTTCTTAACCGACTTGCCTAGTTAAATAAAGGTAAAAAATGATTTTTAGAATTTCCCACAGGTGGACTCCAATCAAATTGTAGAAACATCTTCAAGGATGATCAATGGAAACAGGATGAACCTGAGCGCAATTTCGAGTCTCATAGCAAAGGGCCTGAATATTTATGTAAATGAGGTATTTCTGTTATTTATTTTTAATAAATGTGCAACATCAAAGAATATAACTGATTTTGCTTTGTCATTATGAGCTATTGTATGTAGATCGATGAAGAAAAAAACGTAACAAAATGTGGATAAAGGGAAGGGATCTGAATACTTTCCAAATGCACTGTACCGATAGCCAATGTTTATACACAAAGCACACTGCATAAAGACATGACCAACAGACAGTGTATGTAAAATACATGTTTTAATGTTTAAAAAGTAGACTACAATGAATGTCTCCCTGCCTGTTTGCATAGCATGTCTATCCGCCTGTTTGTCTGCCTGTCCACCGTCAGTTCGACAGCCCAAATTGGTCTCACTCCCTCAAATACCGCCTCTGGCAAGTTTTATTCTGTTTCTATAGTGAGAGCAGAAAGGGCCAGAGCTGGGCAATTCTCCCATATTTCTCCCCCCCCTCCAAAGCAGCTCACAACAAAGCCAGGGAGACGCAGACATTGGGCCGACACATAGTTCTGTATAATGTGGTCACTTGGAATGTGGTAAGGATAATCAACTGATGAAACAATGTATGAGCACGACAATGCATGCATACGATCCAACAGACTGGCGAACTCAATCCCTGTGACATTCTAGAAGCTAGAACAATCAACAGGAAGGTCTGTTATGAAGAGGTGACATTTGTGAGTGGTCGATATGTAATGGTTGAGTAATAGGAATTGTGGCGGAGGTACAGTAATGCTGTATTCAGTCTGGAAGACATGGGGTAGCCCTTGAACCTTTTAAACCAATCAATGGGCAGCCGAGAGGTGTGCCGAGGCATTGCAGTACAGCACAAGCAGAGACAATACCTGTCTTTCTCTCTACATGTCTGTAATACTCGTTACATTTTGAAAGCTCTTAGGTGTGCCGAAGCCTGGCGATAACCTGATATGGAGAAGAGGAAGGACGCAATGGGGGTGAACTGGGCTTTGGTCACGTGGTGATTTTGAATCAATGATGTAGTGCACTATTATTGCGGCCACCTTTAGTATTGGTAAACATAGTTGAACGTTGCAGATTGAAATGTCCTCAACAGAGCTGGCGTGAATTGTAATATCAACAGTAAATGTCAGAGATGTGTTTGTTCTACATTATAGACACTGAACAAAAACATAAACACAACATGTAAAGTGTTGGTCCCATGTTTCATGAGTTGAAATAAACAATCCCAGAAAATATTCCATACGTACAAAAAGCTTCTTTCTTTCACATTTTGTGCACAAATTTGTTGACATCCCTGTTAGTGAGCATTTCTCCTTAGCCAATAGAATCCATCCACCTGACAGGTGTGGCATATTAAGAAGCTGATTAAAGAGCATGATCATTACACAGGTGGGTGCACCTTGTGCTGGAGACAATAAAAGGCCACTTTAAAATGTGAAGTTTTGTCAAACAACACAATGCCACAGATTGGCATACTGACTTGCAGGAATGTACACTATAGGAATATTTCTGTCTTTAATAAAGCAATTTTGTGGAGAAAAACGAATTCTGATTGGCTGGGCCTGGCTGCCATGGGCCCCTGCCCAGTCATGTGAAACCCATAGATTAGAGCCAACATTTATTTCAATTGACTGATTTCCTTATATGAACTGTAACTCAGTAAAATCTTTGAAACTGTTGCATGTTTAGTTAATATTGTTGTTCAGCATATTTATGTCTGGACATTCCAAATCACTGTGCCTTGCTGAACAGTCCCATGCCTACGGATAGGGAAAGTGGCAGAACGGCCAGACCTGAGTTTCTCCATTGAAGATACATTGCTACATATTCAGAACCTAAGAACATTGCTTATACAGTCATTGCATATGCAGTTCTCCATGCATACTGTCGTGCCTACAGAGAGTGATTCACATACTTCAGATGGCCTCGCAAACAACTGCTGAGTATCTCATGGGATGTGGGATGTGTAAGCATCTGTGGTGCATCTCAGCGACTTGAGGACGTTAGACGATTCCTTTGCTTTCTCGCTGCAGTGAATTATTATCCCACTGCAACATGTATTCACAGGGAATCATTCATGTTTATCCTAAGAACATGGCAACATTGAAATAAGAGAGAGAACACAAAGACAGAGCACTGCCTATGCCAGTTGATCCAAAACTTAATAGCATAACATTAAATATGACTGCGCTCTGGTCTGGTTTTTACAACCATTCAAATGGCAAAGCACCTCATCAGGTGTTCTAGCGGTCCTCTGAGGTGTCCTAATTCATCGCTACAGTTTCTTATCAGAAAGGCTCACTGCGTAATCACACCGGGCGACATAACAAGCAAGCCGGAGCCAAGAAACATACAAAAATACCATCTATGTAAGATGTGTGAAAGTACAGTACAGAAAGGGAGCATTTCACACATGTTGCTTAAAGATCTCAGCTATTATTAATATTCTGCTCATCAAAAGTCTCTCCACTCCGTTACAAGAAAGGGCCAGAGGGATATTTCGGGAGATTATTGAAATTCATCTAGTCTTCGCTACCAAGCTGAGACAAAAGTGCTTTCAAGGTCATATTAGCCAGTAATGTTTAATGTTGTTTGCTGGCTCTCATCTGAAGGACCAACTCCTGACTTTAATAATTATAGGGTTTATACACGGGCACTGATTCAGACACCCTCTGAGCTGTATTTACTCTCTCCTCTGGAACATTGATATCTCCTTCCTCTGAATGACTGAGAGGTTTATTTCAAACCCCAGTCAGATTCCTTCCTAATTTATTCATTTTATTAATGCAAATTGTCTCACTTGTAAATCAAATGTAATATTTCAGTCTGTTAATGAGCTTGGTATTTTGACCATGGGAATACAAATCTCCACTGATTACTTCAGATACTAATTAGCGTGTACAGAGGACAGACGATTTTTGATCAGGGATTTTACTGTTGGACGAGGGTTGAGGGGGGATTGAAGGTAAGGCAGCGAGAAGCATAGCCAATTGGCCGTTTGTCATGCTTGTCTAATAGATGTTTTATTCACTTTAGTGACATGACAAAGTGTACTAAACTCAATCTTAACAGAATTAGAAGCCTTCAATAGATTAATTGGAGCTCTGTTGATCTGTATTTTACAACTGTGAGTATGAGCTGTACAAACATAAACAAAAATAACAATAGTGAAACATTAAAAAAGTTATCCTTTTTAGATAAAACTATACTAAATATATTCACGCCACTAAATAATTGATTATAAAACACACTGTTTTGCAATGAAGGTCTACAGTAGCCTCAGCAGCACTCTGTAGGGTAACATCATGGTGTAGCCGGAAGACAGCTAGCTTCTGTCCTCTTCTGGGTACATTGACTTCAATCCAAAACCTAGGAGGCTCATGGTTCTCACCCCCTTCCATAGACTTGCACAGTAATTATGACAACTTCCGTAGGATGTCCTCCAACCTATCAGAGCTCTTGCAGCATGAACTGACATGTTATCCACCCAATCAAAGGATCAGATAATTAATCTAGTACTGAAAGTATAAATTACAGCTAGCTAGCACTGCAGTGCTTAAAATGTGGTGAGTAGTTGACTAAAAGAGAAAGACAATAGTTGAACAATTTTGAACAAATTAATTTCTTCCAAAATGAAGGAGAAGCAAGAGAGAGAGAACTATATTTGGTCATAATTGTTTAACTTTCACTTTCACTTAGCTAGCGAATGCAGCTATCTAGTTTAGCCTGCTCAAACACACAGCTCAAACAGAGAGGGATGCTATTTTAGCTAGCTGGCTATGGCTATCCAACACAGCAACTCTTCCAAGTCAAGGTAAGTATTTGGTTTATAATTTATTGCCACCGGGCCCGCCGGTGTAACTGCTAAACTGCTTCCTGATTGTACACTGTACTGCATGATTGTAGCGGGTTTAGTAACAGGTTAGTTCTAGGCAAGATGCAGGCAAGAGCGTGCAAGCCGGTATTGAATGTGTCATTGTCTGTCACCTATTCTCTCGACCGTTGTAAACTTGAATTCATAGGCTAAGTTGTAGCAACCTCATGATGGGTACAGGTACAATTCTAGTATCATGTAGTAGCCTAAATCGATGTTACGTTGAGCTGGGTGAATGGAATATGAACGACAGTCATCCAATATGCTGTAATAGAAATAAGGCCATGATCATGAGAAAATAAAATAATCTTCCCTCATCTTAAATGGAACCAACCGCCACTGATTCATACCCCCAGACTTTTCCCACATTTTGTTGTGTTACAGCCTGAATTTAAAATGGATTAAATTTCGATTTTGTGTCACTGGCCTACACACAATATCCCATAATGTCAAAGTGGATTTATACTTTAAGAAAGTTTTACAAATTAATTGAAAATAAAAAGCTGAAATGTCTTGAGTCAATAAGTATTCCACCCCGTTGTTATGGCAATCCTAAATAAGTTTAGGAGTAAAAATTGGCTTAACAACTCACATAATAAGTTGCATGGACTGTGTGCAATAACAGTGTCTGACATGGAATAAGTACTTGATCGATGTAACTCCCACATACGTTTATCTGTAAGGTCCCTCAGTCGAGCAGTGAGTTTCAAAGAAAGATTCAACCGCAAAGACCGGGGAGATTTTCCACTGCTTCGCAAAGAGGGACGATTATCATTAGACGGGTAAATATTTTCATTTAAAAGCTGAATGTCCATTTGAGCATGGTGAAGTTATTAATTACACTGTGGATGGTGTATCAATACACCCAGACACTACAAAAGATACAGGCGGTCCTTCCTAACTCAAATCAAATCAAATTCAAATCAAATTCAAATCAAATCGTATTGGTCACATACACTTGATTAGCAGATGCTATTGCGGTTGTGGCGAAATGCTTGTGCTTCTAGCTCCGACAGTGCAGTGATATCTAACAAGTAAAATCCAACAGATTACACAACATATACCCAATACACACAAATCTAAGTAGGAATGAATTAAGACTATACACATTTGGACGAGCGATGTCAGAGCGGAACAGTAGAGATACAGTAGAATAGTATAAAAAGTATAAAAAACAGTATATAAACATGAGATGAGTAATGCCAGATATGTAAACATTAAGTGACTAAGATACCGTAGAATAGTATAGAATACAGTATATACATATGAGATGAGTAATGCCAGATATGTAAACATTAAGTGACTAAGATACCGTAGAATAGTATAGAATACAGTATAAACATATGAGATGAGTAATGCCAGATATGTAAACATTAAGTGACTAAGATACCGTAGAATAGTATAGAATACAGTATAAACATATGAGATGAGTAATGCCAGATATGTAAACATTAAGTGACTAAGATACCGTAGAATAGTATAGAATACAGTATAAACATATGAGATGAGTAATGCCAGATATGTAAACATTAAGTGACTAAGATACCGTAGAATAGTATAGAATACAGTATAAACATATGAGATGAGTAATGCCAGATATGTAAACATTAAGTGACTAAGATACCGTAGAATAGTATAGAATACAGTATATACATATGAGATGAGTAATGCCAGATATGTAAACATTAAGTGACTAAGATACCGTAGAATAGTATAGAATACAGTATAAACATATGAGATGAGTAATGCCAGATATGTAAACATTAAGTGACTAAGATACCGTAGAATAGTATAGAATACAGTATAAACATATGAGATGAGTAATGCCAGATATGTAAACATTAAGTGACTAAGATACCGTAGAATAGTATAGAATACAGTATAAACATATGAGATGAGTAATGCCAGATATGTAAACATTAAGTGACTAAGATACCGTAGAATAGTATAGAATACAGTATATACATATGAGATGAGTAATGCCAGATATGTAAACATTAAGTGACTAAGATACCGTAGAATAGTATATTATACAGTATAAACATATGAGATGAGTAATGCCAGATATGTAAACATTAAGTGACTAAGATACCGTAGAATAGTATAGAATACAGTATAAACATATGAGATGAGTAATGCCAGATATGTAAACATTAAGTGACTAAGATACTGTAGAATAGTATAGAATACAGTATAAACATATGAGATGAGTAATGCCAGATATGTAAACATTAAGTGACTAAGATACCGTAGAATAGTATAGAATACAGTATATACATATGAGATGAGTAATGCCAGATATGTAAACATTAAGTGACTAAGATACCGTAGAATAGTATAGAATACAGTATAAACATATGAGATGAGTAATGCAAGATATGTAAACATTATTAAGTGACTAAGATACCGTAGAAGAGTATAGAATACAGTATATACATATGAGATGAGTAATGCAAGACATGTACTGATGGCGCGATGCTGCCATCTCAGTTGCCAGAGAGGAAGGAAACCGCTCAGCGATTTCACCATGAGGTCAATGGTGACTTTTAAACAGTTACAGAGTTTAACAGCTGTGATTGGAGAAAACTGAGGATGGGTCAACAAACATCGTAGTTACTCCACAATACTAACTTAATTGACAGAGTGAAAAGAAGGAAGCCTGTACAGAATACAAATATTCCAAAACATGCATCCTGTTTGCAACAAGAAACTAAAGGAATACTGCAAAACATGTGGCAAGAAAATGTGAAATAAGTCAAGGGGTATGAATACTTTCTGAAGGCACTGTAATTAAAAGAGGTGTCTAGCACTCAATTCATTATAATATTCATGTTATAAAATGTGTTCATTCACATCATTATGTAGTACTTTACATCCTAACATTTCAACGTGGCAGACCAAAGACATGCATCTCTCCATAGCTTAGCCAAATGTTCATGAGAGCTTGTGTTCCCCACCATCTATTGAAGCACAACCTGTGGCTTCATTACACTGGCAACATAGTGAAAGATTTGTGATAAGAACATACGGATTGGTTGGAAATGCAAGGGGATTCAAAATAACTTTGCTAGCAGTAGTGTCCTCATCGTGTCAGGGACTATACTTCTGAGAACATATTGTTTACTGCCTTAGTGGAGCCCCAACAGGATATTAATGACACAGTTGAGTATGAAGGGAGTATGAGGGTGCTTTGTTGCCATGGCGTTGTTCAATTCTAACATTATTCATCTCAGAAATGGGCAGAGATGAAAAATAGCGCATTACAACATATTGATCCATCTGGACTTGTGATTAATGTAGCTATGACAGCAGTGTCACTGCCTGGGCATCCACCATAATATCTAAGGCAAATGCAATAAGTAATCAGAAGGCTGATAAGAGGCTGGAATTTAATCTGCTGGTGGTTGATTAAAGGAAAATATCACACAAAATCGCATTATGCTGTGACACTTTCTGTATTTTGAAAGTTCTATATATTGAAAACTTCATCACTGACATGCAAAACATTTTGGGCTTTACCAACAGTGGGCTAATGAAGAAAAAAAACTGAAGATAGTTTTGGGGTAGATTTTTCCTTTAAGAGACCAGTTCTGTCTCAAATGACATTCTCCATATGTGTGGTTCTATGTGGCTCTGTTAAAAAGTACAGTATTATATACAGTTGGGGCCTTAGGGAAATCCCAGCAGGATCGAGAACCTGTGTGAAATCTTTGGAAAAGCCAAATATTAATATCAGCAGGAAGTTACATGGAGTAGATTTCAAATGAGGAATACAAGATGACATGTCTCTCATATCAAAGAGAAATTCTTTCAGTTATGAATCATGGGGCAAAACAAATCACCAGATAGAGATGTAGTGCAGAGCAAGAGTTCCCTTCAGGACGTGGGACGCATGTATTTAGTTCCCAGAAAATACGTGGTAGAGTCCGGAAGCAATACTTTCTACGATAGAAAGTGGTTTTACAAGAAATTATAGAGAAAGGGCACATAGGAAACTTTCTCTGACATTGATCAATCGTGTGTATCTGTCTGTCTCTCTGTGTGTGTGTGTGTGTGTGTGTGTGTGTGTGTGTGTGTGTGTGTGTGTGTGTGTGTGTGTGTGTGTGTGTACTCTATGTGTGGTCTAAGGGAGGTCATTAGGCACGGGGGACTAATGACGGCATTAATGGGGGTGATAGCTCATCCCGCCTGCCATTGGAATCCAGTCCCTGGGATGTGTGGTGCAGGGGATAATTGTTTGCATCTCCAGCTCTCTGATTTAATCCCTCTCCACCCATTTTATCACCTGGTGGTGGGCTGCATTGTGGGAAGAGAACACCAGGCAGGCTCTTTAGCTGAGAGACAACTTCACAAGTCTAGGAATTATGACAGTGAGAAACTACTCACTGACTGAAGAAGCAACTGTAAAACTCTGTGGGTGGCTTGCGTTGTTTATTAGATAATCCTGTGGTGTTGACTGTGTTCGTTGTGTATTTTCTGTTTGTTGGTCTTTTTTATTTTGTGTGTGAGAAAAATCTATAAAAAATATGTACATTTAACTGCCTATGTTCTTAAAGCATACATTACACTAATAAACTTGACATTATAACTGGGCAGAGCACTATTAAAGCTTAGAGTGGAACTGATAGCATTTTAACTACTATGCAGATATGAAACAAACAGACAATCATAATATAAGTAAAACAATTCTAATTCCCAGTTTATGCTACAAAAACGGTTTTAAAATAGGCTACACTTGACTCAATATTCCATGATATACAATAAGTCATTGTTGGCAGAATTGTTGGCAGAACACAGTTCAATGCGTGATTAATATAATCAATCAATACATTTCTTGGTAGTCCAAAAAATATTGCTATAAGGTTGTAAATCACAGCTGGTCTGGTACATTGTTGGCTGCCTCCATTCGGGATGCACTGTTTCAATTTAAATGGCTCAATATTTAGGACAAAAACAAACGAATAATACTGGGAATGTCAATGCAATCAAACTAGCAAGGGCAATGGTCACAAGTCAGTCATAACGTGGCCAATAGGCTAGTGTATCTATTTATGTAGCAAGCTAAAATAACAGAGCCTAATGTTAGCTAGACACTGTAGCTAGCTAGCTAGCTGCTAGGAAGTTGTCATGACATTGGAGGAGTGGGTAAGGGACTGACTTTTTCCCCTCATATTGTTTTTCGGTGGCTACTGAGCTAGAGATGCAGGTGTCATTTGGTTAGCTAGAAAGAAATGTGAATCGCTTTGCCAACTAGCTATGCTGAACATGGGACAACTGAATAATAATAACAGCAGAATAACCGATGAATTTAAGAACACGCAACACCTGCTGAATGTGACCGGTGTCAGTAAGTGTAGAAAAGTCATAGTCAGTCACAAACGCTCTAGATAACATGTAAACAGCCCAGCCAGCTCTGCTAGGGCGGGAACAAAGGTCAGAGTGAGGTATTCGCTTATTTGCGTTTGGAAGCTAACGTTAGCCAGCTAGCTTGGGAGCTTGGTTGGGACAAGCATGCACATTGGCAGGCAAGCTGCCGAAGGAAGAGCAAGCTACTTACTATTCCCCATTGTTTATCAGTGCAATTTTGACGGCCAACTAGCAAAAAAGGTTTGAGAGGGTTTATCTAACCCTTTGTTAGATTCTTACATTTTCACAAATGTAAGAGGACTCATGCGGGTATCTACATAATTTGCAGAAATCCATTCAGGTGTATTTTGTGGCAGTTGCCGAATGCATTCTAATGATCTAAAGTAACGCTGTTGCAACTGCCTGTATAAACACAGTCCAGTTCAAAGTGAATGATGGCAGGCCCGTGTGGAAAAATGGCTTGTTTGCTTAAAGGTCTACGCACCTGTCTGCGTAGACTCCGGTCCTGGAAGAGACCGATTTTTTATTAGGTTTTATTTAGTGTTGTGCCTATTAACTGTCCAAACGCACGGCTGCTTTCCCACTTTATTTTTCTATTGAATTTTTTTCAAATTCCTTACTTTACAGAATTCCCAAACATTCTAAGAATTTATGAAAATGTGGGAGGAATTCCTCTCGCAAACACACATATGTAATGCTATGAGTAAATGGGCCGTAACGTTTTTGAACAATTTGGAGAGCTAATAACGCAGCTCCCAATTGCATTGTGTACTCTATGTAGGCTAGCTATAATGCATGTCACCTATGATTCTGAACATACAGTTCATGTAAACTGTTACCCAACTATCTCAATGAGTGTGAGTGTCATCTACCGTTTTTATAATACTATTGTAGAAAATGGAAAATCTCCGTCGCCTTTTAAAGACTTGATAATTGGTTAGCATTGTTGTGTGATTCAGAATCACACCGTAGCTATTATGCATGTCACCTATGATTCTGAACATACAGTTCATGTAAACTGTTACCCAACTATCTCAATGAGAGTGAGTGTCATCTACTGTTTTATAATACTGTTGTGGAAAATCTCCATCGCCTTTTAAAGACTTGATAATTGGTTAGCATTGTTGTGTGATTCAGAATCACACCGTGGGTAATCTGTCATTGATTCATCCATTCGGTTCATCATTATCACCATTCTCCAGCTTCCTATGGCAGAAAACATAACTTCTGTAGAAAAGAACAAATATCCTCAGTGACAGTTCTTGGAAATGTGCTTCCTGCTCATTAAAGAAAAGGTGCCTTTATTTTTGGCCTTTAGCTAACAACAGTACTGACTGTGCATAGCGATCCACTCCAGTGCGTTAGACGAGCACCCAGAGACTTTATCGAGGAAACTAGGCAAGAAATCCTCAGAGCATGATGGAGGATTGTGGGGGATGGAATTCAATTGGATTCACTTTCACACCCGTGTAGCCTGCTAGCGTAGAGTAATGGTCTCTCCTGAGCCTTGTTCTGACCAAGGGTTAGTTATTTTCCCACCACCGCCATCATGGTACATCACAGTCACACATCACGTTTCACTGACGACAGCCCTGTTTAAACCTTTAGTGGGAAGTAGGCTGACATGCAGTTGTCCGCTCGTCCAGAATATAAACTAGGATCGTTTCTCGAGGTATAGCAACACTAGCTCACAGTAGTCAGCAGGTTGTTTCCATTCCAACATTTCGTCCGCAATAGGATCAGGGTCTTGTTAGAAAAGTCATTTTATTTCAAAGCGGCTGGGTCAAGTAGGGTCATCCAGGTAACAACAAACGTTGACATTTTGTTTTGAGGACATGCATGCGCGCACGCAAGCACACACTCACACACACACAGTAATAATGTAGTGGAAAACACCAGTGGACCATTAACTATTACCAGACAGTGTATGGGTGATTAGTGTAGCATGGAGAGTGTCTATCAAGCAGGACTACAGCCCAGTGGAGCTGGTTGATAATGACCCTGCGCTGAGCTCCCGCCCTCCGCCACAGACCCCTGGGATCAGCCTCCCCATTTAGTCAGACAGCAGGAACATGGCTAGCAAAGCCTGTAATTCAGCCCTCACCTTTCTGCCTCTCCATCTGCATCTCTCTCTCTCAGGGGGTTGTTCATCGAGGCAGTGTCCCAGATGACAACCTATTCTAGTCGCTGCCGTGCAGCACGATTGCATTTTGAAACATTTCTACGATTTGACTGTAGTCCACAGTTTGGCTTTGTTACTATTATACGTGTTGCTAGAGCTACATAGCTACATAGGTACCTGGATCCTGAATTAATTTCTGATTAATGTAATCCCCCTGCTTTTAATTGGCAAAGCAGGCGCTGAGATAAAGTGTTAAGGGTGATGACACCAGTGGCATGCAAAAGTAATGTCACGCAATTATGCATACAGCTCCTGTGGCTTGCATGGTGAATTATTCAGTCAGGTTGATAAAGATTAACACGTATGCACACATTACACACACACACACACACACACACACACAGTGACTATCACGCCTACACCTAACTAAGGACTTCAGCCACCCGAGTCACTGTTTTTTCACTCTGCTACCACCATCTAGCAGACAGTGACGGTACAAGTGCATCAAAGCCGGGACCGAGAGACTGAAAAACTGTTTCTATCTCCAGGCCATCAGACTGTTGAACAGCCGTCACTAGGACTAGGACTCTGCCCTGCACCTTGATATTAATGTATATAGAGTCATTGACTGCGGCCACCTCCTATTCTGTTTATATACAGTTGTTTACTCACTGTTTGTATGTATATACTGTTTATACATACCATATTGATATTTTAGTAATTTAGCAGACGCTGTTATCCAGAGCAACTTACAGTAAGTGCATTCACCTTAAGAAAACAAGGAAGGGACAACCACATATCACAGGCATAGAAAGTGCAAGTGCTAGTTTTTGTTTATGGGTAGGGATTCAGCTGTCCTAGCTTGAAAGGGAAGCTGGTTCCAGGACAGAGAAGAGGTTGGACTGGGCTGAGCAGGAGCTGCACTCCCTTAAGGGTGGGAGGGCCAAGAGACCTGAGGTGGCAGAACGGAGTCCTCAGGTTGGGGCGTAGGGTCTGAGCATAGCCTGAAGGTAGGGAGGGGCAGTTTCTCTTGATGTTCCATAGGTAAGCACCATGGTCTTGTAGTGCCTGCAAGCTTTGTGAGCCAGTGGAGTGTGCGGAGGAGTGGGGTAACATGACAGAACTCCAGACAATAAAGGACAAGTGCCTAGATTAGGACCTGCGGCGCTTCCTGTGTGAGGTAGGGTCGTACACACAGTACGATGTTGTAGAGCATGAACCTGCAGGAGCGGGTCACTGCTTTGATGTTTGCAGAGAGCGATGTTGTCCAGGGTCACGCCAAGGTTCTTTGCACTCTGGGAGGGCGACACTGTGGAGTTGTCAACCATGATGGAGACGTCTTTGAGCTTGCAGGCCTTTCCTGGGAGTAAGAGCAGTTCCTTCAGTGACGCGTGTCACCACCTGTGTGTCAGAAGGGAGGCAGGTGAAAAGTAGTTGATGGAGCAGAGTGACTTGGTGTACAGTGCATTCGGAAAGTATTCAGACTTCTTGAATTTTTCCACATTTTTGTTACTTTACAGTCTTATTCTAAAATGGATTCAATTGTTTTTTCCCCCTCATCAATCTACACACACTACCCCATAATGACAGAGCAAAAACAGATTTTTAGACATTTTTGCTAATTTACTAAAAATGTCAAACTGAAATATCACATTTACATAAGTATTCAGACCCTTTAATCAGTACTTTGTTGAAGCACCTTTGGCAGGCTTTACAGCCTCGAGTATTCTTGGGTTTGACGCTACAAGCTTGGCACACCTGTATTTGGGGAGTTTCTCCCATTCTTCTCTGCAGATGCTCTCAAGCTCTGTCAGGTTGGATGGGGAGCATTGCTGCACAGCTATTTTCAGGTCTCTCCAGAGATGTTCGATCGGGTTCATGTCCAGGCTATAGCTGAGCGACTCAAGGTGCCTTGTGCCGAAGCCACTCCCACATTGTCTTGGTTGTGTGCTTAGGGTCGTTGTCTTGTTGGAAGGTGAAACTTCGCCCCAGCCTGAGGTCCTGAGCACTGTGGAGCAGGTTTTCATCAAGGATCTCTCTGTACTTTGCTCCGTACATCATTCCCTTGATCCTGACCAGTCTCCATGTCCCTGCTGCTGAAAAACATCCACAGAGCATGATGCTGCCACCACCATGCTTCACTGTAGGGATGGTGCCAGGTTTCCTCCAGACGTGACGCTTGGCATTCAGGCCAAAGAGTTCCATCTTGGTTTCATCAGACCAGAGAATCTTGTTTCTCATGGTCTGAGAGTCATTAGGTGCCTGTTGGCAAACTCCCAAGCAGGCTGTAATGTGCCTTTTACTGAAGAGTGACTTCCGTCTGGCCACTCTACCATAAAGGCCTGGTTGGTGGAGTGCTACAGAGATGTTTGTCCTTCTAGAAGGTTATCCCATCTTCACAGAGGAACTCTAGAGCTCTGTCAGAGTGACCATCAGATTCTTGATCACCTCCACGACCAAGGCCCTTCTCCCCTGATTGCTCAGTTTGGCTTGGCGGCCAGCTCTAGGAAGAGTCTTGGAGGTTCCAAACTTCTCCCATTTAAGAATGATGAAGGCCACTCTGTTCCTGGGGACCTTCAATGCTGCAGAAATATTTTGCTACCTTCCCCAAGATCTGTGCCTTGACACAATCCTGTCTCGGAGCTCAACGGACAATTCCTCATGGCTTGGTTTTTGCTCTGACATGCACTGTCAACTGTGGGACCTTATGTGCCTTTCCAAATCATGTCCAATCAATTGAATTTACCACAGGTGGACTCTAACCAAGTTGTAGAAAAATCTCAAAGATGATCAATGGAAACAGGATGCACCTGAGCTCAACTTCAAGTCTCATAGCAAAGGGTCTGAATACTTATGTAAATAAGGTATTTCTGTTTTATTTATAATAAATTTGCTAAATTTCCAACAACCTGTTTTCACTTTGTCATAATGGGATATTGTGTGTAGATTGCTGAGGAAAATGTTTTACTTAATCCATTTTAGAATAAGGCTGCAATGTAACAAAATTTGGAAATATTCAAGGGGTCTGAATACGTTCCGAAGGCACTGGATAGCGAGACAAATATAGGCCCTAGAACCAAGCCCTGGGGGACACCAGTAGTGTGGTGCAGACACAGATACTCTCCACGTCACCTGGTAGGAGCAGCCCACCAGGTAGAATGCAATCCAAGAGTGTGCAGAGCCTGAGACGCCCAGCCCTGAGAGGGTGGAGAGGAGGATCTGATGTTTCACGGTGTCGAAGGCAGTGAATAGACCTGGGAGGAGGAGAACAGAGGAAAGTCAGCTTTGGCAGAGCGGAGAGCCTCCGTGACACAGAGAAGAGCAGTCTCGGTTGAGTGACCTGTCGTGAAGTCTGACTGGTTAGGGCCAGAAAGATCGTTCTGAGAGAGATAACGAGAAAGTTGACGTCAGATGAGTCGAGTGTTGGTTTCTTAAGGAGGGGAGTAACTCGGGCCATTTTGAAGTCAGAGGGGACGCGGCCAGTGGTCAGGGATGAGTTGATGAGGGAAGTGGGGAATGGTAGAAGGTCTCCAGAGATGGTCTGGAGAAAGGAGGAGGGCATGGGGCCAAGTGGGCAGGTTGTCGGGTGCATCGCACGATGTCATCTGGCGAGAGAGGGGAGAAAGAGGTCAAGGTATAGGGTAGTTCTGTGTGAGTGAGTCCAGAGGACTCAATAGGCTGAGTGAATAAGTTATTTTTACATTCTGGATCCTTATGTTCTGGATTCCGACACATACTGACTATAATATACACTATATATGCAAAAGTATATGGATATTACTTCATATTAGTGGAGTCGGCTATTTCAGCCACACCCGTTGCTGACAGGTGTATATAATCGAGCACACAGTCATGCAATTTCCAAAGACAAACATTTGCGGTAGAATGGTCTCACTAAAGCTCAGTGACTCTCAACGTGGCACCGTCATAGAATGCCACCATTCCAACAAGTCAGTTCATAAACTTTCTACCCTGCTAGAGCTGCCCTGGTCAACTGTAAGTGCTGTTATTGTGATGTGGAAATGTCTAGTAGCAACACCGGCTCAGCCTCGAAGTGGTAGGCCACACAAGCTCACAGAATGGGACCGCCAAGTGCTGAAGCATGTACTGTGTAAAAATGGTCTATCCCTGGTTGCAACACTGACTACCGAGTTCCAAACTGCCTCTGGAAGCAACGTCAGCAAAAGTACTGTTCGAAGGGAGCTTCATGAAATGGGTTTCCATGGCCGTGCAGCCACACACAAGCCTAAGATTACCATTCGCAATGCCAAGTGTTGGTTGGAGGGGTGTAAAGGTCGTCGTCATTGGACTCTGGAGCACTGGAAATGCGTTCTCTAGAGTGATGAATCACGCTTCAACATATGGCAGTCCGACGGAGAGTCGACTTGACGGGAAAAGGAAGGGAGAGAGCTGAGAGACGCTGCAGCCGGGCAGAAGAAGGCGGAGGCAGCCCCCAGTCTGTCCACATCAGCACCATCAGCACCAAAGATAGCGATAGCAGAGTTAGACACGGAGTCTGGAAAAGTACCAGAGGAAGTGGCCGGCCATTCAACATGAGCTTCATTCCACACCCCTTCCTCTGACGTCCTGCTGGAGGTCGATAAGTGCAACGAAGAATGGGGGATGGGGGGGGGGGGGGTGATATCCAGATGTAACCGGTCTCATGGGAATGATTGTGTAAGGGGGATGTTTTGTACAATGTGAGCACTACGTAACCAGAAGAGTAGTGATTGTATAAGGGGAAATTCCAGTATTATATGAATCTGATGTAACTGGGTTGTGGGGAGGAGTGTATAAGGGAGGCTTGACAGTATATAAGTAATTGTTTGTAAGTCAGGAGGGTTCGTTCATTCAATTCACTTTAGCTTTTTTGCAGACAGCCTGTTTCTAAAACACCCATCTCTTTTTGGGGCATTTTTGCTATAGCTTTTATTGCTGTTTTTAGCTGTTAAGATCGGAGCCTGTTAACTTTAAAACATCAGTTAGAGGTAAGCTTCTGCTCTTAACCCACACAGGCAGGGTCATATAATTTGTATTTTTCTTTAGGAGGAACAGGTTTGGGTTTCCTCGAGGTCGGGAGCTAGAGTATTCAAAGGATAAGTAGACTCATTGTAAAGGGCCTTGCTTGAATAAATACAGGCAGTGTATTTCCCCTCGAGGGGCCACCAACCGAAATAGACCAGAGAGTTTCCTCTCTTTGTTACCGGGTTGGGTCCATGCTTGAGGTTTGTATGAGAAATGTCTTATGATGTTAGGCTAAGACATGACATAGTGACTATACCTCTTCCGTCTCATGGGACACTAGGTCCCATTACGGTGAATAACTCCAGGTCCACAGGTGACGTGGGTGTAAAACTAAGGTATATATTTTATAAAAACAGTTTACAAGTGGAGTAAGTATACTCACCATCAAGTTCCCCTGGTCTTATAGCCCTAGGAGAGCCTGACGAACTACGGGTCACCCTATCCGCCGAGTCGACGTCCCGCTGAGTGGTTTTTAATAAAAAAAAGGTTTATTCCACTCCAGCTGTGTCACGACTTCCACCGAAGGTAGCTCCTCTTCCTGTTTGGGCGGCACTCAGCGGTCGTCGTCACCGGTCTACTAGCTGCCACCGATCCCTTTTTCTTTTCTGTTGGTTTTGTCTTGATTGTTTTCACCTGTTGCTTATTTTGGTCGTCAGTAGTCTATTTAAACTTCTAGTGCCCGCCTGCTTTTGTGCGGGCTTATCCTTACTGTCTGTGGTGAAGTTGTTTTTCGCCTGCGTATTTTGTTGTATGTTCTTTTCATGGGTTTTGGAGACATACTGGATTTATGGTCATTGCCTGATTGTTGGCTAGACCAAGCGCAATAAACGCATTCATTTGGAAGTATTGCTCTCTGCGCCTGACTCTACACCCACCACTCCTAGGAATCTGTGACAAGCTGTGGCTGGTATCAGCGGGTTGCCGGGATCGGGACTGGGCTGGAAGGGCAACGCCCGCAGTTAATAGGCCTGAACCCAGTTTAGCTCATTAATCTTAAGGGAGAGGCATGAGTCGGGCAAGACATTTTTGGCGTTCCCGCATGGGCTCGATAAAAAGAGCCTTGGGTGGCCAAGACATAATTAAACAACTTCGGGGAGAGTCGACAGCCCACAGGTAAGAGAACATAGAGGTAATTGAATCATGGCCGAAGTTCTGTCCAACAACTTTGTATAACTTCCCCCCAGGGAACATGGTCAAGGGTGAATGAAAGGGTTAAAACAAAACTGGTTTTGAGTGGTGTGACTGAGCTGGTATGGGAGAAACAAAGGTTATCAATAGAGCTGGTCATGGGTACACCTCAGCCACACTCAAGGTTCTAAACAACATCATAACCGCCATCGATAAGAGACATTACTGTGCAGCCGTATTCATCGACCTGGCCAAGGCTTTCGACTCTGTCAATCACCACATTCTTATTGGCAGACTCGACAGCCTTGGTTTCTCAAATGATTTCCTCGCCTGGTTTACCAACTACTTCTCAGACAGAGTTCAGTCAAATCGGAGGGCCTGTTGTGCAGACCTCTGGCAGTCTCTATGGGGGTGCCACAGGGCCCGAGGATTGCCACAGGGTTCAATCCTCGGGCCGACTCTCTTCTCTGTATACATCAATGATGTTGCTCTTGCTGCTGGTGATTGTCTGATACACCTCTACGCAGACGACACCATTCTGTATACTTCTGGTCCCTCTTTGGACACTGTGTTAACTAACCTCCAGACAAGCTTCAATGCCATACAACTCTCCTTCCGTGGCCTCCAACTGCTCGTAAATGCAAGTAAAACTAAATGCATGCTATTCAACCGATCACTGCCAGCACCTGCTCGCCCGTCCAGCATCACCACTCTGGACGGCTCTGACTTCGAATACGTGGACAAGTACAAATACCTAGGTGTCTGGTTAGACTGTAAATTCTCTTTCCAGACTCACATTATGCATCTCCAATCCAAAATTAAATCTAGAATCGGCTTCCTATATCGCAACAAAGCATCCTTCACTCATGCTGCCAAACATACCTTAGTAAAACTGACCATCCTACCGATCCTCGACTTCGGTGATGTCATCTATAACACTCTACTCAACAAACTGGATGCAGTCTATCACAGTGCCATGTGTTTTGTCACCAAAGCCCCATACACTACCCACCATTGCGACCTGTACGTTCTCGTTGGTTGGCCCTCGCTTCATACTCGTCGCCAAACCCACTGGCTACAGGTTATCTACAAGTCTCTGCTAGGTAAAGCCCCGCCTTATCTCAGCTCACTGGTCACCATAGCAGCACCCACTCGTAGCACGCGCTCCGGCAGGTATATCTCACTGGTCACCCCCAAAGCCAATTCCTCCTTTGGTCCTTTCCATCCTTCCTGCCAATGACTGGAACAAACTGAAAAAATCTCTGAAGCTGGAGACTCATATCTCCCTCACTAGCTTTAAGCGCCAGCTGTCAGAGCAGCTCACAGATCACTGCACCTGTACATAGCCCATCTGTAAACAGCCCATCTATCTACCTACCTCATCCCCATACTGCATTTATTTATTTATCTTGCTCCTTTGCACCCCAGTATCTCTACTTGCACATTCATCTTCTGTACATCTACCATTCCAGTGTGTAATTGCTATATTGTAATTACTTCGCCACCATTGGCCTATTTATTGCCTTAACTCCCTTATCTTACCTCATTTGCACTCACTGTATATAGACTTTTTGTTTTATTTTGTTCTACTGTATTATTGACTATGTTTAGTTTATTCCATGTGTAACTCTGTGTTGTTGTATGTGTTGAATTGCTATGCTTTATCTTGGCCAGGTCGCAGTTGCAAATGAGAACTTGTTCTCAACTAGCCTACCTGGTTAAAAATAAAGGTGAATATATATATATATATATATGTGTGTGTATGTGTGTGTGTGTGTATATACATATACGCGTAGATATGTGTAAGTGGGTGCTGTTTTTCTTGTTTTTTTTCGGTGTGCTTTGTCTCTGTTGTTGTATCTCTTAATATGGGTGAAAATTGTGAAACTCCAATAAAAATACTGTTACAAAAAAAATAAAGGTGAAATAAAAAAATAAAATACAAATATGACCAGGTCAATTAGCTGAGCTAGATCAGCAATGGGAGCAGAAGCCCATTCTCCTAGCTCAGGTTGCAGAGGGAAACTCTGAAACCATGGGGGAAGGTGTGGCTCATTGGGGCACTTGGTGGAAGGCCATAGCGTCCTTAGGAAGAGGAGCGATACGGACCATAGTAAGTCCTAACAAGCTGTACCTCAAGGCGGTGGGAAAGGATACTCCAAAGGTACTGCTGATGCTCACCAAGGATGGTGTAAGGGCAGACGGGGTATGAAGCCAAAAGGGATTAAATGTATCTGGAATACTATCTGGATAATACCCCGGGGGTTAAGGTGGGATACATAATCTAGAGGCGTAGTAGGAGTCCGGAAACACAGGCCGACGGTCCCGGACCTGAGAGCTACAGTGGGGCTGTGAAGGAAGGAGCAGCCCACTGGGCAGCGGAGGGTCTCACAGCACCAGTGTAGGAGAGAGGGGAAGTGAGTCCCCCAGCAGAGGTTGGGAGCTTCTACATAGAAAACAGGGAGGAACTGGCCATCTTGCTAAAGGATTTGAATGTAACCGACAAAGGGGGTCTCGAGAGAGCCGGTAGGAAAGGAACCATGCACTCCGGCCCAGATGATTAAACAGCACCGAGGTATGGGGGAGAGCAAAAGGAAGTAGCTTCCTCTATGTTGGTAAAGCCTGAGCCACGGAGTGCTTCAAGGATCAGATGGAGGATAGGAGAAGAGCGATCCAAGGTGCGTCATAGGTGTCTGGGTTTGACCCGAGACCGGAGCCTTAGGTGTTTCCTGATGAAAGTGTAGGTCGATAACTAGTGGGGTTGGATGAGGACTGCGTTGATTTGGCCTCCCGAGCAGGGAAAGATGGCGATGGAATGGCGCCAGTACCACCCCCGAGAGTAGCACCAAAAACCTAATCCCCAGGAGAGGAGATGGGGTCAGGAAGGAGAGGGAAAGGCAACTTGCCTATAGGCCCTCCTGGCAAGGTGAAAAGTGCCTTGCAGGCGGGGAATACAGTATCTCAGGCCGCAGTCCTGGGAACCAAGCCATTGAAAGAGGCACGAGGTCACGAGGCACTGAGCGCAGCTCTGCCCCAGAGAAGGGTTGATCCCTACGGTGAAGGGGGGATCCCAAAAGGTGGGGACCGGGGGTTGCCACCAGGACCAGTAATCATCAACTAGGTGCAGTTGGTAAACAGGTTAATAATAGCCATGGTAGAAGGGAACATAGCAGGGAGTAGGGCAGACTGCGATAGTGAACGCGGACAATTCTTATGTCAATCATGGGGCCCCATACCGGTTAAGCATTGTGTAGTCACTACCCATAACATCAGCAGGGAACTTTGGGGTTGACCCACATGTGTGTGAGGAAGCAATGCTGGCGGCATTAGAACAGTGTGATAAGGCGCGACCTCCGGCGTAAGATATCATTGATTTTTTTTTTTTATTGCCGAAAAGGAAACCTCCAGACGGGGCCCACAGGGACAGCATAGTCAAACCCCCCATCCACCATCATCGCCCCCCAGCCCGGGAGCTGACCCCGGGAGCTGCAGTGCACGTGGTAAGGAAAGTAGCCTTTTCTCTAGAAGGAGGGAATGAGTATGAACCCCGTGAGAGGTTAAGGACAGGGACCCCGCACCCGGGGGAATGGTACTGGAAGGAGGGAGAGTTGGGGGATGATAGTCATGGGCAGAACACAGTTAGGTTTCAGCCATTGAACTCACTTAGCCTCAGTCCGTCTTGATCTGCTAGTGATAGGCAAGGGCTGACCCCGGATAGGGCTAGGAAGTCACCTAGATACAAGGAAGAGTCCATAGAGGAACCCAGATAGGGACTTTTGCCCGAAGAAGGCAAAGACTGGTATGGCCTATCCCATTCCTGTCCTCACTGTGGACAAGTTCGGAGGGCACGCGGGAAACCATATCAGCCGCGTAACCCAAGAACTGCACCAGAAAGGGTGGCCGTGAACCCGAAGTACGGTCCCATAAAAGCCAGAGATGGAAGAGAATGTTATGGGACGGCAGTTACCCGAGGAGACAATCAGACAGGGTGTGCTGCAGGTCCCTGGGGGTCAGGTGGATGAGCGTCTGGTCCACTGGCAGGGAAGGAGCCTGTGCAGCTGGGAGTGAAACAGTCTATGTGTCGCAAACGGGTCTCTACTCTCTTTCGGCAGAAGTAAGAGTGGTAGGGCCAGAAGTTGGAACTGACCTGGTAAGAAAGGACGCCCCCGAGCCAGCGCCTAAGAAGGGTAAGAATGAAAAGGAGATGGAGCCTTCCTGTCATCTGGGCCCGCAGGAAAGCTAAGCAGGAAGCTGTGTAAACGAGGGTACGAAATGAACATGTCGTTTGAGGCTCTGCTCATGGTGACTCTACATCCTCGGGGCACCTGGCTGGGAACACTCACATGTTAGGGTAGGAATAAGGCTAACTAAGCGGTTTAACCGAACAGCGTAGAACATAGAAACTTACACGCTACCAATGATCTGTGGATGGGGACAGGGTCAGGGCCCCAGAGATAGTCATTTATTCAGTCACTGGAATAAGCAAATGGGTAGGAAGCAATGGGTAGGGAGTTGAACAATATGGTTGACAACTGTACCCAAGGGCCGGATAATTGGTTCACTGATGGTAACTTGAATGATAAGACTGGCTTTCAAGTTTTGGATGTGAACTGGGACTGTAGGTATTGGTACCTGGCTACGGTGTCATAGTCCGAACTAGAGGACAGATCTATGCAGGTGAACTGGATTAGAGAAATGGGAGTACCAGCATACTGCGGAATATGCTGATTGGTGCATTAAGAACCCTAAGGGAGATCCGGACACACCACTCTGGGAGTGGGGGTGCGTGGAAATGGTGGATCAAGGGGAGGCGGAATGAACTGTAAGCATGTACCGGGATTGCCAGTTCTGGGGAGAACTGAAATTGACATGCCACGGGTCAAGGGAGGCAAGCACAGCTGAAGGTGACCTGGGGCCATGGACCCATAGGCAGGTTAATAAAGATATAAATACTTGAACAGTGTGCAACAAAGATACTGGACATGGGAGATACCTTATCAGTTGTACAACTGAATGCATTCAACTGACATGTGTCTTCCGCATGCCATAATCGACCTCCACGTCTTCTGCGCCCGGGGAACAGTGGGTTAACTGGCTTGCTAAGGGACAGAACAGCAGATTTTTACCTGGTCAGCTAAGGAATTCAATCCAGCAACCTTTCAGTTACTGGCCCAACACTCTAATCACTAGGCTACCTGCCGCCCATCATGGACCCAGGCTTACATGTGGATGGGAAGCCGAGTCCAGCAGGGGGGTAGGGTAGGGTCCCCGTCACTCTCACGAGTTACGACTCAGGTTCACGCATGAAATGGCCCTGCCGCAATATAACCGATGTGGGGTTAGATAGGGAGATCAATAAAACACATGGGTGTGGAAGAGGCCAGTTACACTATACATTTAGGTGTAAATGACCCCCTGGAGAAGTGGGAAAAGGTACAGATAGAAATGTGGGTACAGCGCCAGCCCACCCCTGGAGATTTAGAAGGGGTGAATCGAACTCAATTCATGGCACTGGATAAGTGTGTGAGTGAGGCGATGGCTGAGGCCCTAGATGGGAGATACTATTGTGGCAACGAGTTCCCTAGATGGCAAGGACAACAACTTGGATGGAGGAGGGCTATTGGAGGTATAATTGCACAGGGCTACGAGGATCGGGACTGGGCTGGAAGAGCAACGCCCATTGGTAATAGGACTGAAGCAGGGGTAAGCCAGGCTAGCTCATTAACCTCCAAGGGAGAGGCGTGAGTCGGGCAAGACAACACACACACACACAAATAGAGGCACGTAAACAGGTACACACAGTGAGCGAGGAAGGTATTTTTAACGCCGCTGCCAGCCTTATTTAAAATTCATGTGTCTTCTCCCTGCATCCTTCTCCGTAGACAGTCTAAGGATTGCTTCCTTAGGTGGGTTTGACAGTGAGTGGATTTGAGTAGCTTTTAACTAAAAAAAGAACGGCTACTGAGAGAATAGCGACAAGACATTTGTACATGATATTCTCCATGTGGAGGAGATCATGTATCTTTAAGTGTGCGATCACAGTGAGATGTTTTTCTATTTGTTTTGTGTTAAAGGCATGGTTTCGGCTGTTGTTCGGGCTTTATTTGGCCCTCTCTGCCTTTCTGAGCACAAAAAGACATAGTATATAATAATACTCCCATTCACACTCATGTGCTGCTATGTGGATGCAGGTAAAAAAGCTCACTATGTCAAAGGATAGAGTGACGGAGTAATGGTCGTGGATGGATTTCTCCAGAGGGGGGAGAAAAATAAAAGCCCATTAGAATTGATATATGCTCGACCACGGGGCTTGAAAACACGAGGGTTGTGGTTTCGATTCCCACTGGGGCCACTCGTACGAAAATGTATGCATGCATGACTAAGTCGCTTTGGATAAAAAAACATATACTAAATGGCATATATACAGTGTAAGGCTCTGTTGTGATAGGTGTTAACTAAAATTATTTGGAATATGCTGAATGGCAACAGGCAAAATGTCAGAGTTCAATCCAGAGAACATGAACTGCCACTTGGTGGATCTGTCATCACTACCCATCAGCCTTGGCAGCCCTCTGACCCTGCTCCACAGTGTTTACAATCTATACCAACTATTCCCCCATCTCTGTGCCTTGGAGTCTCTATTCCAAACACTCTTGTGACTTCATTGAGGAAAGGGTGTGTGTGTGAGAGAGAGAGATGTCACAGGAAACTCACTCATTGCCCTCCCTCCAAATGGCTGCTATTTAGAAGGAAACTGTCCCTATCCAATTGACTCATGATAAAAAGCTCCAGTGAGACTCTGTATTGTCATCGCAATGTGAAAACCGAATGTTGAGAGAGAGAGAGAGAGAGAGAGAGAGATGTATTTTTCAGACTGGTGTGGCCATACAGCAGCCATTAGCTTGGGTTCTTCCTGCTAAGCATGGTGTGGCCATCCAGGAGCTAATGTTAGTTTGGGCCCTATTGACTAAGAATAGTGTGGTCAAACATGGGGCTAACGTTAGCTTGGGTTATTCAACCTAAGAATGGTGTGGCAATGCAGGAGCTAAAGTTGGCTTGGGTTCTTCCTACTAACCATGTTGTGGCGAAGGTCTAACATTAAGGCTTGGGTCCTTCATATTAGTCTGCCACATATAAATACTGCAGTGAAACACTGCTGATCACTAAGATCATAACACTGATATATCCCAATCAATCAGTCTATGCAGGGGTGAAAGTATATGTCATTTCTTCCCGGTACCGGACCTCCTGTGTGTGCACGTGCATGTACCAAAAAAATGTATCCGCGGCAGAGCGGCCCTGTATGGTCCGCTGCCCAAGGCGAGACAAAAATATTCCACCCCCCTCCTACCCGGCTAAAGTAGAATAGTGTACAGCAGCCGTCTGTAATAGGTTTGGCCTTGCGCCATTTTTTTTCTCAGCTAATAGGCAGAACAGAACATAATAGTAGCCCAATCCATAAACCTATATGCTGCAGATTAAATAAACGTTTTTAACACATCGGTTTAGTACGCTATATAACCATCTCAATGTCAATAACATATCCTAAATATATTCTATCTGATTACACTGATAAAATCACCAACGTTTCTATTCAATTAACTTTGTTCGTTGATTGGCAAAAACAGCCTGCAATAAACAGAACAATGTCGCTCTGAAAAAGTCTAAAAAGAAAAGTGAATAATGAAAATATAAATTTTACGGATGAATGGTGAGAGAAATAGGCGTTATTGACATATTTCTCCAATGACAAACCAGTGTCTTGTTTGCAACGAAACGGTTGCTGTTTGAAAATGTAATATTAGACATCCTTGTGAATCTAAGCATGGAAATTTCAAAAGTTACCATTCCACCCAGACAGAGGCTCGAACAACGCAGAAAAATGCATGCTTTAACTGCTGGCTACTCCTCCGTTGCTTAACCCAACAACAGAAGTGATTCATTAAAAGCTGCCTGGGTTTAAACATCTTCTCTTTTCAGAAAGTGAAAAGCTCAATTAATAGGGACATAATAGCAATGTCAATGTTTTGTCTCCTCGAATATTCAAGTCCCACAGCTCAGCTTCAGAATGTCATAATCGAAATATCCCCATATGCATAAGAGTCATGTCTTGTGTGAGCATTGTTATAGAACGTTTTATATTATCTAGATACTTGTTATTTATGGATGGTGACAGTATTAGAGGATGTGGCTATACTGACAAATAAATGGATAGCATAATTGCGTCTGTTAAACAGGTAGGCCTACCTCTTGTTATTTTTTTATAGGAAGAAATACGCTCCAACAAAGCCCTCTTTTTGTTAGCGAAGTCGAATTAAAACGAAGACAATTGTTTAAATGAATTACTTTCAGCACCATTTGCTGTCTAGCTCTGTTTGATTACGCCGCCGCCGCTCCAAAGAGGCCTGCCCGTTTGTCTTTTTAGATGACTTTCTCCTTCCTGCACTCTCTCTCCTCATTAATTAAAAAGGTGCCTATCTCATGACATTGTAATACATTTTGTCACCAGTCTGTGGACTACATAAAAACCTCATGAGGTAATAGTATTTCTACCGTAGGCTACATAGTTTATGTTAAATTAATTTGATGGAGCGTTGGTGGAGCGCCGCAGCGCCGAGTCTCTCCAACAGCACCCTGGAGAGGCGCGCTGGGCATGGACAAGCTAAATATTTTGTACCTCTGCCTTTGGCAAAGTGAGCACTGCTTATCATGGGACGGCATCAGCGCTCACCTAGTATATTGCCCTAATGCCACTGGGTGAGATAAGTTGCCATTGTTTTGGGGCAGAATAATGTAAGGTTGGAGGTGAGTTTTGGTCAGTTTAGCTCGGAAAATGCCGCCCTCGTCAAACTGCCGCTCTAGACGGCTGCCTAATCCTGCCTAATGGGGCCTAATTATCTAATTATATTTATAATCCATATTAATTCAATTGCGTCTTTGTGGGACTCGTGATAAAATGTGTCATTTGACTTTTAAAATGTATTATCTTTTATTGTGGCATAAACGCAACCAGTCATGTTTTCATCTGATTGGCAATCACTTCAAAGGGCTCTTTTACTAGGATCCACTTGCAACATATTTCAAGCCTCCAAACAAAGTTGTGCACGGAAAGAGACATCGGATACACAAAACACCAAACAGTCTAATGAAATGTGGCGATCGTCATTAGGACAGAATTCATTTGCGTCCTGGGTTTCGGCCACTCATCTCAACCTCGGCAAAATGTCAGTGTTCTCAAACCACATCGCGTTTTGGAGCGTATGATATACCACCCGTTTTCAAGTCCATTCATTCATTTTTCATGCCTCTGACATGCAGTAATGAGAAACAGTGGTGTAAAAGCCTACAGTTTTCTTGACTACATTTCACTGATCTTAGTAGCAGAAATTATTTTTGTCTGAAGTTTTCGGTTTGGCTATTTGTTTCAAGTGTATGTGGCGGTTCTAGCTTGTATGGCGTCCTGGGCGAACCCCCGCTTCAGCGCCCGCGCCCGCACCCGGGGGCACCCCGAGCCGCCTCCGGCAAGATGCCGCACTGGGCGGCTGCCCATGTCGTCCGTACTTAAATCCACTACTGATTTTGTATTAGTCTATAAATAAATATCTTTGCCAAAATTCGTAATCTCTCCCATGTATTATTCGACTAGTATTTTTGAAAGTGTAAGGATAATAATTCAGCTATTGTTGTTCTGAAATGTTTATTGCTTGCCAACATTCTACTCCCTCCTCTATGTTTAATATAACACACACACATTCATTATTCATTTAGGTTGCCTGAAGTTTGTTCTATAGAAAGTATTTGACTGATGTGTGCCACAGAAAGTATTTGACTGTGGCCACAAAATTAAGGAAATTAAAAGGGGGGGGAGGGATTCTGGCAGGGGGAGACTAAAACCTTTGTAGCTAAGATGGCACATTATTTCTCTCCACACCTTAGCCACACAGCCATGAGAAAGTCACTGTACTGTTCTGTCTGGGTTGTCGAGAAAATTAACATTTTTACTCAAATATATCACAATACACAGTCATATAAATACAAGGCCACAAATACGGACCGCAAAACAATTAACAATTACTCACAAACAAACATGGGGAAAAGAGGGTTAAATAATGAACAAGTAATTGGGGGATTGAAACAAGGCGTGTAAGACAAAGACAAAACAAATGGAAAATGAAAAGTGGATCGGCGATGGCTAGAAGGCTGGTGACGTCGACCGCCGAACGCCGCCCGAACAAGGAGAGGGACCGACTTTGGCGGAAGTCGTGACAACTACAAAGTTAGATTACAGAAACTAACCCCTGGTTGGTTTGGTGTGATTCTTGACTCCTCAATCACCCTGCTAGCTAGCAAGACATAATGCTAACTGAACATGGGGCTGGATGTTAAGTTGGTTCAGTATCATACAGATCCTCTACCCTATGTCCCCTCATTATGGCTGGTTGACTGAGGGTCTAATGAAAAGACGGCCAGGTCAACTATCACCATCTGCTGCCAGCCCTGGCCCCATTGTCACACCATATTCCTTATGTAATGCATAAAATAACTATTATTCTCGGGATCAGATTATTTCATTTAGCCTTCATTCAACCAGAATAGTCCCTTGAGGTTAATTCTTTTTTCCCCGGGAGACCTGGTACAGCAGGAGAATTTGCCTCTTCTCATCAGCGGGTCATTTGGAGTGGAAGCTCGATTTCATTGTACTGTAAGTAACACATACTGTAAAACAGGTCAGTAATACAGTAAATCAAATTTTACGCAGACACTCTTATCCAGAGTGACTTACAGGAGCAGTTAGAGTTAAGTGACAGATTGTTTCACCTAGTTAGCTCAGGGATTTGAACCAGCAACCTTCCAGTTACAGACCCAACGCTCTTAACCGCTAGGCATAGTATTCACCCCCTTGGCATTTTTCCTATTTTATTGTCTTACATCCTGGAATAATTTATTTTTATTTTTGGGGGGGTTTGTATCATTTGATTTACACAACATGTCTACCACTTTGAAGATGCAAAATATTTTTCTTATTTTTCAAAAAATAAGACAAAAAAACAGAAAACTTGAGTGTGCGAAACTATAGTCGTGGCCAAAAGGTTTGAGAATGACACAAATATTAAGTTCCACAATGTTTGCTTTGGAATACTGTGGAATACTGAAGCATAATTACAAGCATTTCATAATTGTCAAAGGCTTTTATTGACATGAAGTTGATGCAGAGTTGATGCAGAGTCAATATTTGCAGTGTTGATCCTTCTTTTTCAAGACCTCTGCAATCCGCCCTGTCAATTAACTCCTGGGCCACATCCTGACTGATGGCAGCCCATTCTTGCATAATCAATGCTTGGAGTTTGTCAGAATTTGTGGGGTTTTGTTTGTCCACCCGCCTCTTGAGGATTGACCACAAGTTCTCAATGGGATTAAGGTCTGGGGAGTTTCTTGGCCATGGACCCAAAATATCAATGTTTTGTTCCCCGAGCCACTTAGTTATCACTTTTGCCTTATGGCAAGGCGCTCCATCATGCTGGAAAAGGCATTGTTCATCACCAAACTGTTCCTGGATGGTTGGGAGAAGTTGCTCTCGGAGGATGTGTTGGTACCATTCTTCATTCATGGCTGAGTTCTTAGGCAAAATTGTGAGTGAGCCCACTCCCTTGGCTGAGAAGCAACCCCACACATGTATAGTCTCAGGATGCTTTACTGTTGGCATGACACAGGTCCCACTGTAGCACTCACCTTGTCTTCTCTGGACAAGCTTTTTTCCGGATGCCCCAAACAATCGGAAAGGGGATTCCTCAGAGAAAATGACTTTACCCCAGTCCTCAGCAGTCCAATCCCTGTACCTTTTGCAGAATATCAGTCTGTCCCTGATGTTTTTCTTGGAGTGAAGTGGCTTCGCTGCCCTTCTTGACACCAGGCTATCCTCCAAAAGTCTTTGCCTCACTGTGCTGATGCACTCACACCTGCCTGCTGCCATTCCTGAGCAAGCTCTGTACAGGTGGTGCCCCGCAGCTGAATCAACTTTAGGAGACAGTCCTGGTGCTTGCTGGGCACCTTGAAGCCTTCTTCACAACAAATGAGCTGCTCTCCTTGAAGTTCTTGATGATCCAATAAATGGTTGATTTAGGTGCAATCTTACTGGCAGCAATATCCTTGACCTTTTTGTGCAAAGCAATGACGGCACGTGTTTCCTTTTTTTTTTTTTTAACCTTTATTTAACTAGGTAAGTCAGTTAAGAACAAATTCTTATTTTCAATGACAGCCTAGGAACAGTGGGTTAACTGCCTGTTCAGGGGCAGAACAACAGATTTGTACCTTGTCAGCTCGGGGATTTTAACTTGCAACCTTCCGGTTACCAGCCCAACGCTCTAACCACTAAGCTACCCTGCCGCCCCAGGTAACCATGATTGACAGAGGAAGAACAATGATTCCAAGCACCACCCACCTTTTGAAGCTTCCAGTCTTTGTTATTCGAACTCAATCAGCATGATAGAGTGATCTCCAGCCGTGTCCTCGTCAACACACACCTGTGTTAAAGAGAATCACTGACATGATGTCAGCTGGTCCTTTTGTGACAGGGCTGAAATGCAGTGGAAAGTTTTTTGGGGGATTCAGTTAATTTGCATGGCAAAGAGGGACTTTGCAATTAATTGCAATTCATCTGATCACTCTTCATAACATTCTGGAGTATATGCAAATTGCCATCACACAAACTGAGGCAGCAGACTTAGTGAAAATTTATATTTGTGTCATTCTCAAAACTTTTGGCCACGACTGTATTTTCACCCCCCAAAGTCAATACTTTGTAGAGCCACCTTTTGCAGCAATTACAGCTGCATGTATCTTGGGGTATGTCTCTATAAGCTTGGCACATCTAGCCACTGGGATTTTTGCCCATTCTTCAAGGCAACACTTCTCCAGCTCCTTCAAGTTGGATGGGTTCCGCTGGTGTACAGCAATCTTGAAGTCATACCAAAGATTTTCCATTGGATTGAGATCTGGGCTTTGACTAGGCCATTCCAAGACATTGGAATGTTTCCCCTTAAACCACTCGAGTGTTGCTTTAGCAGTATGTTTAATGTCATTGTCCTGCTGGAAGGTGAACCTCCGTCCAGAGTCTCAAATCTCTGGAAGACTGAAACAGGTTTTCTTCAAAAATTTACCTGTATTTAACACCATCCATCATTCCTTCAATTCTGACCAGTTTCCCAGTCCCTGTCGATGAAAATAATCCCCACATCATGATGCTGATCATGATGGTTATCTCGGGGTGATGAAAGGTGAAGGGTTTGCGCCAGACATAGCGCTTTCCTTGATGGCCAAAAAGCTACATTTTAGTCTCATCTGACCAGACTACCTTCTTCCATATGTTTGGTGAGTCTCCCACATGCCTTTTGGCGAACACCAAATGTGTTGTCTTATTATTTTCTTTAAGCAATGGCTTTTTTCTGGCCACTCTTCCGTAAAGCCCAGCTCTGTGGAGTGTACGGCTTAAAGTGGTCCTATGGACAAATACTCCAATCTCGAATGTGGAGCTTTGCAGCTCCTTCAGGGTTATCTTTGGTCTCTTTGTTGCCTCTCTGATTAATGCCCTCCTTGCCTGGTCCGTGAGTTTTGGTGGGTTGCCCTCTCTTGTCAGGTTTGTTGTGGTGCCATATCCTTTCCATTTTTTAATAATGGATTTAATGGTGCTCCGTGGGATGTTCAAAGTTTCTGATATTTTTTTATAACCCAACCCTGACCTGTACTTCTCCACAACTTTGTCCCTGACCTGTTTGGAGAGCTTGTTGGTCTTCATGGTGCCGTTGCTTGGTGGTGCCCCTTACTTAGTGTTGTTGCAGACTCTGGGGCCTTTCAGAACAGGTGTATATATACTGAGATTATGTGACAGATCATGTGACACTTAGATTGCACACAGGTGGACTTTATTTAACTAATTATGTGACTTCCTAAGGTAATTGGTTGCACCAGATCTTATTTAGGGGCTTCATAGCAAAGGGGGTGAATACATATGCACGCACCACTTTTCCGTTTTTACATTTTGTAGAATTTTTTAAAACAAGTAATTTTTTTCATTTCACTTCACCAATTTGGACTATTTTGTGCATGTCCATTACATGAAATCCAAATTAAATTTTAAATTCAATTTAAATTTTAAAATTGAAATCTATTTAAATTACAGGTTATAATGCAACAAAATAGGAAAAACACCAAGGTGGATGAATACTTTTGCAAGGCACTGTATCTGCCTGCAAGGCATGGGGGCTCGGCTCGCCCCGGTTGAGAGGTGGGCATACTGCTTTTATTTTCCATTTCATTTCCCACTGCCTAATGGCAAGCTTACTCAACACCCCACCAGGCAGTGGGGAGAAGCCGGTAGTTAATGAGGTTACTGTATGTGTGTGCATGTGTGCCTATACGTGTACGTGTGTGTACAAATGCGTTTGCGCGCAATCAGTGAATTTCTGCCCCTGATGGCCTTTCTGTGTCTCTGTGTTAAAGGGAGAGGAGGAAGCAGAACCTTCCAATTATGATGTAGACATAGGGCGTCAGTCATGCATGAACAAGGCCACAGTTGATAAGATAAGCACGAACACAAAAGCAGCTATTAACACCCACGCACACACACACGGGCACGCACGCACACACGCGTGAATACACGCGCCACCTGTCGACACCCATCGGCCGCCAATCAGAGTGGACTGCACAATGTTAATAACACACCTGAGTGCACAGTGGAAAATAACCTCCCACGTCCACAGAGTTAATCAAACGCATCAGCACACAGGGGCCTCCCTGTCTGACGTGACGGCGGCCCCACAGTCCATCATCTAGCTGACTGTTCAGGGTGTCAACTTTATTGTCCTCCCAGTGTTCTGCTATCTGTCGAGCAGATTACACTCAGCGAGGCCCAGGGAGAAAGCCCTGAAATACCGCGCTCAGTTCTCACTCACCTGTGTCCTCATGTCCCTGTTCTATCCCAGACCCGCTATTCCTCCTCCTTGTTGTCAGCGCACCACATTCTGGCATCAGGTGTATCACCAGCTTTCTTATTAAAGAAGCATTTTGTGGTCAGGGTCAGCCACTTTGAGCTGCTTTGCCTCCCAACGCACCACTAGTGGGTTTGTACCAATCTGCATATCTGCAGTCTGTGACACCAAAACAACATGAATTCGCAGGTTGAGCTCATGGGCTCTAACTGTACTTGTACATTGTTAACCCTGCTATGCAGCCGAATCACAATGACTCCTCTCGAGGACCCACAGCTCCTCTCGAGGACCCACAGCTATAGTACAGCAGCCCACGCCATTTCCATTCTTAACTTGATCGATCATTGGCTGAGAGGTGGAGAACAGGGGAGCAGCGGAGAACAGCCTTCTGGGCCCAGTCACCTGGATCAGAGACATGGAGAATCCAGCTCCAATGTTGCTCTACCCGTCAACAGACAGGCAGGCCCTGGGCCCTGTGAAGGATGAGTCACAGGCAACTGCTGCAACCGTGATGCTCCCCGGGTCTATATTAGGGCCCTGCAGGAGAAGAGGCTACAACTGATGGGCACTTAGCTGTCAGAGAGGAGGCTCACACATTCCTCTATTGTCTCGCTCTTTCTCTGTCTCTGTGCCTGCCCCTCTTTCATTCTCTCTCTCTCCCTCTCTCGGTCTCGCACTCTCCCTCCCTCTTCTCTCTTTCTCCCTCTCTATGGAGCCATCCACAGGCACTAGTCTAGTGGCAACCTCCCAAACACACTGGGCAAGCATCTCTCCCTCCCGAGGGCCACTTTAACCTTTACAGCAGTGTTAACAGTGGCAAAAATATAAGCACACACTTCAATCTGTGGCTCGTAAACTCAACTTAAAACTGACTATCATCTCTCACTGAGAAACAAAAGATGTAAGATTAATTTAGTCACTCTACGTACTTACTTAGCATTCTACACATTGTGTCATGTGGACACCCCTTCAAATGAGTGGATTTGGCTCTCCATAGACAAACATTTTCAGTAGAATGGCCCGTACTGAAGAGCTCAGTGACTTTCAACTTGGCACCCTCACAGGATTCCCCGTGTAGCTCAAATGGTAGAGCATGGTGCTTGCAATGCCAGTGTTGTGGGTACAAGTCCCATGGAGGACCAGTATGGAAATGGATGGACTCACTACTGTAAGTTGCTCTGGATAAGAGTGTCTACTAAATGACAAAAATGTAAAATGATGCCACCTTTCCAACAAGTCAGTTTGTCAAATTTCTGCTCTACTATTGCTGCCCCTGTCAACTGTAAGGGCTGGTCTTGTGAAGTGGAAATGTCTAAGAGCAACAATGGCTCAGCTGTGAAGTGGTCATCTGTTCTTGGTTGCAACACTTACCACTGAGTTCCAAACTGCCTCTGGAAGCAACTTTAGCACAATTACTGTTCATTGGGAGCTTCATGAAATGGGTTTCCATGGCAGGGTCTAAGTTCACCATGCGCAATGCCAAGCGTTGACTTTGAGGCAATGGAAATGTGTTTTCTGGAGTGATGAATCACTCTTCACTGTTTGGCAGATGCCAGGAGAACGCTACCTGCCCAAATGTATAGTGCCAACTGTAAAGTTTGGTGGAGGAGGAATAATGGGCTGAGGCTGTTTTCCATGGTTTGGGCTAGGTCCCTTGGTTCCAGTGAAGGGAAATACGACGATTCTGTGCTTCCAACTTTGTGGCAAAAGTTTGGGGAATGCCTTTCCCTTTTCAGCATGACAATTACTGAACGTAACAAAAGTTGAGAAATTGTGGTATCAAATTATTTCCAGCATTAGTAAGAATATTCTATGTTTGTATAGTAAATATTTGATATACCATCACATAATAACACTACTATTTCGCTAAAAGACATTGCAAAGGTTTATCGTTTTTATTCACACCGAAGTGCCCAGGTTAAAGATACTGTATGATATATTCGGTCTGTGAAAAGTAGAAGCCTCTTCGGTGGTCAAGGTGACAGAGGACCTTTGCTGTTGTCCCTCTACGTGATGGATACTGCCTAAGGGGGAGACTTTGGTCAAGCGTGTCCCAGTTGCACTCTTGGAGGGGTGATAGAATATTTCACGAGGGCAGCCATTGCTCTCCCTTTGTGCTCGTGAGTGGAGGTGAATAATGCGTGTGGATTATGGACCTAACCTGGGTTGAAATGAGCCTGACCCTCAGGCAGCCAGATTCATGTGGATGAATGTCGAGAATGACTGGCACTCAATTTCCAGACTGTCACTTCAATGGTGTAACAAACCCAGAGTCATATCTGCAAGCTCGGGGAGAATACGGTATCAGAGAAAATAACCAATATTGCCTGTGGTTCCCTTTTAAATATTTTGAATGGTTAAAGCACATCCTATGTTGTTCGCAAACATTTATTTATTTTGATTAATATTCCCAATGACACGCATGTCAATCTAATATATTTTCTTTGTGCATAAAGTATGATTCTTCTGTCAGTGTGCATTTGTGCATTAACACTAGCAGAAAAATACACTGCTCAAAAAAATAAAGGGAACACTAAAATAACACATCCTAGCTGTGAAATATTCTTATTAAATACTTTTTTCTTTACATAGTTGAATGTGCTGACAACAAAATCACACAAAAATTATCAATGGAAATCAAATGTATCAACCCATGGAGGTCTGGATTTGGAGTCACACTCAAAATTAAAGTGGAAAACCACACTACAGGCTGATCCAACTTTGATGTAATGTCCTTAAAACAAGTCAAAATGAGGCTCAGTAGTGTGTGTGGCCTCCACGTGCCTGTATGACCTCCCTACAATGCCTGGGCATGCTCCTGGTGAGGTGGGGGATGGTCTCCTGAGGGATCTCCTCCCAGACCTGCACTAAAGCATCCGCCAACTCCTGGACAGTCTGTGGTGCAACTGGCGTTGGTGGATGGAGCGAGACATGATGTCCCAGATGTGCTCAATTGGATTCAGGTCTGGGGAACGGGCGGGCCAGTCCATAGCATCAATGCCTTCCTCTTGCAGGAACTGCTGACACACTCCAGCCACATGAGGTCTAGCATTGACTTTAGGAGGAACCCAGGGCCAACCGCACCAGCATATGGTCTCACAAGGGGTCTGAGGATCTCATCTCGGTACCTAATGGCAGTCAGGCTACCTCTGGCGAGCACATGGAGGGCTGTGCGGCCCCCCAAAGAAATGCCACCCCACATCATGACTGACCCACCGCCAAACCGGTCATGCTTGAGGATGTTACAGGCAGCAGAACGTTTTCCACGGAGTCTCCAGACTGTCACGTCTGTCACATGTGCTCAGTGTGAACCTGCTTTCATCTGTGAAGAGCACAGGGCGTCAGTGGCGAATTTGCCAATCTTGGTGTTCTCTGGCAAATGCCAAACGTCCTGCACGGTGTTGGGCTGTAAGCCTGTGGACATCGGGCCCTCATACCACCCTCATGGAGTCTGTTTCTGACCGTTTGAGCAGACACATGCACATTTGTGGCCTGCTGGAGGTCATTTTGCAGGGCTCTGGCAGTGCTCCTCCTGCTCCTCCTTGCACAAAGGCGGAGGTAGCGGTCCTGTTGCTGGGTTGTTGCCCTCCTACGGCCTCCTCCACGTCTCCTGATGTACTGGCCTGTCTCCTGGTAGCGCCTCCATGCTCTGGACACTACGCTGACAGACACAGCAAACCTTCTTGCCACAGCTCGCATTGATGTGCCATCCTGGATGAGCTGCACTACCTGAGCCACTTGTGTGGGTTGTAGACTCCGTCTCATGCTACAACTAGAGTGAAAACACCGCCAGCATTCAAAAGTGACCAAAACATCAGCCAGGAAGCATAGGAATTGAGAAGTGGTCTGTGGTTATCACCTGCAGAACCACTCCTTTATTGGGGGTGTCTTGCTAATTGCCTATAATTTCCACCTGTTGTCTATTCCATTTTCACAACAGCATGTGAAATTTATTGTCAATCAGTGTTGCTTCCTAAGTGGACAGTTTGATTTCACAGAGGTGTGATTGACTTGGAGTTACATTGTGTTGTTTAAGTGTTCCCTTTATTTTTTTGAGAAGTGTATATTGCACATACATTAACCGAAAGGTAGCAAGATCGAATTCCTGATCCGACAAGGTAAAAAACTGTCTTTCTGCACCTGAACAAGGCAGTTAACCCACTGTTCCTAAGCTGTCATTGAAAATAAGAATTTGTTCTTTAACTGAATTGCCTAGTTAAATAAAGGTTTTTAAAAAGTGTTTAGAGGAGACTGTGTGAATCAGGCATTCATGGTTGAATTGCTGCAAAGAAACCATGACTAAATAACACCAATAATAAGAAGAGTCTTGCTTGGGCCAAGACACATGAGCAATGGACATTATACCTGTGGAAATCTAAATCTAAAGTCCAAATTTGAGATTTTTGGTTCCTACCGCCGTGTCTTTGTGAGACGCAGAGTAGGTGAACGGATGATCTCCACATGTGTGGTTCCCACTGTGAAGCATGGAGGAGGAGGTGTGATGGTGCTTTACTCTCTGTGATTTATTTAGAATTCAAGACACACTTAACCAGCATGGCTATCACAGCATTCTGCAACAATATCCCATCCCATCTGGTTTGCTCTTAGGCGAGTGATGGAGTGATGCATCAGATGACCTGGCCTCCACAATCACCCGAGCTCAACCCAATTCAGATGGTTTGGGATGAGTTGGACCACAGAGGGAAGGAAAAGCAGCCAACAAGTGCTCAGAATATGTGGGAACTCCTTCAAGACGGTTGGAAAAGCAAACCAGATGAAGATGGTTGAGAGAATGACAAGAGTGTGCAAAGCTGGCATCAAGGCAAAGGGTGGCTACTTTGAAGAATCTCAAAGTATATATTTAGATTGAACACTTTTTTTGTTACAACATAACACTATACAGTATGTGTTATTTCATAGTTTTGATGTAAGAAAGAAAAATCCTTGAATGAGTAGGTGTGTCCAGTCTTTTGATTGGTAATGTATAACGTTATTATGTATGGAGATATGAAAGAAGATAACTATTTCCAATTATGCTGTTAAATAGAACTAGTGTAAATATCTAAACTCCTGTATGAATAGAACACTAGTCTAAAGGAGGAATTTGTGATGTAACACAAATGTAAAATGAGTTACTAGAGTTAAAGTAACAATATTGGGTATAATGGGTTATTATGATCATCTGAAGAAGTAACAATAGAAAAATTATAATAATATACAATTTGCACACCCACACATAAGTAAGTGGTGTAAAAATAATTCTGAGGAATGTTCAGAGTGGTCCCTTTATGGGTCATTTGAGGTATTTTTAAAAATGTATTTTAACGTTATTTAACTAGGCAAGTCAGTTAATAACAAATTCTTATTTTCAATGACGTCCTAAGAGCAGTGAGTTAACCTTTCTGGCGCAGGCGTTCCGCTAGCGACCCACCTCGACAACATCCGGTGAAATTGCAGAGCGCCAAATTCAAAATACAGAAATAGTCATTATAAACATTCATAAAAAATACAAGTGTTATAAATCGGCTTGACGATTAACCTCTCTAGGGGGTGTGGAATGGTAGCGTCCCACCTGGCCAACATCCAGTGAAATTGCAGAGCGCAAAATTCAAAAATACTAAATTCAAATCTTTAACGTTCTTGAAAATATATGTATTATACATCAAAATAAAGCTTAACTTCTTGTTAATCCAGCTGCCGTGTCAGATTTCAAAAAAGGCTTTACAGCGAAAGCAAACCATGCGATTATCTGAGGACAGCGCTCAGCACACAAAGCATTACGTACAGTTAGTTACCAGCCAAGTAGATTAGTCACAAAAGTCAGAAAAAGCAATAAAATTAATCACTTACGCTTTGATGATCTTTGTATGGTTGCACTCACAAGACTCCATGTTACACAATAAATGTTCGTTTTGTTTGATAAAGTAGGCTTTCATTGGAAAACAGACATTTCAAAGTAATGGCACTTCCTGGATGGATTTACCTCAGGTTTTCACCTGCCATTTCAATTCTGTTATACTCACAGACATTATTTTAACAGTTTTGCAAACTTTAGAGTGTTTTCTATCCATGCATATCCTATATTCTGGGCCTGAGTAGCAGGCAGTTTACTTTGGGCACGCTTTTCATCCAGAGGTGAAAATACCCCTACCCTAATGAAGTTAATAACCTGTTAAGCCTATAGGGGCGCTATTTCATTATTGGATAAAAAACGTGCCCGTTTTAAGCGCAATATTTTGTCACGAAAAGATGCTCGACTATGCATAGAATTGACAGCTTTGGAAAGAACACAGTCTAACGTTTCCAAAACTGCAAAGATTTTATCTGTGAGTGCCACAGAACTCATTCTACAGGCGAAACCAAGATGAAACGTCAAACAGGAAATGAGCAGAATCTCTGAAGCTCTGTTTTCAAATGTCTCCTTATATGGCTGTGAATGCAGCAGGAACGACCATGTGCTTTCTGTGGTTTCTTCAAGATGTCTGCAGCATTGTGACGTATTTGTAGGCATATCATTGGAAGATTGGCCATAAGAGACTACATTTTCCAGGGGTCCGCCCGGTGGCCTTTATCTAAATTCGTGCGTAATCTCCAGTTGCGGTCATTTTGTCCTGGGATTCAGAACGGAACGCACACTTCCACGAAGGATATATCATCGAAGAGATATGTGAAAAACACCTTGAGGATTGGTTCTAAACAACGTTTGCCATGTTTCAGTCGATATTATGGAGTTAATTTGGAAAAAAGTTTGGCGTAATTGATGACTGGATTTTCGTTTTTTTTTGGTAGCCAAACGTGACGCACCAAACGGAGCGATTTCTCCTAAACAAATAATGTTTCAGGAAAAACTGAACGTTTGCTATCTAACAGAGTTTCCTCATTGAAAACATCTGAAGTTCTTCAAAGGTAAATTATCATTTGAATGCTTTTCTGTTTTTTGTGAAAGTGTTGCCTGCTAAATGCTAACGATAATGCTAACGCTAAATGCTACGCTGGCTAGCTACTGTTACACAAATGATTGTGTTCCTATGGTTGAGAAGCATATTTTGAAAATCTGAGATGACAGTGTTGTTAACAAAAGGCTAAGCTTGAGAGCTAGCATATTTATTTCATTTCATTTGCGATTTTCATGAATAGTTAACGTTGCGTTATGCTAATGAGCTTGCCGGGATAAATACACTCCTGGATACAGGTTTTTTTGGTAGCCAAACGTGACGCAACAAACGGAGCGATTTCTCCTAAACAAATAATGTTTCAGGAAAAACTGAACATTTGCTATCTAACAGAGTCTCCTCATTGAAAACATCTGAAGTTCTTCAAAGGTAAATTATTATTTGAATGCTTTTCTGGTTTTTGTGAAAGTGTTGCCTGCTAAATGCTAACGATAATGCTAACGCTAAATGCTACGCTAGCTAGCTACTGTTACACAAATGATTGTGTTCCTATGGTTGAGAAGCATATTTTGAAAATCTGAGATGACAGTGTTGTTAACAAAAGGCTAAGCTTGAGAGCTAGCATATTTATTTCATTTCATTTGCGATTTTCATGAATAGTTAACGTTGCGTTATGCTAATGAGCTTGCCGGGATAAATACACTCCTGGATACAGGTTTTTTTGGTAGCCAAACGTGACGCAACAAACGGAGCGATTTCTCCTAAACAAATAATCTTTCAGGAAAAACTGAACATTTGCTATCTAACAGAGTCTCCTCATTGAAAACATCTGAAGTTCTTCAAAGGTAAATGATTTTATTTGAATGCTTTTCTGGTTTTTGTGAAAGTGTTGCCTGCTAAATGCTAACGATAATGCTAACGCTAAATGCTACGCTAGCTAGCTACTGTTACACAAATGATTGTTTTCCTATGGTTGAGAAGCATATTTTGAAAATCTGAGATGACAGTGTTGTTAACAAAAGGCTAAGCTTGAGAGCTAGCATATTTATTTAATTTCATTTGCGATTTTCATGAATAGTTAACGTTGCGTAATGGTAATGAGCTTGAGTCTGTATTCACGATACCGGATCCGCGATGGGTAGATCAGAGAGGTTAACTTCTTGTTAATCCAGCCGCTTTGACAGATTTCAAAAAGGCTTTACGGCAAAAGCATACCATGCGATTATCTGAGGAAAGCTCCCCACTTACAAAAGCATACAAACATTTTACAACCAAGGAAAGGAATTACAAAAGTCAGAAATAGCGATAAAGTTAATCACTTACCTTTGAAGATCTTCGTATGGTTGCAGTCACAAAAGTCCCAGCTACACAATAAATGTTAGTTTTGTTCGATAAAGTCCCTCTTTATATCTCAAAAACGCATTTTTGTTGGAGCGTTTTGTTCAGTAATCCACTGGCTCCAAGGCGGTCAAAACATGCAGACGAATACATCCTAATAGTACCGGTAAAGTTTGTTGAAACATATCAAACGATGTTTATAATTAATCCTCAGGTTGTCAATTGTCTAAATAATCGATAATATTTCAACCGGACAAAAGCATATTCAGTAGAAAGGAAAAACAATGAAGGGCGCGCAATCGGTCACTCGCACAATCGGTCACGCGTGTGCAAACCAGCTCTGCATTCTTCCTCAGTCCATTGACAAAAAGGTCTCATTCTTCTTTATTTTACAGAAAACAAGCCTGAAACAATGTCTAAAGACTGTTGACATCTAGTGGAAGCCAATAGGAAATGCAATCTGGGTCCTAACCCATTAGATACTCTTTTGGCATTCAATTGAAACTTGGTTTTTCATTTTTTCAATTGAAAACCCACATCAAAAAGATCCCACTTCCTAGATGGATTTTCCTCCGGTTTTTGCCTGCCATATCAGTTCTGTTATATTCACATACATTATTTTAACAGTTTTGCAAACTTTAGAGTGTTTTCTATCACAATCTACCAATTATATGCATATTCTAGCTTCCGGGCCTGAGTTAACAGGCAGTTTACTTTGGGCACGCTTCTCATCCAGACTTCGAAATACTGCCCCCAAGCCATAAGACGTTTTAATAATGTACTTCATATCCTAAACTTTTTAAACAAACAATTATAATTCTACACACACTGTATTTGCAGTTTCCATTAAGCGTGTTGCACGAAATGAATGTCAACCATTTTAAGTTCAAGCATTTCCTTGAACTATTGATTTGTGTCCCTTGCTCTCTCTGCACCAGTTGACATCTATAGCAGTTCTTCACAGTGAGTCTCTCCACTTGACTTGGAACCAGCTCATAGCACAAAACCACCACTCCTCTGCCCCACATGGACTTACATTGGTCTTTAACAATTTACTGATATTTCCAATAGACCAATGTAATCTTCTCTCCTCCACCAGACCCCTTTCTGGAAGGCTTGGAGTGGACTTGACCTCAGTGACATGATCACACACTCACTGCTCATAGACAGGCGGTAGAACAACCACTTTCAGTACCTTGGATTAAACCTTAATGAAGCATGGCACTACTCTATCCGAGCCTGCATCCCAAATGGCACCCTGTTTCCCTCAAGAGTGCACTACGTTTGACCAGGGCCAATGGGGGCATATAGGGCTCTTGTCAAAAGGCGAGGTCTTTTATTTGAATAATGAAAGTACATTTACCAACTGTCAAAAAATGCAGGCACCCTGTCAGAGCATGACTGGGTCAACCTGAAAACCAGCCTGCAGAGCGTTCCTTTTTGACAACAAGAAAAGCTATGCTCGCAAGCGCGTCTGCCTGTCCGTGAGGATGGCATTGAGCACAAAGGTGAAAATCAACATTTCATGTCCTCAGAGGATATACCATTTCCCATTCCTATTGAGAGATGTTAACAAAATCCATTGTGTTTAGTATGAGTATTAAAATACAATGCACACGTATGGCTTTGTATTTCCCCCTTTGAGTATATTTAGTTTTCCAGTGCAGTATTATTCCGTTGTTCCCTTTCCCCTTCCGTCTGAGAGCCTGTTTGTCAGCCCCACCGCCAATGTCTATCTGCTTCCTCAGTTAGCTTGAATGACAGGTAATGACACCCGCTGAGAGATTGCCTCTCCCTCAGGGCGGAATACCGTCCACCAGAGGATGGCTGCATCGCTGCGGGGCCACGGAAAAGACAGACATATGACATCTACCCCCCCCCCCCCCCTCCTTTCTATCTCTTTCACACAGTTTTTCCTTTCATTTCACCTCAGCCGCCTCCTCATCTCCATCCCCTTGCTCTATCTAGCGTATAGCTTTGACCGCCCGTCCCCCTCCACTTCTCCCATCCCCCTCTCCTAAGCTGCGGAGAATAGAGTGGTTTTGTGAGAAGAAAAAAAAAAGAAATCGGTTGACCACAAGGGAACCTGCTCGACAGTATCAGGATCAGTTGAGCCGAGTGTCCTGCGATGTGATGAGAAGTTAGACCACACGCTGTGTACCAGCTGCTACCATTTGCTTCCCAGAGAGGTCGAGTTTAAAAAGCTACTGTAGAAGATTTACTTTTTGATATTTATTGGCCTTGCACTTTCAAGTCATTGTTGTAGTCTGTGTACTCTTAATGTACTCTTGTGCCTGTGTGGTTGTGTGTATCGGACCGCTATGGCCCTGATTGTAATGCTCTAAGGGGACAAGTAAAGTGTATGGAATTGAATAGAATGTTCTACCGCAACATATTGAAGACACACTTCTCTTAACCGACACATATTAGTTATTAAAGAGAACTTCTACTCCACTTTATTCAGATATGTGGCTAGAAACTGCCCAATGTGAGAGTGATGGAATGATTATCTTTGCTTCCTGGATAGATGTAATCGACACCTATTTCCACACTATCCATAGCATTCCAGTAAGAGACAGACTTTTACAAATTGGCATCGGGATAATGAGTCAGTGATTGAATTTACAGGAACAAAGGTTATTGGGATCCCATTTGTTTTAATGCAGCATGCAGAATAGAAATACTAATTAGTTTTGAAACCCAACAGATGACTAGAGACTACATTATCTGTGGTACGAGTTTAATTCCAAACTAGAGGACACCAACCTAAAGCAGCATGTCCCGAGACTTTAATTGAAAGTTGAAGGCGCAATCTGGGATTGGTACATCCGTTTTTGGACTTCCAAAACAAACAACTTTTGCTATCTTTGGAGCTGTCTGTTTTAAATACACATAGGCTAAGGTTGAAGGAAAAAAAACGTGAAAAGTAATATGTCCTGCCATGATAGCCCGACACTTTTCAACCAGCCTGCATGTGAAAAGCCATGAGTAGCCTCCTGAGTGGCGCAGTGGTCTAAGGTCGCAGCCATTAGAGATCCTGGTTCGAGTCCAGGCTCTGTTGCAGCCGGCCGCAACCGGGAGACCTATGGGGTGGTGCACAATTGGCCCAGCGTCGTCCGGGTTAGGGGAGGGTTTGGCCGGAAGGGATGTTCTTGCGCATTAGCGACTTCTGTGGTGGGCCGGGTGCAATGCACGCTGACACTGTTGCCTGGTGCACAGCGTTTCCTCTGACACATTGATGTGGCTGGCTTCTGGGTTAAGCGGGCAGTGCGGCTTGGCTGGGTTGTGTTTCGGAGGTGGTGCTGCTCTCGACCTTCGCCTCTCCCGAGTCCGCATGGCAGTTGCAGCGATGGGACAAGACTGTAGCTACCGAATGGGTAGGAAAAGTGGTAAACAAAAGAAGCCATGATTAAAATGCTAGCAGGAGATAGTCAGTCACTGTTGGACCCTGACTTCTTTGCAAGGTGACACCACTGCCAATAGATATAAGGGGCCATCGGAACAGGGTAAAGCCAGACCTACCCTGTGACCAAACAGGGTGGGTCTGGCTTTACCCTGTTCCGATGGCCCCTTATTTCTATTCACATGGCCAGCTACTTGGCAGTGGTGTCACCTTGCAAGGAAGTCAGGGTCCAACAGTGACTGACTATCTCCTGCTAGCATTTTAATCATGGCTTCTTTTTTGTTTTTACCACTTTTCCTCCCCAATTTTGTGGTATTGTGTCATCGCAAACGTCAGGCACCATTAATCAAACACCTCTTACATGGACGGATTGACCATCTGGCAATTCTGGCAAGTTCCAGATGGGCCGAACCATCTTTTTGTTGGGTGGGCAGGTCGAAATTTTAAAAAGGGACACGGCCCGGTGGCACATGGGCTTGTTAAGTTTTTAAAAATTATTTTGGAGGAATTTCTCTGGTGTCATTATATATTTGAGAAGAGGAAGATGCACATACTGACACAGATTTAGTCTACTGCTGCCAGATAATATTTTGGCTATTTATCATATGAAATAGTAGGCTAATTAACACTCAGGCCTAATTAGGGAAGGGGGGATTTGGAGAAACGCATATGACAGGCATTAACTTGCAATAGCCTAAAAAGTTTGATTGGCTTCTATAACACATACAGTAAGCCAATAACCATCTATTTGACATTAAATGCAGTGCTACTGCTTTTTTATTAAATACAAGTCATAAACTATTGCAATGAAACATTGAATTAATGCATACTAATTGCTAAATAATCCTCTGTTCAATTTGGGGACCGTCTGTGTATTTTACTTGTTTTATCAATGTTTATTCGCTTCTGAATCTGTATTTTTAGCCAGCGAGTGGGTCTTTGTTTATGAGTTGTAGTAACGAGTGACTTTGGTGTTGTATTACATTACATAGCCACCGCCACAGTAGGCTGGAAAGTTCTGCCTATTTCCCGCCTATTTCATTCACTTTGTGGCCGAACGATACGCATCAGTGGCACTGTCAAACGAAGAACAATGCCGTAAATTTATCTGCATCCACATAAGCTAGTCTCGGCATCGTAGTATGACAAACAAAGAAGGTTTACTATGGAGTTTAATAAAAGAAAACAGAGCGAGAGGGAAAAGACTGTCAGTTCCTTAATGTAGCCATTAGCTGTATTATGAAGCCAAACACTAAGGAACTGACAGTCTCTTTCTCTTCTTTTCTTCTATTGAATTACATGTAGCCTTTAGCTAAGTGGGCATGGGGGAACACATGACAGGCACTAATTTTAAATATGTAGTTAGGCTATTTTAAGGTATTATATAAGCCAACGGTCATCTATACTGAATTTATTCAGTGATTTTATTTTTTGTCTAATATGTGTTTATTCATTCACAACTAGGATGGGTAAGACTTTATTTTAAGGGTCCGTAATAAACCATTTATAAGGCATTTATAAATTGTGTGTTGCCCGTGTATTAATCCTTACTCCCACATTAATAAAACCTTTACTAATCTTTTTGCAGTCCTTGATCTCAAAATTCACAAGGCACTCGCACATCTGAGCTATCTTTGTTACAGGTGCATGGTAACAGTTGAATCAGATGCAAAAAGAGAAGAAACCTGCACACTGCTCTTGATAGTATCACTGCTCTTTAATAAGCTCAGGCCTTGAGGCCGATGCGTAAAGCTTATTATAGAGCAGTGATACTATCAAGAGCAGTGTGCAGGTTTCTTCTTTTTTCTGCAGTCCTGAATCTGAAGTGAGTGCTATTTATAATTTCTAAAAACTTTACCAAATGCTGATTGGTTGATAGCAGGGAGTTATATCACCACAATCCCCGCTGTCACGCCCTGACCTTAGTTATCTTTGTTATTTTGGTTAGTTCAGGGTGTGACGAGAGTGGTTTGTTTAGTTTTTGTATGTCTAGGGGTTTTTCTAGTCTAGGTGTTTATACAGTGGGGCAAAAAAGTATTTAGTCAGCCACCAGTTCTCCCACTTAAAAAGATGAGAGGCCTGTAATTTTCATCATAGGTACACTTCAACTATGACAGACAAAATGAGAAAAGAAAATCCAGAAAATCACATTGTAGGATTTTTAATGAATTTATTTGCAAATGATGGTGGAAAATAAGTATTTGGTCACCTACAAACAAGCAAGATTTCTGGCTCTCACAGACCTGTAACTTCTTCTTTAAGAGGCTCCTCTGTCCCCCACTCGTTACCTGTATTAATGGCACCTGTTTGAACTTGTTATCAGTATAAAAGACACCTGTCCTCAACCTCAAACAGTCACACTCCAAACTCCAAGACCAAAGAGCTGTCAAAGGACACCAGAAACAAAATTGTAGACCTGCACCAGCCTGGGAAGACTGAATCTGCAATAGGTGAAGAAATCAAACCTGCCCTTTCCATGACCTAGACTTACCAGGCGAATCCAGGTGAAAGCTATGATTCCTTATTGATGTCACTTGTTAAATCCACTTCAATCAGTGTAGATGAAGGGGAGGAAACAGGTTAAAGAAGGATTTTTAAGCATTGAGACAATTTAGACATGAATTGTGTATGCGTGCCAGTCAGGGTGAATGAGCAAGTCAAAATATTTAAGTGCCTTTCGTAGTAGGTGCCAGGCACACCGGTTTGTGTCAAGAACTGCAATGCTTCTGGGTTTTTCACGCTCAACAGTTTCCCGTGTGTATCAAGAATAGTCCACCACTCAAAGGAGATCCAGCCAACTTGACACAACTGTGGGAAGAATTGGAGTCAACATGGGCCAGCATTCCTGTGGAACTCTTTCGACACCTTGTACTGGCCATTCCTCAATGGATTGAGGCTGTTTTGAGGGCAAAAGGGTGCAACTCAATATTAGGAAGGTGTTCCTAATGTTTGGTATAGTCAGTGTATAAAGTGCATTTGGAAAATATTCAGACCACTTGACCTTTTCTACATTTTGTACATTTTTACAGCCTTATTCTAAAATGGATTAACTTGTTTTCACCCTCATCATTCCACACACAGTACCCCATAATAACAAAGCAAAACAGGTTTTTAGAAATAAAAAGAATGACATTTACATAAGTATTCAGACCATTTACTCAGTACTTTGTTGAAGCACCTTTGGCAGCAATTACAGCCTCGAGTCTTCTTGGGTATGATGCTACAAGCTTGGCACACCTGTATTTGGGAGTTTTTCACATTATTATCTGCAGATCCTCTCAAGCTCTGTCAGGTTGGATGGGGAGCGTAGCTGCACAGCTATTTTCAGGTCTCTCCAGAGAGGTTCGATCGGGTTCAAGTCCGGGCCAATCAAGGACATTCAGAGACTTGTCCCGAAGCCACTCCTGTGTTGTCTTGGCTGTGTGCTTAGGGTTGTTGTCCTGTTGGAAGATGAACCTTTGGCCCAGTCTGAGGTCCTTAGCGCTCTGGAGTAGGTTTTCATCAAGCATCTCTCTGTACTTTGCTCCATTCGTATTTCCCTCAATCCTGACTAGTCTCCCAGTCCCTGCCGCTAAAAACATGATGATGCTGCCAACCCCATGCTTCACCGTAGGGATGGTATTTGCCAGGTGATGAGTGGTGCCTGGTTTCCTCCAGGCGTGATGCTTGGCATCCAGCCCGAAGTGTTCCATCTTGGTTTCATCAGATCAGGGCATCTTGTTTCTCATGGTCTGAGAGTCATTTAGGTGCCTTTTGGCAAACTCCAAGCAGGCTGTAATGTGCCTTTTACTAAGAAGTGGCTTCCGTCTGGCCACTACCATAAAGGCCTGATTGGCAGAGTGTTGCAGAGATGTTTGTCCTTCTGGAAGGTTCTCCCATCTCCACAGAGGAACTCTGGAGCTCTGTCAGAGTGACCATCGGATTCTTGGTTACCTTCCTGACCAATGGCTTTCTCCACCGATTACTCAATTTGGCCGGCGGCCAGCTCTAGGAAGATTCTTGGTGGTTCCAAATATCGTCCATATAAGAATAATGGAGGCCACTGTGTTCTTGGTGACCTTCAATGCTGCAGAAATGTTTTGGTACCCTTCCCCAGATCTGTGCCTCGAAACAATCCTGTCTCGGAGCTCTCGGAGGACAATTCTTTCGGCCTCATGGCTTGGTTTATGCTCTGACATACAATGTCAAGTTGGGACCTAATATAGACAGTATGCCTTTCCAAATCATGTCCAATCAATTGAAATTGCCACAGGTGGACTCCAATCAAGTTGCAGAAACATCTCAAGAATGATCAATGGAAACAGGATGCACCTGAGCTCAATTTCGAGTCTTATGGCATATTTCGGAATACTTATGTAAATAAGGTATTTCTGTTTAAAAAAAAATGTAGCTAAAATGTTGTAAAACTTTTTTCGCTTTGTCATTATATTGTATTGTGTGTAGATTGATGAGAAATGTATTTATTTAATCCATTATAGAATAAGGCTGTAACGTAACAAAATGTGTAAAAAGTTAAGGGGTCTGAATACTTTCCAAATGTGCAGTGGAGGTAGGAAGGAGAGAGAGAGAGAGCGAGAGAGAGAGAGAGAGAGAGCGAGAGAGAGAGAGAGAGAGAGCAAGAGAGAGAGCGAGAGAATGAGAGAGAGAGAGAGAGAGAGAGATGCACTGCCGATAATAGTACTTAACCCTTAGGATATATGAAAGCCAGGCGCTTATATTTGCAATATAAATTGTGATTCTATGTAGTTATGATTTTATAAGTTATTATGAGCCAATAGTCATCTATTAGGCATTTATTCAACAATACAAATAATAATCTAGTCCTCTGGTATCACAGCTGTGGGAAAGGAAGCTAGGCTTAGCAGAGACAGCTCAGAGGCAAGTGCAGTGGCGGCAAGGAAGAAAAACGAAAGACACAGATGTACGACCAGTTCCTTAATATGTTGGCTGAATATGTAATAGCAATTAACACTTAGGAGTGGCAGACAGAGTGACAGACAGACAGAGTGACAGCAGAGAAGATGCAGAAACGGACTGCACAACAGGGAGGCAACAGAGGCACGGCTATAGTGGTGACTTGTGTCTCCAGTGATGCTTTTATATGTTATACTTGTCTTAAACATGAGCTGGTTAAAAAGAGCTTGCTAAAAAAGGAGGAGAACTATGTTTCACCAGTAACAGTTGAGAAATGCTGTACTATAGCGTACTGCCTATGTCATGTGTCAGTAGATTTACTGCCTGTGTGTGTAAGTAGCGTGGGGGGCAGGGTGCACGCACGGTGATGTGGGATGGTGTGGCTAAAATGCTAGGGCTGAATTTTTGTCACAGTCCGCCCGTGACCTCTCACTTTCCATGACAACTACACTACATGACCAAAAGTATGCGGACACCTGCTCGTCAAACATCTCATTCCAAAATCATGGGCATTAACATAGAGTATAGCAGCCTTCACTCTTCTGGGAAGGCTCTTCAGTCAAGGTCTTCCACACCGATCTCGACAAACCATTTCTGTATGGACCTCACTTTGTGCACGGGGGCATTGTCATGCTGAAACAGGAAAGGGCCTTCGCCAAACTTTTGCCACAAGGTTGGAAACACGGAATCGTCTCCAATGTCTGTTCCAGAGTCCAATGGAGGCAAGCTTTACACCACTCCAGCCGACCCTTGGCATTGCCTATGGTGATCTTAGGCTTGTGTGCGGCTGCTTGGCCTTGGAAACCCATTTCATGAAGCTCCCGATGAACAGTTATTGTGCTGACGTTGCTTCCAGAGGCAATTTGGAACTCAGTGAGTGTTGCAACCGAGGACAGATGATTTTTCCGTGCTACAGGATTCAGCACTCGGCGGTCCCGTTCTATGAGCCTGTGTGGCCTACCACTTCGCAGCTGAGCTGTTGTTGCTCCTAGACGTTTCCACTTCACAATAACAGCACTTACAGTTGACCGGTCAGCTCTAGCAGGGCATACATTTGAAGAACTGACTTGTTGGAAAAGTGGCATCCTATGACGGTGCCACGTTGAAAGTCACTTGAGCTCTTCAGTAAGGTCATTCTACTGCCAATGTTTGTCTATGGAGATTGCATGGCTGTGTGCTCGATTTTATACACCTGTCGGCAACGGGTGTGGCTGAAATAGCCGAATCCATTCATTTGTCCACATACTTTTGTATATATAGTTTATTACTAATCTTCGAGAGTGAAATAACACACTTTATTTTGCCTAAATTGGACCGCCTGATCATTTTTTACTTGAAGTGTAGTGTGACACTATCTACAGTATGTCCGACCTTGCTTCCCTTAACAACATGAGATGTCTCCAGCACGCAACCAAGACATTCACATGCGGGGGGACCTGTGCTGCAAAACAAAAAGATGCGAGAGAAATAGGAGACAGTTAGGTCACTCTGCATTGATAATCTCCTTGGAGAAATACAATTCAGAGGGGCAGAGCAACGCGAATAGTTGTCAAGTGTGTGTGCGAGAGGAACGGGGTGAAATGGGTCGTTTGTTTAGACACATCCGCCATGGAACGTGTTAATAACAAAACGGTTCACTTTGCTCATTTGTGAATGGCTGTTGTCATTTCCTTTTGTTCCACTTCTCACCAGAGCTTCACCTCTATTCCGAGAGCAGGTTTTCACATAGCTCGATTATATGGTTCATGGATATAATGTGAAACACATCCAGCATACCCTGATAATAACACGTCATCAAGCCTAACTGGTTTGTTAAAAGGTATATTTTGTGACAGAGAAATATGTCTTCCTCTCTTTTATCCAGATGACTTTCTATTCCACCCACATTCAGACAATGAGGCGTTTATTTCCATGCTCAAAGATATGTCACAGTTCACCCATTCATCAGCTTCTTATAGTTAAACGTATGAAGCTTAAATACTCAGAATACCACCATTATGGTTATTGTCATCGATTGGTCAGCACCCAAAAACATACTGTAACCAAGGCCATGGACAAGAGTCTAATAACAATTCAGAAGTTAATGTGGGATTCTGTGATTGGACTGATTGACTGTGTCCCATTAAACATTTAATGTAAGTTATTACTGGACAGGACCCAATGAAAACAGGACAAGAACCATTAGATGTACAGTACCAGTCAAAAGTTTGGACACATCAACTCATTCCAGGATTTTTCTTTATTTGTACTATTTTCTATATTGTAGAATAATAGTGAAGACATCACAACTATGAAATAACACCTTCGGAATCATGTAGTAACCAAAAGAGTGTTAAACCAATCAAAATATATTTTATATTTGAGATTCTTCAAAGTAGCCACCCTTTGCCTTGATGACAGCTTTGCACACTCTTGGCATTCTCTCAACAAGCTTCATGTAATTCATTTCAATTAACAGGTGTGCCTTGTTAAAAGTTCATTTCTGGAATTTATTTCCTTCTTAATGTGTTTGAGCTAGTCAGTTGTGTTGTGACAAGGTAGGAGGTGGTATACAGAAGATAGCCCTATTTGGTAAAAGACCAAGTCCATATTATAGCAACAACAGCTCAAATAAGCAAAGAGAAATGACAGTCCATCATTACTTTAAGACATGAAGGTCAGTCAATCTGGAAAATGTCTAGAACTTTTAAAGTTTCTTCAAGTGCAGTCGCAAAAACCATCAAGCGCTATGATGAAACTAGGGTGATGGAGTGCTGCATCAGATGACCTGGCCTCCATAATCACCCGACCTCAACCCAATTGAGATGGTTTGGGATGAGTTGGACCGCAGAGTGAAGGTAAAGCAGCCAACAAGTAGTCAGCATACATCAGAACTCCTTCAAGACTGTTGGAAAAGCATTCCAGGTGAAGCAGATAGAGAGAATGTGTGTGCAAAGAGTGTGAAAAGCTGTCATCAAGTCAAAGGGTGGCTACATTAAAATATTCTAAAATACATTTGATTTGTTTAATACTTTTTTGTTAACTACAGTGGCAAGAAAAAGTATGTGAACCCTTTGGAATTACCTGGATTTCTGCATAAATTGGTCATAAAATGTGATCTGATCTTATCTAAGTAACAACATTAGACAAACCCAGTCTGCTTAAACTAATAACACACAAACAAATATAATTTTTCATGTCTTTATTGAACACACCGTATAAAAATCCACAGTGCAGGTTGGATAAAGTATGTGAATCCTTGGATTTAATAACTGGTTGACCCTCCTTTGGCAGCAAAAACCTCAACCAAACATTTTCTGTAGTTGCGGATCAGACCTGCACAACGGTCAGGTGGAATTTTGGACCATTCCTCTTTACAAAACTGTTTCAGTTCAGCAATATTCTTGGGATGTTGGGTGTTAACCGTTCTCTTGAGGTCATGCCACAGCATCTCAATCGGGTTGAGGTCAGGACTCTGACTGGGCCACTCCAAAAGTCAAATTTTCTTCTGTTGAAGCCATTCTGTTGTTGATTTACTTCTGTGTTTTGGGTTGTTGTCCTGTTGCATCACCCAACTTCTGTTGAGTTTCAATTTTCGGAAAGATTGCCTTACACTGGAGGTGGCCTACAACACCTGCAAAATTTCTTGATAAACTTGAATTAATTTTTCTTTCGACGATAGCAAGCTGTCCAGGCCCTGAGACAGCAAAGCAGTCCCAAACCATGATGCTCCCTCCACCATACTTTACAATTGGGATGAGGTTTTGATGTTTGTGTGCTGTTCTTTTTTTTCTCCACACATAGTGTTGTGTGTTCCTTCAAAACAACTTAACTTTAGTTTCATCTGTCCACAGAATATTTTGCCAGCAAGCCGTGGAACATCCAGGTGCTCTTTTGCGAACTTCAGACGTGCAGCAATGTTTTTTTTGGACAGCAGTGGCTTCTTCCATGGGGTCCTCCCATGAACACCATTCTTGTTTAGTGTTTTACATATCGTAGACTTGTCACTAGAGATGTTAGCATGTTCCAGAGATTTCTGTAAATCTTTAGCTGACACTAGGATTCTTGTTAATCTCATTGAGCATTCTGCGCTGTGCTCTTGCAGCCATCTTTGCAGGACGGCAACTCCTAGGGAGAGTAGCAACAGTGCTGAACTTTCTTCATTTATAGACAATTTGTCTTATTGTGGACTGATGAACATCAAGGCTTTTAGAAACACTTTTGTAACCCTTTCCAGCTTTATGCAAGTCAATAATTCTTCATCTTAGGTCTTCTAATATCTCTTTTGTTCGAGGCATGGTTCACAACAGGCAATGCTTCTTGTTAATAGCAAACTCAAATGTTGTGATTGTTTTTTATATGGCAGGGCAGCTCTAACCAACATGTCCAATCTCGGCTCAATGATTGGACTCCAGGTTAGCTGACTCCTAACTCCAATTAGCTTTGAAGATGTCATTAGCCTAGGGGTTCACATACTTTCCCCAACCTACACTGCGAATGTTTAAATGATTTATTCAGTATAGACAAGAAAAATACAATAAGTTATGCGTTATCAGTTTAAGCACACTGTTTGTCCATTGTTGTGACTTAGATCAAGATACAATTTTAGGACAAATGTATGAAGAAATCCAGGTAATTCCAAAGGGTTCACATATTTTTTCTTGCCACTGTATGTGATCCCATATGCATTATTTCATAGTTTTGTTGTCTTCACTAATTATTGTAAATACAAATTAGTTCAATTTTTAAAAAATCCTACAATGTAGAAAATAGTCAAATTAAGAAAAACCCTTGAATGAGTAGGTGTCCAAACTTTTGACTGGCACTGTGTAAACACTGAACATAAAGACAACAAGAACCACATGGAATGATGTCAAGAAAAGGTTTTAAGGACAGGTTTCGCTTAGCCTAGTTCAGATCTGTTTGTCCAGTCTTGCCAGATCTGGCACCAGGCTGCTGTACTGTAGAGTAGTGATCACCATTTACTGTGACCCTTGTCATGAATAATACTTTACATTGTGCATTATGATTTATTGATGAGTGAGGGTATCATTTATTGAGTACTATATTGAGTTCATTTGTTGAATGATATGTAGCGATACGGGGATGTTAGCATGATACATATGTATCATCTCCATCTGTGAATCAATATATTGATACCCACCTGTTGTGATACAGGCCTAATAACCAAGATCATTCATTTTTAACCAGATCAGAACCCAGAGAAGCATTGCCAGCAGTGCAACATCAGCACAAACATGACTTGAAACTGTTGTCTTCGTTCTCATGGCCAATGGCTGGAGTAGCTACTACAGTATTCCTCTCCTCCCTCGTTTCTTCTCTCTTCCTCTTTTCTGGGTTAGTCTACCTCCCTGCAGGCTGATTACAGTGCATCCCATCCGCTCGAACGGGCACACATTTTCCCCACTGTCACAACCGCTACCTGTGCATGTCTTGAAAGGAGACCATGTAGGTTAACGTCGCCCGCTATGATATAAAACACATGCGTCTGCTTGGCTGCCACCGCAAGCCACCGCTCAACACATTTGTCCATATTAAAGCAGGGAGCCGACAGTACGGTATGTTGTAGGCCACCTCCAGTGTTCGTCTTTATAGCAGTTAGATCGAGCTAGTTCCCCACGGAGCAGCTACATGTGGTGTGACGCCGCTGCAGTGTGCAGCGCGCAGCGCGGGCAAATTGATATGAGGCGCTGATGAGTGAGTCGCAGACTGTATGCCTCCATCCGGGGGAGAGTAAGCAGAAAGAGGGTCATCTGTCATTCATGCTGCACTGAGTCTGTCACTCATACAGGGCATTTACCAGGAGAGAAATCTCTATTAAACACTGCAGGGAGGTGTGTGTGTGTGTGTACGTGTATGTATATATATGTGTGTGTGCGTGTGTGTATGCCACCATTCAAAAGTTTGGGGTCACTTACAAATGTCCTTGTTTTTGAAAGAAAATGTAATGGACCAAAAAATAGATTAACAACAAATTGATCGGAAATACAGTGTAGACATTGTTAACGTTGTAAATGACAATTGTAGCTGGAAACGGCAGATTTTTTTATGGCGTACAGAGGCCCGTTATCAGCATCCATCACTCCTGTGTTCCAATGGCACGTTGTGTTACCTAATCCAAGTTTATAATTTTAAAAGGCTAATTGATCATTAGAAAACCCTTTTGCAATTATGTTAGCACAGTTGAAAACTGTTGTCCTGATTAAAGAAGCAATAAAACTGGCCTTCTTTAGACTAGTTGAGTATCTGGAGCATCAGCATTTGTGGGTTTGATTACAGGTTCAAAATGGCTAGAAACAAAGACCTTTCTTCTGAAACTCGTCACTCTATTCTTGTTCTGAGAATTGAAGGCTATTCCATGCTAGACATTTCCAAGAAATTTAAGATCTCGTACACCGCTGTGTACTACTCCCTTCACAGAACAGGGCAAACTGGCTCTAACCATAATAGAAAGAGGAGTGGGAGGCCCCGGTGCACAACTGAGCAAGATGACAAGTACATTAGAGTGTCTATTTTGAGAAACAGACTCCTCACAAGTCCTCAACTGGCAGCTTCATTAAATAGTACCCACAAGACAACAGTCTCAACGTCAACAGTGAAGAGGCAACTCCGGGATGCTGGCCTTCTAGGCAGAGTTGCAAAGAAAAAGCCATACCTCAGACTGGCCAATAAAAATAAAAGCTTAAGATGGGCAAAATAACACAGACACTGGACAGAGGAACTCTGCCTAGAAGGCCAGCATTCCAGAGCATCTCACCTCATGTGAGCAAAACCCCAAGACTTCCTTAATGTTAGAGATCGCGCACCAGCTGTTGTTGACAAATAGACACAGAACACCACCCCTCGTCTTACCAGTGGTTGCTGTTCTGTCTTGCCGATGAACGGAAAACCCAGCCAACTGTATATTATCCATGCCCTCGTTCAGCCATGACTCGTTAAAACATAAGATATTACAGTTTATTCTCCAGTGATTGCACGTTCGCCAGTAGGATGGATGGTAAAGGCAGATTATCCACTTGCCAACTAATTCTCACCAAGCACCCGGATCTGCCGCTCCTGAATTGGCGTCTCCTCTTCATGCTAATGATGGGGTTTTGGGGCAAATATTTTGCCTCCGATTCTTTAGAGGAAATGGATGTTCTGATTTCCAGAAGCTCTTTTCGGTCATAAAAGATGGTGGTGAAACATTAATGTTCAAAAAAAGTTACAAACGCAAACAAACAGAAGAGCACAATTGGCTAGGAGCCCATAAAATGGCAGCCATCTCCTCCGGTGCCATAATTGGTTAATCTGACTAATGATTAACTTCGTCTGCGGAACTGAAAATAACTCCTTGGAAACACAGTCAATGAATGTAACACAGCAAAGATGAGGCGAATTCAAACATCAAGCTTTTTTTTTGAAATAACGCTGTTTTGGAATCACATAGCAACATTGTTCTAGCAATTTAAGATTGCATATTGTACATTTCAATTAGAAATACTGTATGTAGGCAATACGAATTTCAGCTAGTGAAATCAAGGAGGTTGGATGACACCTGTCTAACAGAATGACAGTGTATTTGGGATAGTTATACCTTTCCAACTTTCATGACATCATCAGCTGGATCTCTGGATGGACTCCTCTCATCTATCCCCCCCAAAAATAGCATCATCAAAACAGTGCATGCTTACTGGTTAATTGGTTCTGTTATGAGCCTCCTTGGTAAATCAAATACCACACCAGTCGCAATCATGTCATCTCAATCATCTGACCATACTGTATTCTGCAAATCTATCACCAATCTGTCAATCAAAAGAGGCATGTGCTGCATCCCGATTCTCCAACTCTTCTCCCAACGTTTACACTTGCACACTTTCTCACATAAATTTGACAATGAATGGAAACTCACCCCAGCCAAAGTTTACACCAATCACATGCGTTTTACTAAAGTCCTTGACTGGGAGTGTGCAAGTGCACACTTCTGGAAAAGGCTGGAGAATTAAGACTCAACCAAAGACAACATCCTTCTCTCCTCATTTCACCTGCACTCAACAACTTGACTATTGTCTGGCAGTGGGGTGTGATGCTAGCTTAGCGGTGCTATTTAGGCCTGTTGCAATGTATTAATTCCGTAGGAAGGCCAGACAGTGACATTCCGGTAGTCAGGCAGGACTCGAGGGGACTAGGGTTGTTAAATATCCCCTCCTGGAGCGCGGCAGTGGGCGGCAGGCAAAGGCGTGAAAATAACAGCCCCAATGCTAATGCCGGCGCCGCGGCGTGCCCCTGACAGGCATCAACGGCGGCTAGCTCCCGCCGCCTGACATCAGAGAGGGGGGAAAACACAGGCCTGACCGCCTAATTAACTATCAACTAAAACAAGATGGGAATAAACATTATGGAGGTACCTTTGTAGAGAGATGTGAGGTGGTGGAGGGAGGGAAGGTAGGAGAAAACAGAGGAGGAGGAGGAGGAGGTATAATACAGCATTCACTAATCATCCAAGAGAATTCTGTGACCCGGCTAGCACATAACGTTCTAAGGACCATATGTTTCTTAGCGCTTGGTGAGAAGGTGGTTGTCAGATGGTTCATTTGCATACAACCTTTCCACAACGTTCTGGGAATGGTGCAGGAGACCCAGCTAGCACATAACATTCTAAGAACCATAAGTTTCATAGGTGGGAATTTATGTATATCAGCATAACGTTTCCTACAGGATTCCTTATGGTTCTATTTAAAGTCATGTTCTCAGAACGTTAAGAAACCATGTTCTTTCTTCTGTGGAGATTTCAGTACTTGAGCATAATGTTTTCTGCAGGTTTCCTTATGGTTCTATTTAAAGTCATGCTCTCAGAACGTTCAGAGAACGTTAAAAACAAGATTCTTCTGTGGGAATTTCAATAATTCAACACAATGTTTTCTGCAGGTTTCCTCAAAGTCCTATTTAAATGCATGTTCTCAGAACATTAAGAAAACTTTCCATAAAAACAACAAGAAAACATTAGTAACATTCAAAGAACGTTCTAAGAATGTTATTAAAAAACATTAGCATTCCTTTCTCAGCATCAACATTCTATCTCCTCTATCTTGTTAAGTGTGCTCAGGTATGTAGGCCACCACTCATCTTAAATGAGTGCTTGTTTCCTTTGAAATGGGGTGTGTTTGAATAGACTAAAATGAAGATCATAGGTTTGAATATCACTAATGCCGTGCCACAATAAAAAACAAATACGTCTGCATGATTAATGCCAAAGCAAATTCATTTCCATGTGTCCAATCTGTGCTTGGAGTTCAAAACAGTTAACCCAAACTAAGCTAGCAAATGTATTAAAAGATTTATTGAAAGTTTAAAGAAAGCCTCCAAATAACCTGTAATTTCCGTTCTCAAAACATTTAAAAAACCTTCTATCTTAGCGGTCAGGAAACTTCTGGCTTTGTTCCCAGAACCATTGGAAAATCCAAAACGTACGTTCCCACAACTTCCAAGGAACCAAATGTGCTAGCTGGGAGGCTGTGTGTTTGTTGCTCCCTGTCGCGATCGCATGGAGATGGACTAAAGCAAACTGAGAAGTTTCTCTACGAGCATATTGGGCACTTTAATAATTGATCGGCAAGGCACATTCACAGTGCCAGACCTTTCTCTGATCCCTGCACGGCTTGTTACCCAATATACATGTTGTTTTAAAGTTATGGCACACTAGAAATCAATATAGACTGCTGTTATGCTGCTGTTAGTCTGTCTGTCCTCCGTCTGCCGTCACAGTGGTTGCTGGGAGAAATCAGCCCATGTTGAGGTGGCCTCTGCTGCTGCTGCTGTGAGAGAGACATGTCCTGGTCACTGCTGCCCCAGACCCAGCCCTACGGCTGGTGGATAGCCGGCTACGGATCGGCTAATTAATGTAATGATAGGAGGACCCCTGTCCTCCATCTTTACCCACCATTTCCTCTCTCTCATCTCTGTGTGAAAATGAGTACGGGCCTGTAAACACCATACACTAAAATGTATCTAAACAGGTAACTGGTTTTCCCAGCTAACACTCAATTATGGCAAAGTATAATATCATGACTCATTTTGACACTCACTTTGTGTTTTTCACTGCGGCTCGGGAAATGGTAGCAGAAAATGAGATTTTCTAGCCGTTTGGTTAAGGTACCCGGTTGCACACAAGAAAGTACCTTTCTGCTGCATCAGAAATAGCAGACAGAATATAACACTCAGAAAATAGCGCCTCTTCGTGTTACTGTACAATTGGAGTGATACCGAACTCTCGTCAAAGTGCTGCTGAGATGCACTGAGGAAGCAATCAGTTGTCAGAGCAAGTCAACACTCTCAACCAGGCCTAGAATTACACGTAGAGGAGCTCTTGTGATGGCGCCTTTTGAATAAGGAGTGAGGAGAGGCAGGGGAGAGGCGAGTTGTGCCCTCCAGCCATGCTGGGTCCAGGGACAGAGGTCAGACTACTTACCTATTCTGAAGGAGAGCGGCCCAGCGGAGGTACATCTCACCCACATGGCTAAGAGGAGCAGAGGCGCCCAGGCTGCGAGCATTTTCTATGACTCCTCATGGGTCCTGCCCCAGGGGTCCCCCTGTCACAGCCACCTGGAGAACATAACACACAAATGTATGGATTATATAGAAGCATGGATCATGCACACGTACACATGCAGATAGGCATGCCCACCATAGAAAAATAATAGAAGAATCTATGACGCGCGCACACATACTCGCAGGCACACACAGACACATGCACACACACGCACACACTCGCACGCACGCACAGACACACACACATTCGCACTCCCACACAGGCACGCACATATTAACGTAAGCAAACACACACACACACTGAGAACACAAAGCAACCGCCATCGATCATCTGTACGCTCATCTATCTTCACCACAGCCTCAATAAATTATTGAGGCGTTTTCATTTATCTGGTACGCTACCTCATTGCACTTCCCTGTTGCTTTTCTGATTGCTAAAAGCATGATTAGCTTTCACCAGAACTGAAGATAACCATATTCAAGGGTGTGGCTCTCAAGTCACAACTTCTACATAGCATCCGCTTGTGTGGGAGAAAGATGTACATATAGGGAGGAACATAATACTGTAACACAAGAGAAAGATACACTTAGAGTGCATTTGCCATTCTGGTAAAATGCATTGTCTATTGTATAGGACAGGAGGCCAGAGTAAGGCCATGAGAGCATAGGACAGCTGGACAAATCAAGGTCAGAGGGACATACAAAGGAGGGAGTCAGCCAAATGACCAACCGATGGACTATAGACATAGGGCATATATTTTTAGGACATGAAGAGAAGAGACACATAGTCTACGAGTCCTAATAAGGACAGACATACCAAAGAACACACCAGGCTGAACGTAAGGGGGCCCATAGCATAAGATGGGCATGTATTATTTTTGGGACATGAAGACGTCCTGCCACTATTATAACTTAACTGAAAGCAGATATGGGCGTTATCGAGCTGAACAAGCAGGATGCACAGATTGGGATATAATGGTGGCAGATGGACTGAGGGAAGTAACTTCATTTGCATGTGGGATGGACTCACATGTTGTATGTGTATAAATCAGAGCCAGTGCTCTGGAAAAGTGTGTGTTCCGCAGACCATCTAGGCTTCTGATATGCCTATATTGAATTCACAAGTTCTTGTAAGTGTTACATTTTGTTACGATTCTCCACGACATAACTTGGCGAGCTTGCCAGGAGACCAAGGGATCGCAAAGAGTGACGTTCCGGGCTGGTGATAGTTTCTTTGGACAATCTTGCAAACAAATGTGGCCACACAACTATAAAAAGGTAAGCTTGTTCTTACGTAGTTGAAATGTTTGTATAGATTGCTTCAGAGATCCTGTCTCAGCGTGAAGGGCTGATGGTCCGCGGAACACACACTTTTCCAGAGCACTGGCAAATGAAGTTACTTCGTTCAGCCTGGTAGGTCTCTCTTTAAAATTTCCTAAAAACCCAGTAAATGTTGAAGAACTTTTGAATTCAATGAATTGCATGCATGTGTGATTTTGGGGGTTGTTAAAAATAGATAAATAAACATATATGTGCAGGTGTAAGGACTAAGTGACTAGGGTCTGTGAAACTTGCGGGTGTCGGGCATTTAGCGGAGGGGGCATGCACTCGTTCTGATCGGTCGGTTTCGAACGGACCCACGTGTTTGGGTTGGTTGAGGGGAGTTGTTCCGTCTGATTCTGCTTGGCCGGGATCGACTGTCTCGGGATTTGCTATGGGATGTGTGTACAACGCAGCCCAATCAACCTGAGCGAGCGACTTGGGTCGAGTGTGTGTGATTCGGACTGCCCCCCCCCACCAGACCATTCATTTGGGGACCTTGTGTGGCGGTTGTTTGCGCTCTATGGCTGAAATGCCATATGTGGGACAGCCCATACGGTCAAAACAGATAAAGTAGGTAGAAAAATCCTGTAATACCGCTTCAATAAAATTAGTAGAAGGACTGAATGGACAGGTTACTTATGAATACAGCTCTAAAAGAATAGAGATCTGCATAAATAAGTAGCTAGAAAAATCCTGTAATACCGCTTCAATAAAATTAGTAGAAGGACTGAATGGACAGGTTACTTATGAATACAGCTCTAAAAGAATAGAGATCTGCATAAATAAGTAGCTAGAAAAATCCTGTAATACCGCTTCAATAAAATTAGTAGAAGGACTGAATGGACAGGTTACTTATGAATACAGCTCTAAAAGAATAGAGATCTGCATAAATAAGTAGTTAGAAAAATCCACAAATCTTTATTAAAAGAGATTAGAAAAGGGGTCTGCTTAGGTGGGATATTCACGACAGGAGGGTCGGTTTGGGTGAATATATAGGAAGCGGAAGAACTCTGACCCGATTTGGCTGGGTTCAACTGCAAAATAAATCCTGCGGATAAAACGCTCCGTCTTGCTAAACGGGCCGCGATATAGGCTCTAATACGAAATAGAGGCCAGTATTGGGTGAGTGAAGTATGGTTATGAAGGGTATGGGTATGAAGACAGGCTGACCCGGTTAGGCAGTAGTCTCGTCATATCGGTAAAAATCCTATAGTATAAATTCCGGCTTATGTTGAGGAAGTGAAATAAGTTAGTAGGAAAAACTATAGGTCGTTTTAGGTAAAACGAAGGGTGTGTATGAATGAATGACAATTCTTTGTGATGAATGAGCAGATTAAAAAAAAGAGGAAGAACAGGCTGTGTGTCTGTGACCAACTGGTAGGAAGAGGAATGCGCAGGCCTCTCTGACAGTTAACTGAGTGTAATTTGAGAAAGAGAGTGTATTTAACTCTCACTGGGAAGAGGAACAAAATCGATAAATATTGGGAAAAATAAGTTATAAAACATTGACGTGATAACGTGTTAAACGACCATTGTACCTGTACCTGTAGTTAGTACTACATCCACCCGGGTCTCTGTCACCAACACTACAGCTGTACATGTAGTTAGTACTACTGGTACTATTGTATTAAACAAGGCATGGATAGTATATAACGGATGCGAAGTAGGAAGAAAGGATTTAAAAATATCACCTGCCCTGTAACGAAATAGGAGGAAAAACAGCAGGTGACTCTGGCACTTTGTAGCAACAGAGGCTGCAATTTAAAAATAGCCTGAAGGACAGGAGAGACTGTTTCACTAAAACCATGAATCAGGAATGAAACAGTAAAATAGGCTAAGAGAGAATATAGCAAGCGGATAAATAAAGAGATAAGAAAGTGTAGACATTATAAAGTAGGCTTTGATAGGAGAAATTAAGTGATATGACTAATACATTATTATTTGGGAAAGTAGGGTAGCTCTACCTTGGAAAATTGTAAATAAAAGGTGTATAATGCGATGGGAGTGTTTAGGAAAAATAAACAGTGGCATGGCAACAAACGGACTGTTTCTCCCCAGTATACAGAGATAGCGGAATTTAATAAAGCCATGGAGTCGCTGAAAGAAGCGCACGTGAATTCTACCAAATTCGGCTTGAATATGAAAGAGCAAACTGGATAATGGAGGACAACATTACCCGGTAAAAAGACTAAATAAAATAAAAGATTCAGGGAGGCAATTAGGAATTGGAACAATCACATAAAACCATAATAAGAAGCTCAATTTACCAGCGTTCTGATGTCAGCATTCTATCATCAGAAAAAACATTACGATGGGGGACAGATATGATTCTGCTTGCCCTCGCAGACGTGCGAGTGGTTAGCAGAGCTATAGAAAATATCTAAGCGTAAGAAGTGGTAGATCAGGAGCTAACAAGTATGGGGGAAGAATGAGTGTAAGGTGACCCTGGAACTTAGTGCGGTAGCAGAGAATGCCGCTATACAGGATTTTGCATCTTTTTCAAAAAAGCAACAACTAAATGTTGTGAGGTTATTAGTAAGAATGTAATTTTCACCCAGCGGTGTATAGTCTCTGATCGATCAATAAGTGGTTCAAAGAGATTACAGTTTATATGTGATGAAATACGTACTAGATCACGTTTTACCTAACTTCTAGTAAGGTACCGATGTGATTTACAAATAGCCCCACTTGGAATCATTTTGCATTGAAACAACAGTTTCAGTAGTGATAAAATACGTGGAGAAGTTGTTATTAGCGTCAAAAGACGGAAAATAAACGTATATGAGAAATCACCAACTTGGTAAAATTAGTTAGAAGAAAAGCAAAATGTAATATATTGGTGTTTTCAATTTCTAAGGGTAAGATACAGATAACCGACCAGGAAGAAACTATGTGTTCTGTGCATGGCTAAACTTTTCTCGCATGTTCAGAAAAACGTAAGGGGTTTTCAGTTTTGTTAGACATTCTATAGCCTCACTCTGAAACTGCTAAAACGCTTATAGAATGAAATCAATATATAAGTAATACTATTGGCCTGCTGATTAAAAGGTAACATTGTAAATGTTTTTTTTTTTTTTTGTTTGTTTTTTTTTTACCCCCTTTTTCGCCCCAATTTCGTGGTATCCAATTGTTGTAGTTGCTACTATCTTGTCTCATCACTACAACTCCCGTACGGGCTCGGGAGAGACGAAGGTTGAAAGTCATGCGTCCTCCGATACACAACCCAACCAGCCGCACTGCTTCTTAACACAGCGCGCATCCAACCCGGAAGCCAGCCGCACCAATGTGTCGGAGGCTACACCGTGCACCTGGCAACTTTGGTTAGCGCGCACTGCACCCGGCCCGCCACAGGAGTCGCTGGTACGCGATGAGACAAGGACATCCCTACCGACCAAGCCCTCCCTAACCCGGACGACGCTAGGCCAATTGTGCGTCGCCCCACGGACCTCCCGGTCGCGGCCGGTTACGACAGAGCCTGGGCGCGAACCCAGGGACTCTGATGGCACAGCTTAACCACTGCGCCACCCGGGAGGCCAACATTGTAAATGTTAACGAAATGTGCATTTCTTTTCCAGAAAAAAATGGGTTACATTTTCTCTGGTCAAAATGTCATTGGAGACTGTGGTACTGAGGAAAGCAGTTAGAGATATTCGGCCACTTTAAAAGTCTTAGTATCTGGATAAGGCTATAACTGGAGTTCCGGATAAGTGAGGCCAGCTCATGTGTGTTCTTGGCCTATATGCGATAGTGAATTTCCTTTGGAAGGGTTTTTTCAGTTCAGTTTCAGATTGGGTATGCAGAAGGATGGAAATGTTTTTGAAAATGTATTTAAGTTGTTTCTAAAGAAAAGAGAGTGGAAACATTTTAATGGTGTCAAATGCCCTGAACCCTAAGAATTTCCCGTGAAGACTGGTCAACTTCACTAGAAATTGTTGGAACAGGTGGGATTTAATTATAAAATGATTAAGAAACACCAGTCTCTATTCAAAGTGTAGAATCACTTTGAAATTCTATTATTTTCTTGGGAAAATTGACTAGTTACTCAGATAGGTTTATTTCTTGATTTAACATGGGTTCATAGGATAAATTATGAGTTCCCTGGGGTTATGGTCTTTGGGTAAATACAAATGTGCTTTGTTCATTCTGCTAAAAGGGAAATATATGTTAACAAGGGATAACAGTTACTCCAAATGGTTTATTGGAGTGGGGGTCTCTGCGAGGGTTGTGTTGATAACTACATAATCTGTAACTCGTCTGAGAGATCGCCAGTAGAATAAGGGAGTTATCATGGAAGGTGACGTCAGAATGCTTTAATGCATGGGAGAGATTATCACCACAACAAGTGTGTGTGAAACTCAAACCCACCCTACTGGCTGAATAGTGAGGGACAACTGTGTCTGATGACCTGTATCTAAAATAGACATGCTGGAATGATATGTGCTGGGAGAAGAAAGACTAAAGGGGATTGGGGTAATGACCTTTTATTACCAGGCCACTCATGACAGAAAAACAGAGACAAAAGGGCGTATTGGAAAATAGATATTACTGGTACTAAAAGTTTTTAGTATAAATGTTAATTATTAAAGGGAAGATGTATATTGAATTGAGAAGGTCAAATTTGAGTTAAAGTAAGCACTAAGGACTGTTATCCTGAATATTGGGTTGGAACAATTTATAAACAACATTTAGTTATGATTTGGATATAGGACTGTTTAAATTTACTAGGCCTAGGGAAGCTCTGGAAACTAATCCTGAGACAGGGTGATTGACAGAACTTGCAGAATATTAGATTAATGGTTTTTGTTTCACAATGTCATTGTAATTGGAGTGATAAATTGGAATGATATAAGTAATTGAATAAAAGATATAGTCTGTTGTGCGATAACACCCAAGGATGAAGAAGAAAGAGACCAATATGGGCATAGAACGAAACGGATGGACGTTTTCCCCAGGTTTAATTACATTACAAATATGCAGTTATTATAATTTACTTTACTATTTTTCTTGTTTGGTCAATTTATTTTTGTTTTGAGGAAAATAAGTGTGTATATTGTTCCTGAGGAGGGACCGATATGAATTAAAAATTATTTGAGAATGTTTAAGTATGTATCAAACTATGGAAGGAAATTAGGAGTAGTGACTTATGTGTTATGGGTTAGAAAAACTGTAACTACATTGGGGGCTCATACATGAAGGTTATGGTAGCGGAGGGGTGTTATTTCTAGAAACAATGTATATTAATAGACAAGATAACTCACAGAAAAGGAAGGACAGTTGGTCTTGTCAAAATATTGGGATATTAAGGATTGGATATTCTTCCAACTGGAAGACACTTGACTGATTACATGTTATTCTTACAGCAGTTGCTGTAGGGACCATAATTTGGCTATCATTATGAATATTTTTGTGGCAGGAGGCCAGGTATTTGAGACAGAATGTTTACATAGGGCTGTTATTTAAAAATTAAGATTTAGTGATCTTGCTATAAGAAAATAACCCATGTGTTAGTGTGTATGTCCTCAGGAAAAAACAGCACATAAGAGACCAGATGGAAGGGCATGGGCTGAATTCTGGAGACTGAGTGTACATCAAGATACACCAGGCTGGGGGTATACTTCTTACAGCACCTGCAGTGGTAAAGATCGTCATGTCTCTCTTTGGTGGGTGCATAAGTCTCACAAGAAGTAAGGTCCAGCTGAATAAATGGGTGAGTTTGAAAACACCATGACAGAGGACGTGAAACCAGAGAGAGAGAGAGAGAGAAAGACTAGATTCCACTGTAGACATACTGGGTTGAGTTTGGGGGTTACTTGTTTTATTTGTTAATGCATCATGTGAAAAAAGGATAGATGTTAGGGTATTTGTACTCTAAACAACATGTTGAAGGCTTGATGTGAAAGCAGATACAGTGTTGAATTACTTCAAGAAGAAATAATGTTGATTAAGGTTATGCATATGCTTATCAGTTGAAATAGAGCAGATGGGGAACTAAGTAAAAAATGACATGATTTGGGAACACCTCTCAGAACCTGGGGCTGAAAGGGGAAGACTGGGTGGAAGCACGAGGAAGCTTTATAGGGCTTTCATTTTTGTGGAGTCCAGCAGAAAAGTATCCTGGAGGCATAGAGTCAGGTGAAGAGAGAGTGGGAATTGTCATGGTCTCAGATTTCAGTATTCATTAATATATTCATGCATAACACATAACATTGTCAATACTGTTATGTTTTGTCCTTTGCTTTCCAAGTCTTATGTTTAGGAAACCAGATGGAGAAGGGTTCGCCAGCTTCAGCTGGAATGCTAGTTTGTTGTGTGATGAGTGATGGAAGTAAGAGAATGTATGGTGTAATCATAGAACAGAGGCCATAAGTCTCTAAGTCTGAATGCCTCACAGAAAGAAGGCAGAAACCTGAACCAGGACGAGAGGTTCCATGTCTGATGATCCAATGGGACCAGAAGGACCTCTCCCAGTGATACCAGATCTAGTCTATGTTTGAGTGTTCCGGAGGAAGTGGGATCAACCGAGGAGAGAAGGACCCTACGAGGAGGCCGCAGCAACAAACATGGCCGTCCAAGTGAAAGGAAGCAAGATGTGGTACCATCTGAATCACTGCACCTGAGTCCCAACAGAAAGAAGGACACAACCATATAGAGATGAGGACACAGAGGATGCTGATCCATCAGGCAGGAGCTCGGAAGGTGCAGGAACAGCGAAAGCAATCGAGACGCCAGGAAGGAGCCAAGAGAACAGCAGACCAAGTGAAAGCCAAAATACGACAGGTGCATTGCCTAATGCACCCAGAAGAAGATGAAGGAGAGACAACACTGAAGAGAGAACCTGCGAACAACCAGAAGTCACTCCTGTGGGGCCAGAGAGTCCAGGGATGGGAGGAAGTAACATGCCTGATACTCTTGATGACATACCTGTTGTGACAGACCTCTTTGACAGAAGCCCTCCACAGTGGGACCCCGAAGTACCACCTGCAGAATGGGAACATCTCTTCCCTAAAAATTGACACCCTTCCAGGTGGAAGTCGAGTCCGGCCTGAGGAGGGAGCCACGGGGAACAAAGAGGAGGAGAGGCCTCACAAGGAACAGAAGGAGAGACCCCACAAAGAGGAGGAAAAGTCCAGCAAGCTGAAGAAAATGGGGATTTCCCCACAATTGACTTTTCAGCTCTTGAATTGTCTCCTTGACAGACAATTGAAGTTAGAACCACAGAAGTAACAGTGAACGCTATTATAGAAACAACAGACTCACGCACAATCAAGATGTAGGGTGGAAACAGGAAGAGAAGAGAGGAACCAGTCAAACAATCTAAAAAGACTGACAAGGTTAGAATCTCTGTTCCACCTCAACACATAACTGAAACAGGAGAACAGAAGACAAAAGGATCAAACACTTACCGGAGATTGCATTCGGTGGATGGACACATCATCAAATGAAGGGAGAAGTCATTTGGGACTCAAAAGGATGTGACCTGACGTTAACCAAAGAAGTAGACGAGTGGGTGCTCACCATGAATCAGATTGAACCAGTTGAAGGTGAAGAATTAATAGTTGAAATAACGAGAACAAGATTGACCGAAGGGAGTAGCACCTCAGTCATTAGAATTGGTCTTACGCCAATACCTAAACAGGAAGAGCCTGTGGTAGCTAGAACGACAACAACAGTGGAAGCTGCTGTGAAGACCACAGTAGCTACCACTAAGATAACATCAACCGCCCTTACCAAGCAGTCCAATGTACCCACAAAGAAACCTAAAGCATCAGAACCAGGAGGGTTCTTTACTGACATTTGGAACTTTTTGACAAACTCTAATGATATACCTCAAGACAAAAACATTGTAAAAGCGACATCTATCTCAGAATCAGAACCACTCAAGGACACCACACGAGAAGAAGTAGTGAAGAACGAGTGGTACGAATTGGCTAAGTATACAGCAGAAACAAACATAGGATGGACAATTGTATTTTGTGTAGAAAATCACCTTTGTCTGATCTTTTGATAGTACCTGAACTTTCATCATTTGAAGAATGTGTTAAATGTAAAATGTTCAATGTATTCAGAGAAAATACTACATTCCTTTGTGTAACATAGAATGCAGTTCGGCACTAGGTAACACTAAAGGCAGAAGTGAATTAAATAAAAATATGTTGGGAGAACATGAATGTGCAACATAAGAACTGAATTGAATGATCCTCATAACGATAGGTTTACTAAAAAGAAAAGAAAGGGGGAAAAAAATAATGTTTCTACAGCTATGGAGATAATGGGATGGATGTGGGAAACACTATAGTTAATTGAATAAACTATTTGGGTAATAGAAACTGCAGGAGTTAGTCAATTTGATAAAGTAATGATTGTAAAACACAAAGGTAAAATGTGGTAATATAACTCAAGTAACATTATATCTTGAAATGTTAAAGAATTAAAGTAGGATTAAGGAATAGCTGATTGTTTCTGGGTGTGTGGGCATACTACATGCTCATTGCTTCTTCACAATATAATGATTGATTATAAGTGTTTTATTCTTTACAGACTAGATCTTTTACTCCTATCTATGTTATTGTTTGGAGATGTTTGGTCTAGTTGGGTTTTGTAAGTGTTATATGTTTCAAATAGGATCTGGAGATGTTTGGTCCAGGTGATTTGTAAGCTTTATTTTTGTTAATGTTTTTGTCAACTGTTGGTATATGTCCTTTTAGTGTCGTTTTTGGTGCTAAATAAGCACCAGAGGAGGGTTTTGTGGGAGAAAGATGCACATATAGGGAGGAACATAATACTGTAACACAAGAGAAAGATACACTTAGAGTGCATTTGCCATTCTGGTAAAATGCATTGTCTATTGTATAGGACAGGAGGCCAGAGTAAGGCCATGAGAGCATAGGACAGGAGGCCAGAGTAAGGCCTGGACAAACCAAGGTCAGAGGGACATACAAAGGAGGGGGTCAGCCAAATGACCAACTGATGGACTATAGACATAGGGCATATATTTTTAGGACATGAAGAGAAGAGACACATAGTCTACGAGTCCTAATAAGGACAGACATACCAAAGAACACACCAGGCTGAACGTAAGGGGGCCCATAGCATAAGATGGGCATGTATTATTTTTGGGACATGAAGACGTCCTGCCACTATTATAACTTAACTGAAAGCAGATATGGGCGTTATCGAGCTGAACAAGCAGGATGCACAGATTGGGATATAATGGTGGCAGATGGACTGAGGGAAGTAACTTCATTTGCATGTGGGATGGACTCACATGTTGTATGTGTATAAATCAGAGCCAGTGCTCTGGAAAAGTGTGTGTTCCGCGGACCATCTAGGCTTCTGATATGTTTGTATTAAAAGCCTATATTGAATTCACAAGTTCTTGTAAGTGTTAAATTTTGTTACGATTCTCCACGACACTTGCTAGCATGTTTTCGTGCAGCACAAATCCCACACACTTCCGCATCATCCCAATACCTGGTACTCAGGCCCTCCATTGGGGTTAATCTCTCATGCACACACCAGAATAAATTTGGATCAGATGGAGTTTGTTTTCACACATGAGTGACAGCATGTGGAACAGGTGCTAAGCTGATCCAGGATCAGAATCTGTCGGTGATCATGTGCAAAACACCAATAAACTACTACATTGTGTTAATCTTTGAGTATCATCACTTGTGATAGTGGGTTTCATTTCTGCAAGTCCATTAAAACACATATCCTTGAAAGAAATGACAGTGTTTCTCGTCAGGAGAATGCATTTGCCTCCCATAGCCTTGTGATGTGCCATCAGGCCTGCAGCATCTTCTCTCTTAGTATGGGAGGTTCTCATCAAATAAAAAGTATTGTATAGGATTAGAAAGTAACTAATTATATAATTTTTATATTCTCTATATCTATATCTTGGAGTTCCTGACATTTCTATTACTTCATCTATGGCCCGGTACTTTCCAGAATCATGTGACCTGATCAGGAAAAACTCTGGGACCTAGTTATAGACTATGGCTTACTCATCTATGGAGGTTAAATAGCTGGATCGAATAGGAAAGGACACAGACTAAACTGTGTCAGTCTCTGTAATGAGGAGTTGGTCAAGTAGGAAAATACATACACCTATTTTAGAGAGAAAGAGAAAATTGTTTACTTCACAAATTCGGCAATACAAAGTATCAATAGCAGCAAATGCTGAATTATTTGACACAATTTACATAAATACACTAAGCACGAGAAAACCATCAACACAATAAAAACAATAGCCACATCAGACATCAGTATATCCAATTGGCACAATCACTGGTTCACTGCAGCTCAAGGACTCCATTCTTTACCAGGTGTGTGTTGACATTATGATCTGACCGAATTTCACATCCTTCACCTACAGTAGCATGTGTGGTTGAGTACGATAACAGGCAAAGATAGCAACTAGCTGCTTACTTTATCTGCTGACTAACATAGAACTGTTCTGAAACATCACACCTACCAGCATATTTCTCAAGGTGGGACAAATCATAGCGATATCCTGAGAAGTTTCCGGAAAAACTGTATGCAAATAACAGCTGTCACACAGGTCCACCAGTGTGTCAAACTTCAGGAAGCATCAGTAAGCCAGACAGCGTTTAGCCCAAGAGTTCATTAAAGGCCACGCTCCCTCTAATTCCTTGATCGCAGCAGGAAAATTACAATTAGAAAAACATACAAAAAGCTGAATCAATTCGCCTAAATGCAATTATAGCCAATCGATTTGGGTAGCTTGTCATGGGTTGTGCACAGCGGCCTGCCCAGCCGAATATCGAATGAGAGGGGGCCTCGGCGAGTTGCCGTGGAGCAGTTGATGGAATCGGCCACGGTAATGGGCAGTCGATGAGAATGGCACAAGTCAAATCAAATCAAATCACAGTTTATTTGTCACGTGCGCCGAATTCAACAGGTGTCCTACAGTGAACTTACAGTCTATAACCAACAGTGCAAAAAAAGGTATTAGATGAACAATAAGTACGTAAAGAAATAAAACAACAGTAAAAATACAGTGAAAAATAACAGTAGCGAGGCTATAACTGTAGCGAGGCTACATACAGGCACCGGTTAGTTGGGCTGATTGAGGTAGTATGAACATGTAGATATGGTTAAAGTGACAATGCATATATGATAAACATAGAGTAGCAGTAGTGTAAAAGAGGGGTTGGCAGGTGGTGGGTGACGGGACACAATGGAGATAGCCCGTTTAGCCAATGTGCGGGGGCAATGGTTGGTCGGACCAATTGAAGTAGTATGTACATTAATGTATAATTAAATAGTTAAAGTGACTATGCATATATGATAAACAGAAAGTAGCAGCAGCGTAGAAGAGGGGTTGGGGGGAGGCACACAATGCAAATAGTCCAGGTAGCTATTTAATTACCTGTTCAGGAATCTTATGGCTTGGGTGAAAAAACTGTTGAGAAGCCTTTTTGTCCGAGACTTGGCAATCCCGGGACCGCTTGCCATGCGGTAGTAGAGAGAACAGCCTATGACTGGGGTGGCTGGGGTCTCTGACAATTTTTAGGGCCTTTCTCTGACACCGCCTGGTGTAGAGGTCCTGGATGGCAGGCAGCTTCGCCCCGTACAGGGCTGTCCGCACTACCCTCTGTAGTGCCTTGCGGTCAGAGGCCGAGCAATTGCCATACCTGGGAGTGACGCAACCAGTCAGGCAGGATGCTCTCGATATTGCAGCTGTAGGACCTTTTGAGGATCTGAGGACCCATGTTAAATCTTTTTAGTTTCCTGAGGTGGAATAGGCTTTGTCGTGCCCTCTTCACGACTGTCTTGGTGTGTTTGGACCATTCTAGTTTGTTGGTGATGTGGACACCAAGGAACTTGAAGCTCTCAACCTGCTCCCCTATAGCCCCGTCGATGAGAATGGGGGCGTGCTCGGTCCTCTTTTTCCTGTAGTCCACAACCATCTCTCTTGGTTACGTTGAGGGATAGGTTGTTATTCTGGCACCACCCGGCCAGGTCTCTGACCTCCACCCTGTAGGCTGTCTCGTCATTGTCGGTGATCAGGTTGTGTCGTCTGCAAACTTAATGGTGTTAGTGTTAGTGTTCATGTTTGGCCATGCAGTCGTGGGTGAACAGGGAGTACAGGAGGGGACTGAGCACACACCCCTGGGGAGCTCCAGTGTTGAGGATCAGCGTGGCAGATGTGTTGCTACCTAGCCTCACCACCTGGGGGCGGCCCGTCAGGAAGTCCAGGATCCAGTTGCAGAGGGAGGTATTGAGTCCCAGGATCCTTAGCTTAGTGATGAGCTTTGAGGGTACTATGGAGTTGAACGCTGAGCTGTAGTCAATTAATAGCATTCTCACGTAGCTGTTCCTTTTGTCCAGGTGGGAAAGGACAGTGTGGAGTGCAAAAGAGATTGCATCATCTGTTGATCTGTTTGGGCGGTATGCAAATTGGACTGGGTCTAGGGTTTCTGGGATAATAATGTTGATGTGAGCCCTTACCAGCCTTTCAAAACACTTCATGGCTACAGACATGAGTGCTACGGGTCTGTAGTCATTTAACCAGGTTACCTTTGTGTTCTTGAACACAGGGACTATGGTGGGCTGCTTGAAACATGTATTACAGACACAATCAGGGACATGTTAAAAATGTCAGTGAAGACACCTGCCAGTTGGTCAGCACATGCCCAGAGCACACCTGGTAATCCGTCTGGCCCTGCAGCCTTGTGAATGTTGACCTGTTTAAAGGTCTTACAAACGTCGGCTACAGAGAGCGTGATCGACCAAGTCTCTCTATTCTAGTACACACTGTGGAAACGACACAAACCTGCTCTTTTCACGAACAGGTAACTTCTGCTGGTGGCGAGATGAAATCATGTGTTTACAACCATACAGGTAAAATACAATATGACTACGTCAAAGACAAACAATGTAGTCCCATTCTACAGCTGTGATAATTGGCGCAGGAGGAAACAATGGGCAGATTACCAAGTGTCGAGTGCTCCCACAAAAACCCAGACAAGCAATTAAAAGGGTTGTAGCCACATTCTCAACAGGGTGGTGACATAACATGTCATGTACAGTTGAAATGTTCCCTTTTGTTTTCTCCACTTACAGACACGTCATTATTCTCTAGGAGAAAGGGGTGAAAAGGAGTTTAAACTCCCAGTGTAATCATCATAACAGATCTGCAGTGCATAATTCATCACAGCGCAACATGAACCCGTCATCAGAACAAGCTGGTCGTGCTAACTTGACTACCCAAATTGTATAACTGGTTAACTGGTGCCCCACATATCAAATCAAATCAAATTGTATTTGTCACATGCGGCTAATACAACAGGTAGATCTTACCATGAAATGCTTACTTACAAGCCCTTAAACCAACAACGCAGTTCAAGAAATAGAGTTATTCAAATATTTACTAAATAAACTGAAGTAAACATTTTTTTTTTAAGTAACAAGAAATGTACATAACAATATATACAGGGGTACCAGTATTGAGTCAATGTGCGGGGTACATGTTAGTTGAGGTAATTTGTAAAGTGACTATGCACTTTAGCAGCAGTTTAGTAGCAGCAGTGTAAAATATGCACTTTAGTAGCAGCAGTGTAAAAACAAAGGGGGGGGGGGGGTCAATGTAAATAGTCTGGGTGGCCATTTGATTAGTTGAGTTGTTCAGCAGTCTTATGGCTTGGGGGTAGAAGCTGTTAAGGAGCCTTTTGGTCCTTGACTTGGTACTCCGGTTCCGCTTGCCATGCGGTAGCAGAGAGAAAAGTCTATGACTTAGGTGACTGAAACCTTTGACAATTTTTTGGGCCTTCCTCTGACACCGCCTAGTATATAGGTCCTGGATGTCAGGCATCTTGGCCCCGGTGATGTACTGGGCCGTACGCATTACCCTCTGTAGAGCCGAGCAGTTGCCATACCAGGCAGTGATGCAACCAGTCAGTATGTTCTCGATGGTGCAGCTGTGGAACTTTTTGAGGATCTTGTGACCCTTGCCAAAACTTTTCAGTCTCCTGAGGGGGAAAATGTGTTGTCGTACCCTCTTCACAACTGTCTTGGTATGTCTGGACCATGATAGTTGGTGATCCTATAGTCCACCATCAGCTCCTTTGTCTTGCTCACATTGAGAGAGAGTTTGTTGTCCTGGCACCACACTGCCAGTCTCTGACCTCTTCCCTATAGGCTGTCTCATCGTTGTCAGTGATCAGGCCTACCTGTGATGTGTTGTCAGCAAACTTAATTATGGTGTTGGAGTCATGCTTGGCCATGCAGTCGTGGGTGAACAGGGAGTACAGGAGGGGACTAAGCATGCACCCCTAAGGGGCCCCATTGTTGAGGATCAGCATGGCAGATGTGTTGTTGCCTACCTTTACCACCTGGGGGCGGCCCGTCAGGAAGTCCACGATCCAGTTGCAGAGGCAGGTGTTTAGTTTAATGATGAGGTTTGAGGGCACTATGGTGTTGAACTGTAGTCAATGAACAACATTCTCACGTACCTGTTCCTTTTATCTAGCTGGGAAAAGTCAGTGTCGAGTGCGATTGAGATTGTGTAATCTGTGGATCTATTGGGGAGGTATGCGAATTGGAGTGGGTCCAGGGTTTCTGGCATGATAGTGTTAATGTGAGCCATGATCAGCCCTTCAAAGCACTTCATGGCTACCAATGTGAGTGCTACGGGGCGGTAATCATTTAGGCAGGTTACCTTTGCTTTCTTGGGGACAGAGACTATGGTGGTCTGTTTGAAACATGTATTACAGACTCGGTCATGGAGAGGTTGAAAATGTCAGTGAAGACACTTTCCAGTTGGTCCGCATATGCTATGAGTACACATCCTGGTAATCCGTCTGGCCCCATGGCTTTGTGAATGACCTGTTTAAAGGTCTTGCTCACATCGGCTACGGAGAGCGTGATCACACAGTCGTCCAGAACAGCAGGTGCTCTCATGCATGCTTCAGTGTTGCTTGACTCAAAGTGAGCATAAATGGCATTTAGTTTGTCTGGTAGGCTTGCATCAATGGGCAGCTCACGGCTGCGTTTCCCTTTGTAGTCCGTAATAGTTATCAAGTCCTGCCACATCCGAAGAGCGTCAGAGCCGGTGTGGTAGGATTCAAGCAGGAATCAGGAGGATAGAATTATGGTCAGATTTTCCAAATGGAGGGCGAGGAAGAGCTTTGTATGCATCTCTCTGTGGTTGGAGTAAAGGTGGTCTAGAGTTTTTTTTCCCCCTCAGGTTGCACATGTGACATGCTGGTAGAAACAAGGTATAACAGATTTAAGTTTGCCTGCATTAAAGTCCCAGGCCACTAGGAACACCGCTTCTGGATAAGCATTTTCTTGTTTGCTTATGGCCTTATACTGCTTGTTGAGAGCAATCTTAGTGACAGCATCGGTTTGTGGTGGTAAATAGAGGGCTACGAATAATATAGATGCGAATTCTCTTGGTAGATAGTTTTAGTCTACAGCTTATTATGAGTTATTCTACCTCAGGCGAGTAATACCTCGAGACTTCTTTATTAATAGACGTCACACACCTATGGTTATTGACAAATAGACACACACCCCCGCCCCTCGTCTTACCAGACGCAACTGCTCTGTCCTGACGAAACACGGAGAAGCCAGCCAGCTCTATATTATCCACGTCTTCGTTCAGCCAAGTCTCGGTGAAACATAAGATACTAGTTTTTAATGTCCCGTTGGTAGGATAGTCTTAATCGTAGATCGTCCAGTTTGTTTTCCAATGATTGCACATTGGCCAATAATACCGAGGGTAATGGTGGTTTATTCATTCTCAGAAGGCACCCAGACCTCCAATCCCTGTATTTACGTCTTTTCTTCAAACGAATGACAGGGATTTGGGCCTGGTCTCCAGGAAGCAGTATATCCTTTGCGTCGGACTCATAAACAAAAATCTTCATTCAGTTCGATGTGAGTAATCTCTATTCTGATGTCTAGAAGCTCTTTTTGGTCATAAGAGACGGTAGCAGCAACATTATGCACAACATGAGTTACAAACAATGCGAAAAAACAAACAAAATAGCACAGTTGGTTAAGAGCCCGTAAAACAGCAGCCAATCCCCTCCGGCACCATCCACTGATCCACACGCACGCACGCCTCCATGCGTGAATTAATTGAACATTGGTGTGAGGGTTTAATTTAATAGGGCACAAGGCTCCAAATCTAATGAAGTGGTGATAGACCGTTATATGAAATACTGATCTCTCTCTGTGGCAAAAGGCTGAACAGTGACATTCTCAGCAGTCTGAAATGTTTGCTGCACGTAGTATCAACGCTACAATGAAATCTGTAAGCAGATTTGGCAGTGGTGTCTGGGATGTGGCGATCGTAAAGCACGCTGAAATACTGTTTATGTTTCATTCCTGGGAGATGAATATATCAGCTGGGGAGTCATCTCATATCAAGAGGACACAGCTTGGAGAGGGTATGTGAACAGCTTTAAATACAGGAGCCATTGACCCTGTCTCGCACAGATACTGATTGGGGTAAATTGCCTGCTGACTGACTGGCTGGGAAGACGTAGCTCACCACTGAACACAGAGCCTCTTAAAGTCCATCGGACGAGACCTCCAGGATGATCGACTCCAAAAGGATTAATCTTCTCACATTAAATGAACACTTTACGTCAAAATTAAAATGTTGAATGTGAGACTAGGTTATTTTTTTAGGGGGTAGATCAGCTTTAATATTGCAGATCGATTGAGCCTCCATCAATGTAAAATGTCTGCATCATTTCCAATCCTGCATATAGTTTGTAAATATACAGTACCAATCAAAAGTTTGGACATACCTACTGTACTCATTCAAAGGGTTTTCTTTATTTTTACTATTTTCTACATCGTAGAATAATGGTGAAGACATCAAAACTATGAAAAAACATATGGATGCATGGAGTAACCAAAAAAGTGTTTAAAAAAAACATTTATTTTTTTGATTTTACCTTCTTCAAAGTAGCCACCCTTTGCCTTGATGACAGCTTTGCACACTCTCTGCATTCTCTCAACCAGCTTCTCCAACAGTTCTGAATGAGTTCCCACATATGCTGAGCACTTGTTGGCTGCTTCCCCTTCACTCTGCAGTCCAACTCATCCCAAACCATCTCAATTGGGTTGAGGTCGGGTGATTGTGGAGGCCAGGTCATCTGATGCAGTACTCCACTCTTTGTCAAATAGCCCTTACACAGCCTGAAGGTGTGTTGGGTCATTGTCCTGTTGAAAAACAAATGATAGTCCTACTAAGCGCAAACCAGATGGGATGGCGTATCGCTGCAGAATGCTGTGGTAGCCATGCTGGTTAAGTTTGCCTTGAATTCTAAATAAATCACAGACAGTGTCAGCAGAAAAGCACCCCCACACCATCTCTTCCATGCTTCATGGTGGGAACCACACACGCGGAGATCATCCGTTCACCAACTCTGCGTCTCACAAAGACACGGCGGTTGGAACCAAAAATCTAAAATTTGGACTCATCATACCGAAGGACAGATTTCCATCTGTCTAATGTCCGTTGCTCGTGTGTTTTTTGGCCCAAGCAAGTCTCTTCTTCTTATTGGTGTACTTTAGTAGTGGTTTCTTTGCAGCAATTCGAACATGAAAATATAAAATACAAAATACACAAAATAAAGAAACACCTTGGAATGAGTAGGTGTGTCCAAACTTTTAACTGGTACTGTACATTTTACGGACACAATCTATTTTACAATAGTTATATATATATATATATATATATATATATATATATATATATATTTTTTTTTTTTGTCCGGTCCTTCCTCTACCCTCAACCTCTCCCATCTATTTATATTTCTGTCCATTCAGTTTGATTTCTATTTGCCATATATTTTAACTGTGCTGTTTCACAAAAGTTATGAACCTAAATACATTTTCCATTTGTTAACCTGTTATTATTAGTCTCACCCTTCAGCTCCATTAAACTTTATCCATCTATGCCTTAACACCATCCATATTGGATTTCTATTTGACATATTTGACTGTGCTGTGATGCTTGACAAAAGTTCTGAACCTTTCTATTCTCATTGTTTCTACAGATTGTAAATTAAATCTATATATTTTTTTGCTAAAAGTATTATTATATTATTGCTCAATTGACTCTGACTTTTCAAATCAACCAGTATTGCTATCAGCAGTGTTAGCTTCAGGTAAATTATTCTACCATTCCTGGACCTATGACCAAAATCCAGCTACATATGGACAGTACCAAAAATAAATAATCTAATGACTCTGTCTCTTCGAACCAAAATCTGCAGAGCTGGGAAGGTTGTATCCCCCATATTTATTATTTATAACATTTTAAAAAAGTTCACTATTTTCTTTAACCAATTTTGGTCTTTAATGCAGGGCTGACAGACAAGTTCCTTACTTTCCCCCCCTTCCAGTTGCTTCTTCCATTTTTGCGGTAATGCTGAAATTAGTTTGTTGTAATTTTGGGTAGTGTCACGTTCGTCATGGGAAGAAGTGGACCAAAGCGCAGCGTGGTACATGTTCATTCTATTTATTTCTTAAATGAACACCGACAACAACAAAACAAATACGACCGTGACGTTCTGCAGGGCAAAATAACAACCATTGCAAAATTATGATTCCACAACTGAAAGAGGGAAAAAGGACTGCTTAAGTATGATTCCCAATCAGAGACAACGATAGACAGCTGCCTCTGTTTGGGAACCACACTTGGCCAAAAACAAAGAAATAGAAAACATAGAAATAAAGAAACTAGAATGCCCACCCTAGTCACACGCTGGACTAATCAAAATAGAGAATAGGGCGTTTTTGTAAGCTGCATGTGTGACATAACTCCACCAGTCCTATTTATGATAATTTATGATATAATGATATAATTTATACAGTGGGGCAAAAAAGTATTTAGTCAGCCACCAATTGTGAAAGTTCTCCCACTTAAAAAGATGAGAGAGGCCTGTAATTTACATCATAGGTACACTTCAACTATGACAGACAAAATTAGAAAATAAATCCAGAAAATCACATTGTAGGATTTTTAATGAATTTATTTGCAAATTATGGTGGAAAATAAGTATTTGGTCAATAACAAAAGTTTATCTCAATACTTATTATATACCCTTTGCTGGCAATGACAGAGGTCAAACGTTTTCTGTAAGGCTTCACAAGGTTTTCACACACTGTTGCTGGTATTTTGGCCCATTCCTCCATGCAGATCTCCTCTAGAGCAGTGATGTTTTGGGGCTGTTGCTGGGCAACACAGACTTTCAACTCCCTCCAAAGATTTTCTATGGGGTTGAGATCTGGAGACTGGCTAGGCCACTCCAGGACCTTGAAATGCTTCTTACGAAGCCACTCCTTCGTTGCCCGGGCGGTGTCTTTGGGATCATTGTCATGCTGAAAGACCCAGCCACGTTTCATCTTCAATGCCCTTGCTGATGGAAAGAGGTTTTCACTCAAAATCTCACGATACATGGCCCCATTCATTCTTTCCTTTACACGGATCAGTCGTCCTGGTCCCTTTGCAGAAAAACAGCCCCAAAGCATGATGTTTCCACCCCCATGCTTCACAGTAGGTATGGTGTTCTTTGGATGCAACTCAGCATTCCTTGTCCTCCAAACATGACGAGTTGAGTTTTTACCAAAAAGTTATCTTTTGGTTTCATCTGACCATATGACATTCTCCCAATCTTCTTCTGGATCATCCAAATGCTCTCTAGCAAACTTCAGACGGGCCTGGACATGTACTGGCTTAAACAGGGGGACACGTTTGGCACTACAGGATTTGAGTCCCTGGCGGCGTAGTGTGTTACTGATGGTAGGCTTTGTTACTTTGATCCCAGCTCTCTGCAGGTCATTCACTAGGTCCCCCCATGTGGTTCTGGGATTTTTGCCCACCGTTCTTGTGATCATTTTGACCCGACGGGGTGAGATCTTGCATGGAGCCCCAGATCGAGGGAGATTATCAGTGGTCTTGTATGTCTTCCATTTCCTAATAATTGCTCCCACAGTTGATTTCTTCAAACCAAGCTGCTTACCTATTGCAGATTCAGTCTTCCCAGCCTGGTGCATGTCTACAATTTTGTTTCTGGTGTCCTTTGACAGCTCCTTGGTCTTGGCCATAGTAGAGTTTGGAGTGTGACTGTTTGAGGTTGTGGACAGGTGTCTTTTATACTGATAACAAGTTCAAACAGGTGCCATTAATACAGGTGCCATGAGTGGAGGACAGAGGAGCCTCTTAAAGAAGAAGTTACAGGTCTGTGAGAGCCAGAAATCTTGCTTGTTTGTAGGTGACCAAATACTTATTTTCCACCATCATTTGCAAATAAATTCATAAAAAATCCTACAATGTGATTTTCTGGATTTTTTTTTCTCATTTTGTCTGTCATAGTTGTACCTATGATGGAAATTACAGGCCTCTCTCGTATGGGAGAACTTGCACAATTGGTGGCTGACTAAATACTTTTTTGCCCCACTGTATTTATGATATAATTTATAAAGATTATATTTTTTTTTTTATTCATCAAAAAATTATGTTTTTTTTGATCAATTAGTATATTTGAGATTCACCACAATATTTGTTGTATTATTTATTGTCTTTTCTGGTGGATTAAACTGAAATTGCAACCAACTTTCATTGGCTTGTTTTAAAAATAATGATATTTTGGATATGATTTCATTTTTAAATAACCCGAAAGTGGGAGGTAGTAATCTAAATAAAGGGAAAAAGGCCGTTCTTGAACATGGGGTAAGACATTCTTACTAATTTGCTAGAGAATCAGTTCGGATTTAAGTATAACTTTTGTATGACTGACACCTTTAGTGAGAGGTCTAATGCTTTAATATTTAATCACTTCTGCCCTCCGAAATCATATATATTATATAAATAGGCCCTTTTAATTTTGTATGGCTTGCCGTTCCAAACAAAATATAATTTATTTTGCTCATATAATGAAAAAAAAAACAGGTCGCTAGGTGTGGGCAAGACCATAAGCAAATAGGTAAACTGGGATATGACTGAAGAGTAAATCAGTGTGATTTTTTCTACAAATAGACACATTTTCCTTTCCATGGTAGCAAGATCTTATCTATTTTTGCTAACTTTCTATTTTTTTGGAGTGTGATCATTTCTTTCTTTCAGGATATACATACAGAGTATATCCACATCCCTGTCAGACCATTTTATTGGTAAACTACGCGGTAATGTAAAAGTTGTATTTTTTTGTGATCCAATATGCAATATAGTACACTTATCATCAAATTGGTTTTAATCCAGAGAGGTTAGAAAACGTGTCTAGTTCCTCTATTAGGCTGTGGAGGGATCCAAATTGTGGATTTAAAAGAAAACATCCCTCATCAGCGTACAATGACACCTTTATTTTTAAGCCCTGGATTTCTATCCCTTTAATTTTGGATCTGATTTTAACAGCGAACATTTCGAAGGCAATAATAAATAGATGTGTCGATAGTGGACAACCTCGATCACAGTTTAAAACTTTCTGAGAAGTAGCCATTGTTTACTATTGTACACATAGGGTTACTGTACATAACTTTATCTGATTAGGATGATGTAACGGTTCTCCTCGTCATCTGAGGAAGAGTAGTCCAGATCGGACCAATGCACAGCGTGGTATGTGTCCATGTTAGTATTTAATACATCAACTGAACACTGAATAACAAAACAACAAAGAGAGTGAACGAAACAGTCCTGTAAGGTGCAACAACACAAAACAGAAAACAACTACCCACAACTCAAGTGGGAAAAACAGGCTGCCTAAGTATGGTTCTCAATCAGAGACAACGACTGACAGCTGCCTCTGATTGGGAACCACACCAGGCCAAACACATAGAAATACAAACATAGAATGCCCACCCCAACTCACGCCCTAACCAACCTAAAATAGAGACATAAACAAAGGAACTAAGGTCAGGACGTGACAGATGATCAATATCCGACAATACCTTTTAAATTCTATGTGCTAAACATTTTGCGAGAATTTTTTCATCACAACACTGAAGTGTAAGAGGCCTCCAATTTTTTTAATGGACTGGATCTTTATATTTACCACTAGGATCCTGTTTCAGTAATAAATGAAAGCAGACCTTCTTGTTGAGTGTCTAATAATCTACCATTTATAAAACATACCTCCATTGGTATGCCATCCAGCCTTGGAGTTTCTCGGACTTTAAGGCTAAAATTGCATCAAGAAGTTCCTCCTCTGTAATTTGGCCTTCACATGTCTTTCTGTACAGCTGTTCATTTTACATTATTAATAGAAGAAAATCAATGCAATTAGCTTTGGTTAGTGGAGATGGAGGAGACTGAAAGGAAAACATGTGCTTAAAAAAAAACATACTTTCTTCCTCTATCAAAATATATGTCGCACCTACTCCTGCTCAGGAAGAAGCCTTATACAAACGTTGAATATTAGAGTGTTTTGATGGTTTTGACGGTAATCATGTTTGTAACAGCTGTCAGGAGAAGGATAAATACAATCCTAAATATCTCAACGGTCAGTCATGGATGTTTCAGGATGTCAGAAGCTCACTCTGAATCCACACCAAGTGCTCATTACAACTGTCAGTTCAACCAAACATGTCAGGTATAGTAGATGGTGTTCATTTGCAAGCCACTGTACAATTGACATTCAGACTGTTGAACCCAAAAAAGAATTGGGGTGTTTGAGAGGATATGCATCTTCATTTGTGGTTTCTTACTATGCAGATGGAATGTATGGTGTTGGGTTGAATAGTTTGTAGTTGTAGTAGTTTGAGTCCAAACTAGAGACCATTGGTTCTCAAGCTGGGATACTATGTCACGCTCTGATCTGTTTCACCTGTTCCTGTGATTGTCTTCACCCTCTCCAGGTGTCGCTTATTTTCTCCAGTGTATTTATCCCTGTGTTTCCTGTCTCTGTGCCAGTTCGTCTTGTATGTTTACACGGAACCCAAACCGGCTGCGCATGTGCGCTATCGTGCATTAATTTATTTTGCCCCCCCCCCACACCAAACGCGATCACGACACGCAGGTTAAAATATCAAAACAAACTCTGAACCAATGACATTAATTTGGGGACAGGTCGAAAATCATTAAACATGTATGGCAATTCAGCTAGTTAGCTTGCACTTGCTAGCTAATGTTAATTTGTCCTATTTAGCTAGCTTGCTGTTTCTAGCTAATTTGTCCTGGGATATAAACATTGAGTTGTTATTTTACCTGAAATGCACAAGGACCTCTACTCCGACAAAAAACAGCCAACCGAATCGTTTCTAGTCATCTCTCCTACTTCCAGGCTTTTTCATCGTTTAACTTATGTGGTGATCGCATCTAAACTTTCATTGTATTACCACAACTACTGGCAAAACAGTTCGTCTTTCAATCACTCACGTGGGTATAACCAATGAGGAGATGGCACGTGGGTACTGGAAATGAGAGAGGCAGGACTTTCAGCGTGATCTGCATCCGAAATAGGAATGCGTTCTATTTTAGCCCTTGGCATCACAGACGCTCGTTGGCGCGCGAGCAGTGTGGGTGCAATAATTGAATAACATCGATTTCAAAATTGTATTTGCGACGCTCGTGTCCGGTCTGGTCAGCATGTTAGTCAAGTCAACCAGCGTGTTTTTCCCGTACTCCTTTTGCTCTTCTCCTTTTTCTAGTCCTCCAGCTTTTGACACTTGCCTGTTTCTGAACTTTGTACCTGCCTGCCTGACCATTCTGCCTACCTTGACCACGAGCCTGTCTGCCACTCTGTACCTCCAGGACTCTGATCTGGTTTGGACCTTTTTGCCAACCTCTTTGGTTTATTAAACATTGCAAGACTCCAACCATCTGCCTCGTGTCTCGCCTTCTGCCTTGATATACTAGTACCTCTGGGGATACCTGGCCTATCCACAGGAAGTAGTTGGGAAGACTCATGAGAGCATTGGCCTTATAAATCAGTTGCATCTGAGGGTGTACTTTAGGCAGGACAAAATGTGATTGGTGGTTTAGTAACCACAGAACACTGAGAACCACTGCTTTATACAAATGGACAAATATGTCTGGACAAATGAAATTACTACACGTCAGCAGGGCCAGCCAACCATTGATCCATGAATTGGTGTGCTGTTTAGGTCTGATAAGAGAGTGCCCACTACATATTGATCTAGCATAACAGCAAGGGAGAGTCACACAGCACCACCATAGAATAACAGCCGTGGGCTTTTAAAAGTCAGGTTGCACCGCGATATTGGCAAAACAATTGCTGCAATGCATGGTACAGTTTTTTTTATTATTTTTTATTATTTTAGTGGCTGCAACAGTACCACTGGCAGAGAAAAGAGCAACACAACAGAACAAGTATACCAGATGTTGGTGGTACAGATAACCTTACTATCATACTTCCATCCATTCCCTGACATCATTGACTGTTGAAATGCTTCGGGGAATTGACTCCATACCAAACAGAATGTTCTGCCTCAGAGTGCCTGGAGTTCCCTCCTGAAATACAGCACATATCTACAGTGCTATACAACTGAGACCTCAACTCACCTTTAGCAGGTTGCAAACAGATGCATTATTAAAACAGTATCGTTATTCAGAGAGTTACAGAGCTTTTGCTGTTCCATTGGCAAGCAGTAGCAGCAGCTCCTATAAAAGAGAATGGCTGGTGAATCAGGATGCTCATGTAAACTGCTCGCGCACGCCCGGGCCTGGGTCACCCTTGGGTCTGTCTTTAATGCACGGAGAATCCGCGATCTCAGCTGATGTCTTTTCTCGACAAATCAATTCGCTGAGGCCTGCTGTGGCCTAGTGCAGTGGTCCTCAAAACTCTCCTCCGGGACCACCAACTGTTCCATGCATTTAAACTATTCTAGAATTGTGAAAAGCTAGGGGTCCCAGAGGAGAGGTTTGAGGACCCCTGCACTAGACCAAACCAGGCTCAGCTGCAGGTATTTCAATGGGGTAGTGAGAAAAGCTAGACAGAAGAGCCTATAGTAAAACTCCCAAACACATCTCCTCAGTTTCCCAGGACCCACCACTTAGTCATAAACCCTCTCCTCACCTTCATCCTTCTACACTGTCCGGTCTGTTAAAAATACAAGTGTCTGAAAGACCACGGAAAATTTATTAAAATAAAACCGCAGCTCTAGTGAAATGAGAGGTGTAGTGGTGTGACAATCTGGTCAGAAGAAAGCAAGGTGATCCCAGATCATCCATCCCATTACACTTTGACAGCTGGCATGAAAGTGAATCCAACACCATGCTGTTAGATGTCAGAGGGAGTTCAGTCCTAGGCTTGGGGCCTACTACAGAGTTATAACGGACACCAGGCTCACCCTACAGAGAGATCGACACACCATCTTCTCCACAAATTTAAATTAATCAGTATTGTTATTGAAAAGCTCCCTTTTTGACAAGCGGTCACAATATATCACCCAGAAGATGGGTATAGAGTACTTTTCACCTCAGGCAAATACTAGGGCAGCTCTTTATTCACTCCTTGTGATACCAGTAGCACTTGAACTCACGCTGATGAAAATCCACTGATTATTGATCTTAAACTGTCAAGAAATCTATTGGGTTAGGGACAAGGTGATAACAATGAAACATAGACACATGGGTCTTCGGCCTCCGTTGTGCTTCCAAAAAGCATCCAAATCCACCTACTGGAATGAAAGGCTAACCAGGTTTGGACAAGGTCTGCGTCCCAAATGGCACCCTATTCTCTACACTACACTACTGCACTAACCATACATGTATTTTCCAGAAATAAAACGACGTTATTCATGGAATGATTTCCAGCTTTCCAGTGTGATGCAGATGATTTTTCCAATGGCTACATATTTACATTACAACACATTACTTGTGTTTATGATTGTCATTGAACAGTAGGTTAATATGGATAAATGCCATTATTTACACATTTATCATAGTACACATACATTTATTTGTAGGCCTACCATAGTATGCACCACGGTATACTATGGTAAACTCTAATACTATAGTTTTACTATAGTACACTATGGTAAAATGTCAGACAGGAGTGTTATTGCAATGTAGTACGACATTTATAGAAAGTGATATTAAAGTTTTTCTCAATCGCATACAAGCATTTCATGGAACTATGTTGTCGATTTTCAAAACAGAGTCCACAAGACACATCACTCTGTGGCTTTTTGCAAAACAGTAAATGCCTTCTCAAAATATAAATTAGATTCATCAAAACTTTATTATACTGTCGCAAAAAGATTAACACAACCATACTTACCTCTTGAACCCAAGCAGACAAAACGGAAAGTAATTCTGTGTTTAAAAAAATCCAGAGTAGATCAATAGAATATAATTGTATTTGCAGGCACTAAATCATGATCAAAATTGGAAATAAAACTATCCAAAAGGTGCAGAATTATGGGCAATTAATCTCCTTTAATGCATATTTCACCAAACAATTTCATAGACATCAAATAGAATATTATTCATTTATTTATTGTTGTCGTCACAATCCAATTCCATGTGTTCAATACAAAAGTTGGTTTGCTCATAGTTTTGTAGACTTTCCATTGATGCACAGAAACACAATTGACAATAGAAATAAGGAAAGGTGAATACAAGTGAGGAACACAACTGAGCGTATCGGCATAAATCCACACCAAAGCAATGCTTTAAAATGGAAGTTCCCAATGTTGGAGATGATGACTTAAGAGTAAACCAAAGTTAGAAGTAACCTACTTCCCTGCATATCCTCAATATTGTAAAAAATCATAACAATTAGACAGTCCCCATTTTGAGAAGAAAAGCACATTTTTTGTCCATTAAAATAACATCAAATTGATCATAAATACAGTGTAGACATTGTTAATGTCCAGCTACTATTGTAGCTGGAAACGGTAGATTTTTTATGGAATATCTACATAGGCGTACAGAGGCCCATTATCAGCAACCATCACTCCTGTGTTGCAATGGCACGTTGTGTTAGCTGTTCCAAGTTTATAATTTTAAAAGGCTAATTGATAATTAGAAAACCCTTTTGCAATTATGTTAGGACAGCTGAAAACTGTTGTCCTGATTAAAGAAGCAATAAAACTGGCCTTCTTTAGACTAGATGATTATCTGGAGCATTAGCATTTGTGGGTTCGATTACAGGCTCAAAATGGCCAGAAACAAAGACCTTTCTTGTGAAACTCGTCAGTCTATTCTTGTTCTGAGAAATGAAGGCTATTCCATGCGAGAAATTGCCAAGAAACAGAAGTTACTCCATTCACAGAACAGCGCAAACTGTCCCTAACCAGAATAAAAAGAGGAGTGGGAGGCCCATGTGCACAACTGAGCAAGAGGACAAGTACATTAGAGTGTCTAGTTTGAGAAACAGATGCCTCACAAGTCCTCAACTGGCAAAACCCGCAAAACACGTCTCAACGTCAACAGTGAAGAGGCGACTCCACGATGCTGGCCTTCTAGACAGAGTTCCTCTGTCCAGTGTCTGTGTTCTTTTGCCCATCTTAATCTTTTATTTTTATTGGCCAGTCTGAGATATGGCTTTTTCTTTGCAACTCTGCCTAGAAGGCCAGCATCCTAGCATCCCGGAGTTGCATCTTCACTGTTGACGTTGAGACTGGTGTTTTGTGGGTACTATTTAATGAAGCTGCCAGTTGAGGACTTGTGAGGCGTCTGTCCATCAAAAATCAGTAAGTACTACACATGATCGAGGGATACTACATTGTACAGAGTAATATTCTACAGTACACTGCAGTTTACTACAGAATACTACAGAATGTTATACCAAGTACTGTAGTATTCTATAGTAAACTATAATATTTTTTTTATGTGGGAGACACCAAGAGAACCAGCATGGGGTGGAATGAGCTAGAGAAGACTGTCCAAAACAGGGTGTGATGGAGAGGAGTCATCGATAGCCTATGCTCCTTGAGAAGTGATAGGCCTAAGTAAGTAAGCAAGACACTGTAGACATCTCCTATGCTAGCTTACATAAGACACAGTGCAGCACATTACAGTTAAGAGCTGTTTACTAATATTCCATAATTATACTCTTGTATGGCGCTTTATATTTCTGCAACCCTATTGTCAATTGTAATGACATATTGTAAATGGGGAGACTTTGCTAACGAGGTCTTATCAGTCAATTAATGACTGTGGTTGGAATAGATGTAATGACGACAACTTCTGAGAGATTAACATTGTCAACATTGTTAACAATTATGAGTGGAGTCAGATGAATATGGTTACCATATGCTTACAGCAATTAAGACTTTAAATTAATTATACATTAGATTGCCTGTATATGCTCCATTTTGTTATATTCTGAAACATAATAATTCTTGTTTTAAATTGTGAAATGAACTAATATGGTATTACATGTTAGAATACCCGTAAATGTTACAGTACATTACCCATCAATTCGCCTTACACGTCAATACGTCTTCTGTGAGCAGCTTCAGTCTGGATGGGGGACATGTGAGTTGACTAGTGGTGAATGAGAACAGGGGACGCATGGGAGAGTGGGTGGGTGTTGAGCAGTGCAGGGCCGCTCATCCTCTCCATCGCTTTGCCATTAACAGCCTTTCAGGGACTAGCAGGGAGTGACAGAGGCACCGGCGGGTAACAAATGGCTAATCGATAGCCATCTCCTGGGGGAGAGATGCATGGGCGAACCATCCACCCCCCTTCGCTCGCCCGACACCCTCCCTCTATTCCTCCCTCTCTCTCTCCCTCCCACTCCCTCTCTCTTTGCCACGTAGGCAAAGCTCAGGCCCCTGCATCGAGCACGGGGCAATGCCAAGATTTAAGGCTGGCAAGCCTCCAACAGGGCCTGTATTAACTTGTTTTTTTTTCAACATAAAGTGCCACATCGTGTAGACTATAGAAGACAGACAGAGTGAAGACTGATTTTCTTCCAACCTGGTATTTCTATACAAGGATATGTACATTTTGGGGGATGAAACTTGTCACATTTGACTGAATAGATAGATAACTCACTATAGTCTACAACAAAAAAATGAGGCAGAGAAAACTAGGGGACTGCATTTGATTCTAATTAGTGGAGGAGTCAATAAATCAAAAAATAGTCAAGTCCAGTTTGAAATTCATTGCATGCCCAATGAACTGGAAATCAATGTAATGGGGAAAATGATTACGAAATGTGAATGAACATATTGGCAAGTGAAGCTAGATGCCAATAAGCACACACCTGGTTCGTAAAACTATTCTATACAAACAGACCGCATTATAGTATGGATTTATCACCACATGACTTTCATAGGCTAATCTCTAAAACCACATGACTCTGATCATAGCAGCCACTTTTCTGCTTCATGCTATTAGTAAATTAAGTGAAATAGTAAATCCAAGAAAATTAAGTAAATACATGACAGAATAAGGACATTTATCCTAATTACTCCAATGGCTGCATGCTGCTATTTCTGAGCAAAGTTTATGTATAATTTGTCTACATTATAAATTCAGAGATAAATTACCCTTATTCAGCAGCTTCTTTCCACTCATTAGAACATGTGGGTGTTATGTTCCTGTCTTAGATGATAGGATGCAGTGAGTTCTGAGTAAGGAACACTATGTTAATTATAAGGCAACGCGAACGCATTCACTGTCACCAAAATACAGTTGTTTCAGACCTACAATTGTCCCCTGATTGCTGTACTATTTTGAACTCTGCCGGTGGAAAGCGAAGATGTCGTGACCTCGGAGGAGGCCTAAAGAAATCAGTCGTTTTCATGTGGCTGAGGAAAGGAGAGAATAGAAAAGTCCAGGTGTGCTTAACGATGGGGAGCAGGTGTGCGCAATGTGGGTTGCCAGGTGTGCGCAATGTGGGTTGCCAGGACCGGTGGTTAGTAGACCGGAAATGTCAGAGCACTGGAAGGAGCAGGAGTAGGTGTGACAGATTCAGATCACTTTATTGGTCAATTGCACACAAGGTCCAACTGAAATGTCTGTTCACAACATTTATTTAAACGTTGTAAAAAAATAAAATAATAATAATAATAATAATAATATGAACATGTCAGATTTAAAAAAATGCATAAAAAATGTTCCAAACCTTTTCAACCGCCTTTAGCTCTTATTGTATTCAATAGTGCCCAATGGCTGTGATCTAGATCATTTTACTCCATAACCTAGCAGACAGAACTGCTTGCTGGCTGCTGTTTTTTTGTGACGTCATGTTCAGGTCTTATACATTTCTGCACGTTTACTTGGTTGTAATCTGGATGTCTGACGTCTCTACGACCAGAAAACTGGTATATAACCAGAAAATGAAGTCATACTGATGTCCCATGACACATTTTGGGAGTATATACTGGGTGGTTCGAGCCCTGAATGCTGATTGGCTGACAGTCGTGGTATATCAGACCATATACTGCTCTAATTACGTTGGTAACCAGTTTATAATAGTAATAAGGCACCTCTGGGGTTTGTGATATATGGCCAATATACCACAGCTGAGGGCAGGCACTCCGCATTGTGTCTTGCTATATTGGCCATATACCACACCCCCTTGGGCCTTATTGCTTAAGTATAGCATTGAGAAACAACAAGCTGTGATACACTAAATACAGTTGGTCGTTAATCAATCAACAACCAAGGACTAGAACAGTCTATTTTCAGATTAAGCTTTTGACACAGTTAGGGTCATTAGATAATACATTGTACGAGTCTGCACAGAATAACCTATTGCAGTTCCTGCACTTATCTGGCAGTCATCTCATCCATACAAAACAGTATCTTCTATTTCAAAGGTCCTCAAGTCACCTCTGGCTTCATGCCACTACCCTCCATTAGAGAGCTCTGGCTCTACTAGCATAGAACTCATATAAGAATCCCAGTCCTCTCTCCTCATCATCCTTATTTCACCTCTACCTTTACTACCAGCATTAGACAGACCTCTGTAGCTCGGACTGTTGCCCTGTGCCCAGACCAGAGTGATGCTTCTCCTGAGACAAAACACAGCCGCCTCTGCCTTAACATCCAGTGGGCAAGAGACGCTGCCCTTCATGCCTCATGCTTAAATAACTGGGAGGACTAGAACAGCCCTGAGGGATCCATTCTCTCCGCCATGCAGCCAGGGTCACGGCGCAGCACCAAGAAAAACACAGGTAGACAGAGGTCTTCCAGGTGCAATGGAACGTACATAACGTGTAGCATGAACTCTGCCCTGTGTTGGTTGTTAAGAGGAGATGCTCTGTGATGCTTCTTTGCTTTCTATGTATTTGCGGCTATGCTGTTAGCGAAGGTTTACCGTTCTTATCATGGAGTTCATGACCACCAGCATTAAAGGGGCACTTCGGGATTTTGGCAGAGACAGGTGAACTTGTGGATACCATTTTATGTCTCTTCGTCCAGTATGAAGGAATGTTAGAGGTAGTTTCGTGAGCCAATGCTGACTAGCGTTAGCACAATGACTGCAAGTTCATGGGTATCTGCTAGCTAGTAGATACCCATAGACTTCCAGTCATTGCGCTAACGCTTTTCAGCAATTGCGCTAAAACTAGTTAGCAACTTCCGTCAAACTGTGCGCAGAGACATAAAAATGGTATCCACGAGTTCATCTGACTCTGGGGAAGTAGATAAAATCCCCCAAATCCCGAAGTATCCCTTTACTGCTAATTAAGACACATGAGAAGTGAAAACCTCCACACACACACTCACACATAAAGAGAGCGGGAGAGCGAGAAGCAACCTAAAGAGGGTTTATGCAATAGAAAGAGGGTTTATGCAATAGTATAGCAGCAAAGCCCGTCCAAATTCTAAAGGTCCATAGGAAAACAAATTAAAACTGTTTCTAGGAATTTAATCCTAAAGGGAAACCAAAAACAACCTCAAGTCCAATGAATTTTTCATCACCTCTAACTCCTCAGTGAGATGTTCTATTTAGCCATTAATCAGCTGTTGAGGGCTGAGTGTGTGTGCATGTTTTCACGTGACTGTATGTGTGGCAAGTTGAATCGCACCATGATCCTGTCTCCAGCGCTAATGAGCAGCTAGTGATGTGTTTTAATTGCCATCTGATTTCCTGCAACAACGTAGGCCAGATCAAATACACTACTGTTCTGCTATTTTTCACCTACATCTGTGGCGGTGGCGGGCTGGGGCTCCGCAGATCAGGTCTGTGAGCATCCACACACACAAAGCTGACTCTTCTTCTCCCCCAGGCCCCTCAGCTGTCTCCACACTATGGCTAATGAAGCACCAGCCTGACCGCCTTCTAATGCCACAATTATAGGTGTGCCCGGCGGCCCCGAGGCTGTTTGCTTGTGCTGAGCAAAGCCTAGGCCATAAAAACAACTCCTCTTATACCACGGTGCTCTCCCATGACGCACACATCCAAATTGCACACATTAATATCAGGTGGCAGACAAGGCAGCTCCTAACCCTTTGCCACTGAGAGGCTGTGTGTGTGTGTGTGTGTGTGTGTGTGTGTGTGTGTGTGTGTGTGTGTGTGTGTGTGTGTGTGTGTGTGTGTGAGAGAGAGAGAGAATTTCCCTCTATTTGGAGGCCAAGCAGAGCATCTGGAGTGGGTTGTAGTTGTGAAAAGGATGTAGCACCATCATCAAGTAATGAAAGGAAAAGCATGAAATCCATTTAGTAAATATTGCATGAAAGTAACGAAAGCAGCCCTTCATTAATGCAATATGCTTGCTTAGAGGATCATGAACACTCACAGTTTTTTGTTGTTCATACATTTTTCATGTGTCTAAATGATGCCAGCGAGGTCAAGCGTCAAACCTAATCCAACAAAAAACAGGTTCAGCTTGGTACTTGAACCTGTAACTAATTATGGATGCAGCAATGCCGTGCTACAGCTACAACTTGACTGACCAACGTAGACATTTTCAAATATATGCAACTTAAGTTCTACATCACGAAATTTCAATAAAATCTTTTGGACAAATATATTCAAATGATAGGTAAGATATACAAAACCTCTTTGAAAAAAAAAATTAACTATTAGATCTAAGACTTAAAAATAACTGCTTTGGCACAAGATGGAGGGTAGGAACATAACTAATTAAATTACAGTTAACAAACATTTATGCTTAATCCAATATAAACTAATGTATACAATATATTATACAAGAGACAAAATTCACAAATTCCATAGCACAACGGAAAATTTATGTCATAAGTGTAAAAACAAACAATCACCAATGATTTATGCCTTCTGGGAGTGCTATAGAGTCCAAAAGTCATGGAAAGTGTTTGAAAGCTAGCTGTGAGAAGTTTTACAGGTTGAAGTCGGAAGTTTACATACACTTTAGTCAAACACATTTAAACTCAGTTTGTCACAATTCAGAGTGAAAATTCCATGTCTTATGGAAATAATCTTTATGGAACAAAAGGAACATTTGTTGTGTAACTGGGAGTCTCGTGAGTGAAAACATCTGAAGATCAAAGGTAAACGATTCATTTGATTGCTTTTCTGATTTTCGTGACCAAGCTTCCTGATGCTAAGTGTACATAATGCTATGCTAGGCTATCGATAAACTTACACAAACGCTTGGATTGCTTTCGCTGTAAAGCATCATTTAAAAATCTGAGACGACAGGCGGAATAACAAAAGGATAAGTTGTGTTTTGCAATATTGCACTTGTGATTTCATGAATATGAATATTTTTTAGTAATATTATTTGACTGTGGCGCTATGCTATTCAGCGGTTGCTGACGAAAATGCTCCCGCGACAGGGATGGGTAGTGTCAAGAAGTTAACACTTTTTTGGTTACTACATGATTCCATCTGTGTCATGTCATAGTTTGTATACACTATTATTCTACAATGCATAAAATAGTAAAACATTTATTAAAACCCTTGAATGAGTGCGTCCAATAGTGACAAAAATAATATTGTCCAACCCATTGGGTATCACACCGCACCCCCATATGCCATGTCTTGAAATATGCAGATAGATGGATTAAAAGTCAACTTACATTATTGAAGCTATTACTTAAACACTGGAAGACAAATGATACTCCAACATTAAGAGAATCCAAAGCTTCATTATATAAATATTGAAAAAAGACAGAAACAACATGACACAATTTGAAGTCATATGGGCTTACAAGAATTAGAAACATTGGGTGTGGATACGGTGGGAACGTGTGGGTCTGAAAAAGTGTGACGTCAATCATGTCGGTGGAGATGTATTGTAGCAGGGTCAAAAGTGTGGGGTTTCCACGTCACCAAGTTCAATAACAAAAAAATGCACCAGTAGCACAACTCAAATGCAAAATGGGGGGTTTATTAGGGATTTTTGAACACTGGGGAAGGAGGGGGAATTCACCAATTACTTCATAGTCCACAAACTGTTCTCACTGTCCGTTCCGTTCTCCAGGGTAATCCTAAAACTCGGGTCCTCAGCCAATCCGGTTCAGTACACAAGGGGAGGAATCAGACAGTCCAGGTCACAACGGGTAGTTAACACAGATATTGTTCTCTCTTCTCCCGCTCTTCATAACACACATTTTTCTCTCCATTCTCTGCCCCTTTGTGCAGGCGACTTCCTCTTTTATCCTCAAGCACTCCCAGGCTTAATGATCCACAGCCCGCCGCATGCCACAGTATGTGAATGCTAAGTTTGTTTATTGTTAAAAGTAAAAACACCTATTTTTAAAGTAACCAACTTTTTGATTTGCGTTTCATTGTGTCATGGATTTACTGGTTGCCAATGTCGTCTATGTGAGTCTACTCTGGTTTGGCTTAGATAGCAGAAATGACATACTCATCTGCTTCCCGAGTCTGAATGGACTCTTAATTGGCTCAATTAATCAATTTGGATAAGAGCTAGGAGCAACAATCATAGACCGAGCCGGCCAACATGTCCTACCACTGGCAGAACGGAACAAACAATGGTGGAGAACACCAGTGAACAAACAGGAAATTACATTGTGCTCTTCTGAAGCCAAAACAGTTGAAACCGAGGGCAAAATTATTATGTGGTCTGTATAACCACCATGCACTACATACAGTACTTGCCTTCCATTCGTAATTTGATTAGTAGTGCTTGTAAGAAAATCAGTGCTTGTAAAACCGATAATCAGGGAAACTAAGTGGACTTAGAGGCCTGTTAGCGAAATGATACAATTGTCAACTTACCATTTAAAAGCCTGAATTTATGAAATGACATGTTATTTATACTTCGAGAGTCAGCGTGTAATCACTAGGAGTATAACGGCACATGTGGGGACCTCGGTTTGGTCCGCACCGTGAACCCGAATGAATACATAAAATAATATAGGCTACACTGCGTTGTAGGCCCATGCCTCTTGAGTAAATCTCAGGTGGGGGGAAAAAAATCAGGCTATTCTGTTAAAACAACTAGAGCCTATGTGCATGTTGTAATCAAACTTCTGATCTTAATTGGCACATTTCACACTGTCCTTTTGTGAGATGCAGCCAGGAACTAGTTCTGTATGATGGCAGTAGCGGGGTCGATAAACCAAAATTGGAAGATCCTCCATCGTTATAAATCTTCAATTTGGGAACATTTTGGCATACCAGTAGATGGACAGAAAAGACAGAAAGTTGTGGATAAAACGGTAACAGTGTCCCCATGCTCAAAGAGAATAGCCTATGCAGCTGCCAACACCTCAAATATGATGACACATTTACATCACTCCAGTAGACCAGAGCAAGACGGAAACGCAAAGAAACAACAACACGACATCCTCTGCATTCAAGCAGCCCTTGGCAGCCGGATTCTGACCAGGCCAAAGAAAGTACAAGAGCGATAGGTAGGCTATGTTTATATCTTTGGTTTATAGCCGTGGATATGCTCCCATTTTCAGTGGTTGAGAATAAGGGGTTTCAGCACCTCGTGAAAGTGCTCGAGCCACATTACTAACTTCCCTTTTGTACCCATTTCAGCAAACAGGTTTTTTTGGCACTGAAGGAGGCAGTGTCATGATTTGTTCGTAACCAAATGGGAAGTGAGAATTTGAACGGCCCTCAAACTATCCTCCTGAGCACACACTTCTCCCACATGGTGACCTCTGATGTCACCTACTAAGGAAATGGCCACTATAACAGCATTTTTGGCAGTTAAATGCAACAATAAAACATGATTTATAAAAAAAAAAAGCTATCTATTAAATGTGGTTTACAAGCATGCTATCTGTACTTTTGGTGTATAGATAACACAGCTTGTCGGCCATTAGCCAATCAGCGTTTCTCTACGAGTTAAATCACACGAAGACATCATACTGCTATTTACGACTTCACAACTGGTAAATTCCCATGTCCCACATAGTTACAAATGCAGGATCAGAGTGGAAACTTGAGAGGCCTAACATAACAATCCGGAATATCAGCTGGTTTGCAATCACTTCAACTCCACTTAGATGTTCAGCCCCACCTCAACCAATTAGTACTTAGTTGTAATTAGTCAGTAATGACTTAAATGCTTGGAAAATGTTTAAAACATTTGTGTTGCACACCTCCATCTTCAGGACTAACTTTACATGCCAACAGAGGGTTTCAATCTTGTCATCTGAATTGTCTTTATAGAAATATACCGTATAGAAATGCTGTATTTCTGTATTTCTTTACCACTTTTTCTCCCCAATTTCGTGATAGAACATGGCACCAAAGAACATGGCTGACGTTTTACATTCTCCCAACCAATTGTACTATTTCTTACTAGTTTTTTTTACTTCTTGTGTACATAATGTTGCTGCTATCGTCCCTTATGACCGAAAATAACTTCTGGATATCGGAACAGCAATTACTCACCGCGGACTGGAAGAAAGTGTTTCCTTAAACCAGTCCGACGAGAAGGATATCCTACTTTCACTGGAACAGGCCCAGATCCACGCCTTTTGCGTGAAGAAAAGATGCAGGAAAAGGGGCCGCAGATTGGGCAGCCTTCTGAGAATCCGTAGGCGAGCGAGTAAACTCCCACTGCCATCTGTTCTTCTTGCTAACGTGCAATCATTGGAAAATAAAATTGATTATCCTACCAACGGGAAATCAAAAACTGTAACATCTTATGTTTCACAGAGACATGGCCGAACGACGATATGGACAATATAGAAATTTTCCATGCACCGGCAGAACAGAGTTGCTACCTCTGGTAAGACGAGGGGCGGGGTGTGTGTTTATTTGTCAATAACAGCTGGTGCACGATGTCTAATATTAAAGAAGTCTTGTACACTGCTGCTACTCGCTGTTTGTTATCTATGCATAGTATGCATAGTCACTTCACTCCCCACCTATTCACTCCCCACCTATATGTACAAATTACCTCAACTAGCCTGTACCCCCGCACACTCACTTGGTACCAGTGCCCCCTGTATATAGCCTCATTATTCTTATTATTACTTTTTATTTTAGTCTATTCGTAAATATGTTCTTAACTCTTCTTGAACTGAACTGCTTGTAAGTAAGCATTTCACGGTAAAGTCTACACTTGTTGTATTCGGCGCATGTGACAAATAAAGTTTGATTTGATATCCAATTGGTAGTTACAATCTTGTCCCATCTCTGCAGCTCCCGTGCGAACTCGGGAGAGGTGAATGTCGAGAGCCATGCGTCCTCCAAAACACAACCCCGCCGCCAAGCCGCACTGTTTCTTGACACATTGCTCGCTTAACCTGGGAGCCTGTTTTGGAGGAAACACGGTACAGCTGGCGACCGAAGCCAGCGTGTATGTGCCCGGCCGCCAAAAGGAGTCGCTAGAGCTCGATGGGACAAGGACATCCCAGCTGGCCAAACCCTCCCGCCTCATGGATCTCCCAGTCGCAACACAGCACAGAATTGAACCCGGATCTGTAGTGACGCCTCTAGCACTAATCAGTGCCTTGACTGCTGCGCCACTCAGGAAACCTGAAGTTCTGTATTTCTACAGACATTTCCCCTTTTACTTCCCCCATGAACCAAGATTCATCCTGTTAACAAGCTTCACTTCTCTAAAACGTGGCCGCAGACTCTGATAATGAATAAACATGCTGAACCTGGATGTTGACAGTCAGATAAATGCATAATTCCACAGGCCCTTCTATGGGGACAGATGGGGTAAACAGTTGTCACATGCAAGCTCCAGATAAGTCTTTAATCATCGGGTAAACAACTAGGAAAGCAGGAAGACATTCATCTGAAAACAGCATAGGCTGTCTGGGCCTGGGATACAGGGGATGTGTCCCAAATTCTGCCCTATTCCCTTTATAGAGTATGACTACGTTTGACAAGGGCCCATAGGGCTCTGGTCAAATATAGTGCACTATATAGAGAATATGGTGCCAATTGTGACACATCCAGGGTGATGTTAAACAGAGGTTGGGGAGGAGAGTTTACATGCATTACAGTGGATGGCTGTAATAATGGAGACGGGATCTCTTTGAAAATAAGTGAGCGGCAGACAAAGCTGGGTCATATCAAACCCTTTTATCAGACTTTTCCTCACGAATACTAATGAAAATGTGTACTGAAAACAATACATGTTGAATACGGACAAGTGATTGAGACCGTTCCAACACCTGTATGGGACTAATGACGTATGACAGATACGTGGAGTCCTCAATAAGCATGGAGAGAGAGTGACATTGTGTTATGGTGAAAGCAATAGGAACTGTACCTGGTTCCACAGACGCAAGCTTTGATAAAGATTACAGACAAAAGAGTGTAGCCCATTCTTGGGTGAAGGTTAATGAGATTTCTAGTAGCTGCCTGGTCCCTTTACGGAGTAATCCAAACCATGTCATCTCAATCGACCATTGCTATGATGTCACCTGGATTTGCTCAGCCATAGGGCTGGTGCTGACCACCAATTGGATTAGAACAAGATCCAATATAACCTAACCCAGCCTGGAGAAGAGACCTCACACAGGACACCAATATGGAGGTCTTGTCATTCATCACTACGCCACGTTGGAAAAACAATCATTGTTTTCAACAGAAGCTAAAAGCCCAAGAACAAATGGTCTCCATCTGCAAGGTACTCCAGCCCTGCAGAGGTGCCAACAACAACTCTAACTCTGCATTGTCAAACCAACCAACCAACAACTATTCAAGGTGTATGATCGAAACCACATAAACATCACATTCCCACATGAAATAATACTATAATATATTGTGGTATACATACTATAATATTACTATATTTATATACTATAATATTTACTGTAGTGCTTCTGCAGACATTGCTGTAGTATTTACTATAGTTTCTTTTTAGTATTATCTTTGACATAGAAGTGGGGTCTTTCTCCTTGAGGAAACTTACTGGACAAATACTAGACAGATAGTTCAGAGCGTCTGCTCTTTCTTATAACCTGTAGGGCACAGAATAGTTGGTGTATACTTGGCATGTAGGTTTCTCACTCATGGGTGGTAAGGGGGAGGAGAATGGGTGGGGTATATGCAAATTCAATACTGTCCACAAAATCTATAGTGGCCAGTGTGTAGTATAGTATTCTACAGTATACTTTAGAATTTTGTAAGTACTATCCATGATCAAGGGATACTACAGTGTGGAGTATAGTATTCTACAGTATACTACATTGTACTGCAGAATTCAATAGAATTCTATATTAAGTACTATAGTATTCTATAGTCAACTGTAGTCCACCCAGTCCACCCATACTGTACAAACCTTTCTACGCAATCATATTCACTTGAGGGCAGGAAATCCATGTTTTAACATGGAAAGCCAACTTGTCCTTGAGAGGGCAATCATTCTGCCGGAATTCTCTAAGCGGAGAAGACTGAACATGAACCACATCTAAAAAGTGTATAACTTTTTCCTCTAAAAAGCAGCGCAAGCATCCTGACGGCAGTAAAATGTAATTTCACAGGTGTTGTGGTGATTTTCTCAATGCGGGGTTCTCGGCATACTAATTACGCAGTAATGCTCCTTTACAGGAAATGAGCATGGAGATTAAGCATGCTGGGTTTTGTGGGGGGGTTTTCATGTTCTTTCCATGGTAATCCAAATATAATTCCCAATCGTCTGTAAAAAAAATTTAAAAAGCCTTTACAAATATGATGTGTTAATATGCCGTTCGTCTCTGTGGGTTACATTGTAAATGTGTAATAGGCCCAGCGAAAACAAAATCCTATAATGTTTCCGGAGTGCGTTTTCACAAGTCCTCCGTGGAAGGATATTCATTCCTGAGGCTTGTATAACAAGCCATGTTTTCAACCCACTGTATTGTCATTTCCCACAGTTGTATTGGTGCTGCACTTATCCATGGCTGCTAAATTTAACAGCATGACCAGTCGGACAGGAAATGTCTTAAACAACTCAAAAGAACATGGGCTATTTTGCTCTCTGAGTTTACTTGTGAAAGCAGCATGCTGTTGATCCACAGGCACAGAACAGAGCATAACAAATGAATGAGAATCCTGGGAGAACAGAGACAATTAGATTCACTGACCCTATATCAAGAGATGTACATTTTCCTTACCCTGTCAGCACCCATGAACAGTCACACACACAAACACACACACATGCACAATCCAATGTGCACGTACACATGTTAGCATACACACACGCATACTGCAACATGTGCACGTACATAGACACGCATACATACACCAAGACATGTGAACATGCACGCACACGTCTTTTCTCCGCTTGTTAGTCCTAGAATATTTTCTGATTAATGGAGTATGTCACTGTAAAGGTCTACATGCTTTACAACTGCAATAGATTGAGGCTATACAATTTGTGTACACTACATTGGTAGCTCTGTGATGCCTGCGGTGCTTCTCTAATTTTGGGAGGAAGTGGGGTATTTGATCTATCTATGTAGTTTATTGTCACGGCAATAGGCTTAAAAGTCTTAATAGCTGTTTGTGTTCCGCATACAGTTGAAGTCGGAAGTTTACATACACCTTAGCCAATTTCATTTCAACTCAGTTTTTCACAATTCCTGACATTTGATCAGAGTACAAATTCCCTGTCTCAGGATCACCACTTGATTTTAAGAATGTGAAATGTCAGAATAATAGTTGAGAGAATGATTTATTTCAGCTTTAATTTCTTTCATCACATTCCCAGTGGGTCAGAAGTTTACATACACTCAATTAGTATTTGGTAGCATTGCCTTTAAATTGTTTAACTTCGGTCAAACTTTTCGGGTATCCTTCCGCAAGCTGCCCACAATAAGTTGGGTGAATTTTGGCCCATTGCTCCTGACAGAGCAGGTGTAACTGAGTAAGGTTTGTAGGCCTCCTTGCTTGCACACGCTTTTTCAGTTCTGCCCACAAATGTTCTATAGGGTTGAGGTCAGGGCTTTGTGATGGCCACTCCAATACCTTGACTTTGTTGTCCTTAAGCCATTTTGCCACAACTTTGGAAGTATGCTTGGGGTCATTGTCCATTTGGAAGACCCATTTGCGACCAAGCTCTAACTTCCTGAGTGATGTCTTGAGATATTGCTTCAATATATCCACATAATTTTCCTTCCTCACGATGCCATCGAGTTTTTGAGGTGCACCAGTCCCTCCTGCAGCAAAGCACCCCCACATCATGATGCTGCCACCCCTGTGCTTCATGGTTGGGATGGTGTTCTTCGGCTTGCAAGCCTTCTCCTTTTTCCCTCCAAACATAATGATGGTCATTATGGCCAAACAGTTCTATTTTTGTTTCATCAGACCAGAGGACATTTCTACAAAAAGTACGATCTTTGTCCACATGTGCAGTTGCAAACCGTAGTCTGGATTAATGGCGGTTTTGGAGCAGTGGCTTCTTCATTGCTGAGTGGCCTTTCAGGTTATGCCGATATAGGACTCATTTTACTGTGGATATTGATACTTTTTGTACCTGTTTCCTCCCACATCTTCACAAGGTAATTTGCTGTTGTTCTGGGATTTGCTCTTTTCGCACCAAAGTATGTTCATCTCTAGGAGAAAGAACGTGTCTCCTTCCTGAGCGGTATGACGGCTGTGTGGTCCCATGGTGTTTATACTTGCGTACTATTGTTTGTACAGATGAACGTGGTACCTTCAAGCGTTTGGAGGTCTACGATTATTTTGTCTTGGCTGATTTCTTAGTGCACTATAATGGAGAATAGGTCACCATTTGGGACGCAGTCACTGATTGCTGGCCATTGTGCCCCTCCCTTCCCTCCTTGGACATTTATTTCCCCAATGGACATTTATTAATCACTGCTACAGTCATGATGTGTATTAGGATGTATTTAGTCGTTTTTTATTTCCATTTTCATTATTTTATTTAACTTAGTCCTGCATGCTGTACCATGCAAGCACACCTGCAACCCTTTATATGTGACTATTAAACTGAATCCCTTAGCTATTTTTTATTTTTACTTTGGAGAATCTAAAATAGAAAATATATTTTGATTTGTTTAACACTTTTTTGGTTACTACATGATTCCATATGTGTTATTTCAGTTTTGATGTCTTCACTATTATTCTACAATGTAGAAAATAGTAAAAAATAAAGAAAATACTTGAATGAGTAGGTGTGTTCAAACTTTTGACTGGTACGGTATACACTGAACAAAAATATAAAAGCAACATGCAACAATTTCAAAGATTTTACTGAGTTACAGTTCATATAAGGAAATCAAGCCAATTGAAATAAACTCATTAGGCCCTAATCTATAGTTTTCATATGACTGGGGATACAGATATGAATCTGTTGGTCACAAAGTAGGGGCGTGGATCAGAAAAACAATCAGTATCTGGTGTGACCACCATTTGCCTCATGTAGTGCGACACACCTCCTTCCCATAGAGTTGATCAGGCAACATGGCCTGTGGAATGTTGTCCCACTCCTCTTCAATGGCTGTGCGAAGTCGCTGAATATTGGCGGGAACTGGAACATGCTGTCGTAAATGCCGCACCAGAGCATCCCTAACGTGCTCAATGGGTGACATGTCTGGTGAGTATGCAGGTCTTGGAGGAACTGGGAAATGTTAAGCTTCCAAGAATTGCGTACAGTTTGTGTAGAAATTCTTTGTTTGTGCAAACCCAGTTTCATCAGCTGTCCAGGTGGCTGGTCTCAGACGATCCCACAGGTGAAGAAGCCAGATGTGCAGGTCCTGGGTTGGCGTGGAGGTCCTGGGATGGCGTGATTACATGTGGTCTGTGGTTGTGAGGCCGGTTGGACGTACTGCCAAATTCTCTGAAATGACATTGGAGGCGGCTTATGGTTGAGAAATGAACATTCAGCTCTGGTGTACATTCCTGCAGTCATTATGCCAATTGCACACTTCCAACATTTGAGAGAAATAAGCTTCATGTGCATATGGAACATTTCTGGGATATTTTATTTCAGCTCATGAAACATGGGACCAACCCTTTACATGTTGCATTTATATTTTTGTTCAGTGTACTTTTTTAAAAACTGGTACCGGGGGACCTTCAGACGGGTCTTGTGAGGCCTGTGGGTGACCTTGAGCAAAACAACCGACATGTACGTGTTTGTGAGAGTCTCATCTTTCCATAATAGTTTCCAAACCGTTCGGACGCTACAGACTAGTGAGAAGACCCATTTTTTTGTGAGAAGACCCATTTTCGGGATGTCTCATGGTCTAACAAACACCGCTCTAGCTCTGTCACCTTTCACCGTAGATGCAGAAGTGCGACATCGTCGGATTCGGATTCATCAAATACCAAAAACAAGTATCTCTATGGTGTTTAACCACCCAGAATGCAACTCAGCTTTCATCCTCCTACTCAGATCCCTATACACTGTTGTGTAGAGGATCATGGCACCCACTCCATGAAATTGAATCTATTTTGGGTAAGGAGGGGTCAACCTCCCAGAATGCAATTTAGTTCTCTATGAAAACCAGTGCTTAATTTGTAAATGGGAAGGTGTCAGAACAAAATGTGAGCGCGAGAGAGAGGGGTGACCTCGGGAGCTCTGAGGTACCAAAAAAAACCAACGTTATAATAAAGCATTGCATGCATGTCATCGCATTTGTGTAATAGCATAGAGCAGTAGAGTAGAAGCACTTACAGAAGTTGCACACGTTTGGAAAAACTTTAGTAGCCCAGGGTCCAGGAAAAATGTGTCCTTTATAAATGTATTTCATGCAATTCTACATAATTCAACATGACAGGAGACTTTGGCATAATCTTTTTTACACCACACAAATAATTGAAATGATTGACAAACTGAGAATCTGAGATCAATAAAAATGACCTCGCCTTTAATTCATCAATAGCCTAGGCCTAGGTGTGTGGAGACATATATTTTAGGTACAATATGAGGGTGAAAATATGAGGGTCCTAAAAATGCTTTCCAGTGTCACTGACTCATCCAATGATTGCACAGCTCACTCGCTGGTGATGGCCAATGCGTTCGTGCCAAAAGCCCATCATCTACTTTGTAAAGCAATATTTGGAAGTTGATGAAATATTTTGGTAGCCTACAGACGGGAACGCACATGCTTAAAAGCATGCAGACAAAACAGGCCTTTCGCAATATTTCAAATACAATAGCGGGTAGTAGGCTACTCTGAATTATTACACCATTCTACCTGAGATCGATGTACACTGTTGTGGAAATTAAACATGGCTCCCACCCACGCCAGGGAATGATGAGGAAGAACACATGTTGGATTACAGAGCACCGCGTCGTAACTCTTCCTGCATTGTTTAAACTGGAGTTTACACCACTCTGTCTTCTCCTTTTTATGGCCGATGTACAAACATGGCGCTAAACCTTACCAGGCGTCGTCAATCAAATAAAAGTTCAATTTGTTATTTGTCAGATTTTTCACCTCTCGTCATGTTCAGAAAAAGAGCTGTGCTTGTTCAAAACAATAAACAGCCCAAAAGATCACTTTGTCATGGAAGATGAAAACTTAATATAACATGTCTTAATTGAAGATTGGAATCCTGAGTGTTTCTTTTGTCCTAGTTTAGTCTTTTCTTAGTACTTACAGATTATAGGAGCATGCATTTTTATAGTTAGCTTCCACCCCTTTTTTGTTCAGAAAAATTGCTTTTGTTCAGGAAAATAAACTAAATTGAGCACTTTACAATGTTTCCAATTGTTTTTGTATTAGGTATTCTGTTTTCATGTTTCTGTAGCGTGAGGCAGCTTCATGTTTCTGTAGCGTGAGGCAGCTTCATGTTTCTGTAGCGTGAGGCAGCTTCATGTTTCTGTAGTGTGAGGCAGCTTCATGTTTCTGTAGCGTGAGGCAGCTTCATGTTTCTGTAGCGTGAGGCAGATTCATGTTTCTGTAGCGTGAGGCAGATTCATGTTTCTGTAGCGTGAGGCAGCTTCATGTTTCTGTAGCGTGAGGCAGTTTCATGTTTCTGTAGCGTGAGGCAGCTTCATGTTTCTGTAGCGTGAGGCAGCTTCATGTTTCTGTAGCATGAGGCAGCTTCATGTTTCTGTAGCGTGAGGCAGCTTCATGTACAAGTAGACTCCCTGGACGCTAGTCTATCTCAGGAACTGTGCTAAATGTACTGGATATTAATCACGTTCTGGATAAGAGCATATGCTAAATGACTAAAATGTCAAATAGAATTGGTAAGGTAAAGTATTCTGTAGGTTAACACCCTGTAGCTGAAATCTGGCCAGGTTCTAGCCAAGTACTTTGCCTGCGCTCGTAAAAGTTTTTAAGGTGAATTGTAAACAGACCAAAAAGATGAAAGTAAAATTTGGAATGGACCTAGGAGCCTTTTTAGAATATGTTCTAACATGGGTTGGGCATGCACTCATGAAAAATAATGCACTGCCTGAAAGTGAATTAGTGTAGCAACCCTCTGGTATAGCACTCTCTCTTTTCAGCCTTTGGATTATTGAATTTTAGAGATCATCCTAATCTGCGTGAGTTCATGAATGAACGCATGTTAATTACACAAGGGTTCTCTGCTGCTCTGCATACTGAGGAGAGGCGGAGAGGCCATGTGTGTGTGGGGGGGGGATGGGGGCTGTGTGCCTGCATACAAAGCGTGTGTGTGTGTGTGTGCGCCTGAGTATCATCACTCCCTTTCCTCTGAGTAGCCTTTCCTCTGAGACTACCAACTACCAGAATGCTGTGACCGTGTCTCACAGTCTGAGAAACAATGGCTCGCGAGCAGGTAATGAGGAGGGCAGAGGCCGACAGAGGTTAGAGTGTAATTTGTGGTTCTGTGTATGAGGGAAGGAGACGAGCAGGTAGATCAGAGAGCCGGGGAAAGCCAGGCCTGTCATGGAGGTGTGGGGAGGAGAAGGAGAGCTGGTTGTTCTAGAAAGGCTTAAGGGTCGTCTTCCAACTCCGGACCTCGTAATAAGGCCTGTTTTTGAATCCCTTCTGGCCTTTCCCCAGTGGGTCCCTCTCTTCCAGGCCTTTGAGGGGATGTGCAGGGATAACACAAGACAACCCTGCCATGTTCTTGACTGTGGCCATGATTGGACCACTTCCTTCTTTTGATTCTCTCGATGAATGTGTCTCAAATGGCACCCTATTCTCTATATAGGTCAAAAGTGCTGCAGTATATAGGGAATAGGGTGCCATTTGGGAAAAATGTAATTTCGTGATTATGTGGATGTGTTCTAGGTACTGTTGTTTCAGGATAAAAAATAAATAAAAAATGGAAACAATATCCATACAAGATTCAGTGAAGTGATGAGAAAAAGTGAGAAAGCGAGTGAAAGTGATAAACAAATAAAGCAAGCAGAGGCCCTGGGAAAATGTTTATGGACGCAAGAAAAACTATAGCTCCAGCAAAACACAACACATACAGCGTAAAGGGGAAGATTCATTAGCAGAGAGCTAGTCCACACCACATCGAGCAGCAATGGGCTCTCAAATGGGCTCTGTCAAAGAAAAGTGATGATGAAACAGTCATGTTTCAATGAGAGCCACGTCTTCTTACTTTCTCCACTGCAAACTGCTCATGGATACTAATTGAGTCCAAATGACACCCTATTCCATATATAGTGCATTACTTTTGACCAAGAACTAAGATTTACCTTAAAGGCCCTGGTCAAAGATAGTGCACTATATGCGGAATAGAGTGCCATTTGGGATGCAACCTACTGTAAATATGCTGCATGTATATTCCGCCCGCAGCTGAACGCGCACTGCTAGTTCAGTCCTTTAATTGCACACCAGAGCACTACATCAGGGGCACCATGACCCCGCAATGCAGTGGATACTAATTGAGCCCATGTGCCAGCACAGCTCTCTCCATATGTTGCTGTCTCCATAGAAAAAAAGGTGGATGCATTTATTTCTATACAAATGTGAAATCAATGGGGAGAGGAATCAAAGCAGAATCTGTCCCATTACATCAACTAGAGGGCTTTTATGGAGCCACAACAATATGCCAGGCATGGCAATAGTGTCTATATATGTGTATGTTCCTTGGCCTATCCCAGGAATGGTATGAAATCCCAATAACAAAAACAATCACAAATTCTCTACAGTGAACAAAAAAAAAAGCCAAATGAACATATCAGAGAGGAAACTTCCTTAATCCTTGACCTGTTCCCTGTTCGCTGTAAAAATGGCACCGACACATAGTGCAGCTGTGCTTCTAGCACCTAGGCAACTTTGAGGTATTTAGTGTTTTATTTCTTACATTATAAGCCCAGAACATTTTTTGTGTTATTAAATACAGCCGGGAAGAACTTTAAGATATCAGACCGGCGGTAACTCACCAGCATTACCAGCATTACGACCAGGATTGTGACTTTCCAGCCTCGGATCCTTTGTTCATACCCCCCAGGGTAATTGAACTGATTCCAGAGGCTGATCCAAAAGGCTGCCAGCAGAGAAGATGTATTCAGAGTAGACTTCTACTCCAACTCAGGAGGCGCACACACCTTTACTCGTTAATGTTCAGTCTCTGGATAATAAAGTTGATGAGCTCAGGGCGAGGATTTCCTTCCAGAGAGACATCAGGGAAAGTAACATACTCTGTTTCACGGAAACATGGCTCTCTCAGGATATACTGTATGTACAGCCAGTTGGGTTCCCAGTTCATCGCGCAGACAGGAATAAATATCTCTCCGGGAAGAAGAAGGGCGGGGGTGTATATTTCATGATTAACTACCAACCTAGATTATCTCACAATCAAATGCCGACTGTATTACCTCCCAAGACAATTCTCTTCGGTTATAGTCACAGTCGTGTATATTCCCCCTCAAGCCCGACACCACATATCCTGAGGCCGTAATTAATTGTTGCTGGGGATTTTAACAAAGCAAATTTGAGGAAAACGCTACCGAAATTCTAACCAACACATTGACTGTGGTACTCGCGCTGGTAAATACACGACCACTGCTACTCCAACTTGATGCCTAAAAGGCCCTCCCCATCCTCCCATATGCAAATCTGATCACGACTCCATTTTTCTCCTCCCTTCCTATAGGCAGAAACCCAAACAGGAATTACCCGTGCTAAGGACTATTCGACGCTGATCTGACCAATCGGAAACCCACGCTTCAAGTTTGTTTTGACCACGCAGACTGGGATATGTTCCGGATAGCCTCTGAGAATAACATTGACGAAAGACAGATACGGTGACTGAGTTTATCAGTAAGTGTGCAGGAGATGTTGTACCCACTGTAACTATTAAAACCTACCCTAACCAGAAACCGTGGATAGATGGCGGCATTCACGCAAAACTGAAAGTGCAAACCACCGCATTTAACCATGGCAAGGAGACTTGGAATATAAACAGTGTAGTTATTCTCTCTGTAAGGCAATCAAACAGGCAAAACATCAGCGTAGAGACAAAGAGGAGTTGCAATTCAACAGCTCAGACACAGAACGTATGTGGTATTGTCTACAGACAACAAAGGGAAAACCAGCCACGTCGCAGACACTGACGTCTTGCTTCCAGACAAGCCTAAACACCTTCTTCACCCACTTTGAGGATAACACAGTGCCACCGACGTGGCCCGCTTCCAAGGAACGTGGGCTCTCCTTCTCCATGGCTGTGGTAAGACATTTAAGTGTGTTAACCCTCGCAAGGCTGCCTGCCCAGACGGCATCCATAGCCGCGTCCTCAGAGCATGCACAGACCAGCTGGCTGGAGTGTTGACGGACATATTCAATCTCTCCCTATCCCAGTCTGTTGTCCTCACATGCCTCCAGATGTCCACCATTGTTCTTGTACCCAAGAAAGCAAAGGTAACTGAACTAAATGGCTATTGCCCCTTAGAACTCACTTCTGTCATCATGAAGTGCTTTGAGAGAGACTAGTCAAGGATCATATCACCTCTACCTTACACCCTAGACCCACTTCAATTTACTTACCGCCCCAATAGATCCACAGACGATGCAGTCGCCATCGCACTGCACACTGCCCTATCCCATCTGGACAAGAGGAATGCCTATGTAAGAATGCTGTTCATTGACTATAGCTCAGCATTCAACACCATAATACCCTCCAAGCTCATCATTAAGCTTGAGGCCCTGTGCTCCCTGTTCACCCATGACTGTGTGGCCACGCACGCCTCCATCTAAAATCATCAGTTTTGCAGACGACACAACAATAGTAGGCCTGATTACCAACAATGACGAGACAGCCTACAGGGAGGAGGTGAGGGTCCTGGGACTGTGGTGCCAGGAAAATAACCTCTCACTCAACGTCAATAAAACAAAGGTGCTGATCGTGGACTTCAGGAAACAGCAGAGGGAGCCCCCCATCCACATCGACGGGACTGCAGTGGAGAAGGTGGTAAGCTTCAAGTTCCGGCGTACACATCACTGACAAACTGAAATGGTCCACCCACACAGACAGTGTGGTGAAGAAGGTGCAAAGGCGCCTCTTCAACCTCAGGAGACTGCCCTCCAGGACACCTACAACACCCGATGTCACAGGAAGGCCAAAAAGATCATCAAGGACAACAACCACCCGAGCCACTGCCTGTTCACGGTGCTATCTTCCCAAAGACAAGGTCAGTGTAGGTGCATCAAAGCTGGGACCGAGAGACTGAAAAACAGCTTCTATCTCAAGGCCATCAGACTGTTAAATAGCCATCACTAGCACATTAGAGGCTGCTACCCTATATACATAGACTTGAAATCACTTGCCACTTTAATAATGTTTATATATTTTTCATTACTCATCTCATATGTATATATTGTATTATATTCTACTGTATCTTAGCCTATGCCGCTCTGACATTGCTCATCCAAATATTTATATATCCATAATTCCGTTCCTTTACTTTAGATTTGTGTGTATTGTTGTGAAATTGTTAGATATTACTGCACTGTTGGGGCTAGAAACACAAGCATTTTGCTACACCCACAATAACATCTGCTAAACACGCGTATGTGACCAATAAAATTTGAATTGATTTGTAAGGCATTTTCTGTGTACCAAATGGCACCCTATTCCCTATGGTCAAAAGTAGTAGGGATTATGGTGCCATTTGGGATGCACCATTCTTACATCCTGAACTATTACCAATGGAAATGGTAGAGCATTGTGCTTGTACCGTCAAGGGTTGTGAGTTCTATTCCCGTTGGGGCCACACATATGAAAAATGTATGCACACGTAACTAAGTCGCTTTGGATAAAAGCTAAATGGCATGTATCATAATAATAATTAGATTTTGTTGGTAAAAGTAAATATTGTGCTATGAAATTTAATGTGGAAAACATCTACTTATTCTCTGGTTGTCCATGCCCTGCTTGACTAAGATTTTGTACCACAGCTGATCACCTCCCCATCATTACCACACAGGGCGAAATTAATTGTCAATCAGCAATAACCAGTGATTTTTTTACCTCACAAATCGGGCAACTGCAAAGGATAAAGCCTGATGAAAAGGATAGTAATGTAATGCAGGAACGCTAGTGTTATTTAGTTCCACATTACTGGCTAGGGCTTGCGAATATATCATTTTCCCATAATATTATGTGAATGAGTGAGCATGCATGTACAGTGGATGTGAACGCACACACACGCAGGCACAGACGAACAGACACAAGCGCTCACACACACACACACACACACACACACACACCCACCAAGACTTATTATAACATTTCACAGCTCGGTTGTGTGGAAAAACCTCGGATGAAATTTCATTTACTGCAACTCCAGTTTCATCATCCAATAAATGGCAGGCAAGCTGGAGCGCTGATACGTGTTTTGGCTTGGCCAGGAGCCAGGGGTATATCAAAACATGGCAGTCAGCGCCCACCGGTTCCCCCTCCCAGCCCTGCCACCACCAACACACGACACTGGTGTCATGTCACCCCCACCACCACCCCCAGGCAGCCTGAAGAAGAGCCAACATCTGCACCACAATATAATGACACAGAAAACAGTCCTCGGGCCACTGTATCCCAACAGCTAAAGATGCCAAGGAATTAGGGTGACCACTGGTCCCAACCAATCGTAGGCTATACAGTAGATATTTTAATAATGATGCCTTCTTTTTGATAAAAAGGTATGTTTTTTTCATTTTCTATGTTTTATTGGATAGATAAGAGTGTGAAAGATAGATAGAGACTTGTGCTACAGGCGGCGCGGCTCTGACCACCAGATTGCCCAGGGTACATACAGTATATCGTCGTCTTAATATCTATATCTCCTAAGAGTTACAGTATTTCACAGAGGTATTAAATCAAACTCTGAAAATGGGATGATGAATGTGAGATAAGAAAAAAATGGTGGCCATTAAATTGTCATTTCCACCAGGATATTGAAGTGTTTGTCTTTCGGTGCCCTAAAATGTAATTGAACATTGCTCTGGTTCTTCGCCTGGTCAGCAGTAGGCTTTTAAAGATTGGCCCGGTGGCTAATATCTCTGGAGTTCACTGTTCAACAAAAGGTTTATCAAACTGTCGGTTAAAACTCTGCATGAGTAAAGAGATAAACCAGAGAAAGGAGAATGGAAACGGACCCAATTCCACATTGACTCAGTCGAAACACAGCATCCATAACAGTGTCTCATGCAGCATTGAGATGCATTCTTTATAGGGCTGGTTATCACACATCTTTTCTCACAGGACCATGAATACCCATCTACGTCCCAAATGGCACCCAATTCCCTTCATAGTGCACTACTTTCACCAGGGCCCTTAGGGCTCTAGTCAAAAGTAGTGTATTGGCCCTACCACCCTGGTCAAAAGTAGGGCAATTTATCACCTCTCCAGCAGTCTTCACAGGAGACCTACGAAGCTCCAGCCTAGTAGTATGTCATTGATGTCAGCCAGTGTGACAGCCCCAGTTTAACAAGCATAGCTGTTTCTGCATAGCCCTGAGAAGAAGAGATAGGAAAGGCTGGGGGTGTTCCAAATTGATTGATGGCATTTTCAACTGACTGACATCTCAGCTACGAATAGACATTGATCCTCCCACATCACTATTCATAAATGCCTGTAAATATGTGAATGACATTTTGAACGCAGCTTGATTTCCCGTCACGAGAGCAGCCTACGAGAGAAATAATCTCACACTGGCAGAAAAAGGTTTCAGTAATTTTTGCATCACTAGGGCAAATTATTTTAGTTTTGCCAAAATCTGTACAGTGATAACAGTGGCTTTGGAAAGTATTCAGACCCCTTGACTTTCTCCACATTTTGCTATGTTACAGCCTTATTCTAAAAATGGATTCATTTGTTTTGTTTTTCTCATCAATCTATACACAATACAATACAATACACAATAATGCAATAATGACAAAGCAAAAACATGTTGGTAGACATGTTTTGTTAATTTTTTTTTTTTTTTTAATATGTAAAACTGATATCACATTTACGTAAGTATTCAGACCAGCTACTCAGTATTTTGTTGAAGCACCTTTGGCAGCGATTACAGTATCGGGTTTTCTTGGGTATGACGCTACAAGCTTGGCACACCTGTATTTGGGGAGTTTATCCCATTCTTCACTGCAGATGCTCTCAAGCTCTGTCAGGTTGGATTGGTAGCATTGCTGCACAGCTATTTTCAGGTCTCTCCAGAGATGTTCATTTGTTTTATTTATTTAACTATGCAAGTCAGTTAAGCACAAATTCTTATTTACAATGACGGTCTGCCACAAGGCAAAAAAAATATAGGACAAAACACACATCACGACAAGACAGACAATACAACACTACATAAAGAGAGACCTAAGACAACACAGCATGGAAGCAACATAACATGACAACAACATGGTAGCAACACAACTTGGCAGCAGCACAACATGCTAGCCACACAAAACATGGTTCAAACATTATTGGGCACAGACAACAGCAAAAAGGGCAAGAAGGAAGAGACAATAATAGATCACGCAAAGCAGCCACAACTGCAAGTAAGAGTGTCCATGATCTTTGATTGAAGAGATAAAACTGTTCAGTTTGAGTGTTTGTTACAGCTCGTTCCAGTCGCTAGCTGCAGCGAACTGAAAATACCAGCGACCTAGAGATGTGTGTGTGCTTTGGGGACCTTTAACAGAATGTGACTGGCAGAATGGGTGTTGTATGTGGAGGATGAGGGCTGCAGTAGATATCTCAGATAGGGGGGAGTGAGGCCTAAGAGGGTTTTATAAATAAGCATCAACCAGTGGGTCTTGCGATGGATATACAATGGGGCAAAAAAGTATTTAGTTAGCCACCAATTGTGCAAGTTCTCCCACTTAAAAAGATGAGAGGCCTGTAATTTTCATCATAGGTACACTTCAACTATGACTGACCATTCCTCCTTGCAAAACAGCTCGAGCTCAGTGAGGTTGGATGGAGAGCATTTGTGAACAGCAGTTTTCAGTTCTTTCCACAGATTCTCGATTGGATTCAGGTCTGGACTTTGACTTGGCCATTCTAACACCTGGATATGTTTATTTTTGAACCATTCCATTGTAGATTTTGCTTTATGTTTTGGATCATTGTCTTGTTGGAAGACAAATCTCCGTCCCAGTCTCAGGTCTTTTGCAGACTCCATCAGGTTTTCTTCCAGAATGGTCCTGTATTTGGCTCCATCCATCTTCCCATCAATTTTAACCATCTTTCCTGTCCCTGCTGAAGAAAAGCAGGCCCAAACCATGATGCTGCCACCACCATGTTTGACAGTGGGGATGGTGTGTTCAGCTGTGTTGCTTTTACGCCAAACATAACGTTTTGCATTGTTGCCAAAAAGTTCAATTTTGGTTTCATCTGACCAGCGCACCTTCTTCCACATGTTTGGTGTGTCTCCCAGGTGGCTTGTGGCAAACTTTAAACAACACTTTTTATGGATATCTTTAAGAAATGGCTTTCTTGCCACTCTTCCATAAAGGCCAGATTTGTGCAATATACGACTGATTGTTGTCCTATGGACAGAGTCTCCCACCTCAGCTGTAGATCTCTGCAGTTCATCCAGAGTGATCATGGGCCTCTTGGCTGCATCTCTGATCAGTCTTCTCCTTGTATGAGCTGAAAGTTTAGAGGGACGGCCAGATCTTGGTAGATTTGCAGTGGTCTGATACTCCTTCCATTTCAATATTATCGCTTGCACAGTGCTCCTTGGGATGTTTAAAGCTTGGGAAATCTTTTTGTATCCAAATCCGGCTTTAAACTTCTTCACAACAGTATCTCGGACCTGCCTGGTGTGTTCCTTGTTCTTCATGATGCTCTCTGCGCTTTTAACGGACCTCTGAGACTATCACAGTGCAGGTGCATTTATACGGAGACTTGATTACACACAGGTGGATTGTATTTATCATCATTAGTCATTTAGGTCAACATTGGATCATTCAGAGATCCTCACTGAACTTCTGGAGAGAGTTTGCTGCACTGAAAGTAAAGGGGCTGAATAATTTTGAAATATCCAATAAATGTCGTTCCACTTCATGATTGTGTCCCACTTGTTGTTGATTCTTCACAAAAAAATACAGTTTTATATCTTTATGTTTGAAGCCTGAAATGTGGCAAAAGGTCGCAAAGTTCAAGGGGGCCGAATACTTTCGCAAGGCACTGTATTAACACTTCATATACTTGTGGGTAATAACATTCAATCTGGATAACAACACAAAACAAATCATAAGGCTTGAGAAATGTATCGACAAATATTACAAAAACAAGCAACACTCAAACATGATGGAGAGTAAACAAGGAGAATCAATCCCCAAAAGAAAACGCGACTCCAACAGATACTGACGATTTATGCTTTTCACCACCGGGACCTATAAGGGTGGAAAGCGATCTGTTAATGTCGATAAATGACAAACAGGGCATACTTCAGTTAGTCAGTAAAGATATAAAGGAGTTGAAGGCAAGCTTTGAAATGAGTGACAAAAAAATCTGTGACAATGGAGAAAGAAACAAACAAGCTAAAAGGGACATGTTAATGAACTTAAAAAGGAGAACACCTTTCTGAGAGAAGCGTTACTTGACATACAGACTAGATTGATGAGAGAAAATCTAGTACTTACTGGTATTCAAGAAAGGAGAAGTTCCTGAAAGAGTGGTGAAGGAATTGTGTCTTACAGCGCTTCAAGTCCCACTTGATTCTGCCAATAAAATCCAACTGCAATGTGTACACCATTTCGGACAAAGAGGACAGAGATATGAATGCCCAATCGTTGCCAAATTTGCTTTCCTCAAGGATAAAGTAATGGTTAAAAGCCTGGGTAAAAGACTCGCTGGCACGAAAATAGGCATGAATGATCAGTTCCCAAGGGAGATTGCAGAACACAGCAAAGTTCTGTACCTAATCTTCAAGGAGAATCGATTAAAAGGGAAGCGTGTAGTTCTCATAGACGATAAACTGTATATTACAACCAAATGTTCCGAGACACAAAGATTACTCCATGGCTATTCTAAAAAATGACAAAGTTCTCAGAAGAGTTGAATAATGGGACACCAAATATTTGCCAATGGTAGTAATAATATATATATTTTTAAATAGATAGTTATGCAATAAAATGAAACAATTGTTAAATAAACTACACTATACCATTCAAGACAGGGAATGTTGTAAAATAATGATTTAACTTTCCATTTCTAGTATTTTATAAATGGATGAAACGGTATTAGTTTTCACATTTATTGTTTAGTATTTTGTGTAGTGTTCTCGGTTATCGTCTTTATTAAAGATGTTTAACACTAATCACGCTGCACTTTGGTCCTCTCCTTCCCAGGAAGAAAGCCGTTACATCTGCTCTACCCAAAATTACAACCAACTAACTGCAGTGTTACCGCAAAAATGGCCTGTAGCGGGATCAGGATCGATCCGGGATCAGAGGGGGATCGATTTTGAGGTGGAGGGTCCGTCATGGTCTGGGGCAGTGTGTCACAACATCATCGGACTGAGTTTGTTGTCATTTCAGGCAATCTCAACGCTGTGCGTTACAGGGAAGACATCCTCCTCCCTCATGTGGTACCCTTCCTGCAGGCTCATCCTGACATGACCCTCCAGCATGACAATGCCACCAGCCATACTGCTCGTTCTGTGCATGATTTCCTGCAAGACAGGAATGTCAGTGTTCTGCCATGGCCAGCAAAGATCCCGGATCTCAATCCCATTGAGCATGTCTGGGACCTGTTGGATCGGAGGGTGAGGGCTAGGGCCATTCCCCCCAGAAATGTCTGGGAACTTGCAAGTGCCTTGGTGGAAGAGTGGGGTAACATCTGGTGCTCTCCATGAGGAGATGCACTGCAGTAATTAACACAGCTGGTGGCCACACCAGATACTGACTGTTACTTTTGATTTTAAGATGTGTATGTATGTACAGTTGAAGTCGGAAGTTTACATGCAACTTAGCCAAATACATTTACACTCAGTTTGTCACAATTCCTGACATTTGATCCTTGTAAAAATGCCCTGTCTTAGGTCAGTTAGGATCACCACTTTATTTTAAGAATGTGAAATGTCAGAATAATAGTAGAGAGAATGATTTATTTCAGCTTTAATTTCTTTCATCACGTTCCCAGTGGTTCAGAAGTTTACATACACTCAATTAGTATTTGGTAGCATTGCCTTTAAATTGTTTAAATTGGGTCAAACGTTTCGGGTAGCCTTCCACAAGCTTCTCACAATAAGTTGGGTGAATTTTGGCCCAATCCTCCTGACAGAGATGGTGTAACTTAGTCGGGTTTGTAGGTCTCCTTGCTTGCACATGCTTTTTCAGTTCTGCCCACAAAAGTTCTATAGGATTGAGGTCAAGGCTTTTTGATGGCTACTCCAATACCTTGACTTTGTTGTCCTTTAGCCATTTTGCCATAATTTTGGAAGTATGCTTGGGGCCATTGTCCATTTGGAAGACCCATTTGCGACAAAGCTTTAATTTCCTGACTGATGTCTTGAGATGTTGCTTCAATTTATACACAATATTTTCCTGCCTCATGATGCCATCTGTTTTGTGAAGTGCACCAGTCCCTTCTGCAGGAAAGCACCCCCACAACATGATGCAGCCACCCCTGTGCTTCACGGTTGGGATGGTGTAATTCGGCTTGCAAGCCTCCCCCTTTTTCCTCCAAACATAACGATGGTCATTATGGCCAAACAGTTCTATTTTTGTTTCATCAGACCAGAGGACATTTCTCCAAAAGTACGATCTTTGTCCCCATGTGCAGTTGCAAACTGTAGTCTGTTTTTTTTATGGCAGCTTTGGAGCAGTGGCTTCTTCCTTACTGAGCGGCCTTTCGGGTTATGACGATATAGGACTCGTTTTACTGTGGATATAGATACTTTTGTACCTGTTTCCACCAGAATCTTCACAAGGTTCTTTGCTGTTGTTCTGGGATTGATTTGCACTTTTCGTGCCAAAGTACGTTCATTTTCAGGAGACAGAACGTGTCTACTTCCTGAGTGGTATGACGGCTGCGTGGTCCCATGATGTTTATACTTGCATATTATTGTTTATACAGATGAACGTGGTACCTTCAGGCGTTTGGAAGTTGCTCCCAAGGATGAACCAGACTTGGGAGGTCTACAATTTATTTTCTGAGGTCTTCCCATGATTTTCCCATGATGTCAAGCAAAGAGGCACTGAGTTTGAAGGTAGGCCTTGAAATACATCTACAGGTACACCTCCAATTGACTCAAATTATGTCAATTAGAAGCTTCTAAAGCCATGACATCATTTTCTGGAATTTCCAAAACTGTTTAAAGGCACAGTCAACTTAGTGTATGTAAACTTCTGACCCACTGGACTGATGGATTTTAAGTGAAATCATTTGTCTGTAAACAATTCTTGGAAAAATGACTTGTGTCACCCACAAAGTAGATGTCCTAACCGACTTGCCAAAACTATAGTTTGTTAACAAGAAATTTGTGGAGTGGTTGAAAAACGAGTTTAATTGACTCCAACCTAAGTGTATGTAAACTTCCGACTTCAACTGTATATGTATTTATATGTTTGTGTATATGTATGTATTTATACGGGGATTGAAAGTGATGCAGACAATTACATAGATTGTAGCGTCCATCAAATCTGCAATATTAAAGCTGATCTACCCCTAACAAAAATAAATCCAGCCAACTTGACACAACTGTGGGAAGCATTGGAATCAACATGGGTCAGCATCCCTGTGGAACGCCTTCCACACCCTGTAGAGTCCATGCCCTGACGAATTGAGGCTGTTCTGAGGGCAAAAAGGGGATGCAACTCAATATTAGGAAGGTGTTCCTAAAGTTTTGTGCACTCAGTGTATGTTCTCATAGCAATCAAAGGTCCTCTTTTGTCCATTTCCTCAGCAGCCAAATGCATTTGTTGCTAGCAAATCTAGAAAAGCTGCTACAGTGGATTACATTCATTAAAGTAAATTGGAAGGCAGACTATTTTGTTGAAGAATAAACAGCAAAAGGCAAAAAGTAGTTGCTAGGCAACAACCAACGCCAACTCATAGCCCTACTGTACATTGTCTGCAAAAAAAAAAAAAAAAGCTATTGTATTTAGAGCACAATAAAAAAAAAAACATTCAAAAGGAAATGAGAATCCGGCAATCGTGTTAAGCTGTCTGCATAAAATCAAGAGTATTTTTTTCATAACTCGTTCAAGTGTAGAAGCTTCTGTGTAAATCCATACAAAACAATAAGGGATATTATCTACAGTTACTGTGATAATGGACATGGGAATGTTCATATATAGCTGTGATGATGTACCAGTAATAAATCATAATAGGAGAAAATGTGAAAAATATGGTGACGATCTCATCAGACAAGTTATATGCATGTTTGTTTAAAAAGCTCAATGCAGCCTGTATGAGCGTGCCATCTCCAGGGGATTTGTCTAGTATAGTGGAATAAGTTTAGTATGCTATATCGCTTACAGCATTAATAATCAGTGACTACTTCTGTGATACATATCAGTGGTTCCTGGCTCAGTGGGTTAGAGCATGGTGCTGGCAACACCAGGGTTGTGGGTTTCATTCCTGCATGGGCCATGTCATGTTGACTACACCAGGACTAGGCAACACTGTTCCTGAAGTGCAGCAGGTACTGAAGAATTTGGTCCTAACTAGATCCTTGGGATGTCCCTTACCTTGACCATTTAACATTTGACCTTCAATGGGGTGATGTCAGAGTTGCACATCCCAAGGATTCCACTTAAGACTTCTCCCTGAGCTAATTGATCAGTTCAGTGTGTTACTAAATGAAAAACACACCCGGTCTTTCAGGTTGGTTAAATCAAAAAACATGAAGCACCCGCAGTAATTCAAGACCAGAGTTTACCTACCCCTTGGACGACACATTACACAATAATCATTTTGGGGTTGCTTATATTTGTCCTATTACAAACTGGTGGATGTTTAATGGAAATGTGTTTCTTGCATATCCCAGCTCCCCCTGAGACACCTAGTCCCTGGGGTCACAGCAAGGGTCACCATTGTTCAAAGCCCCTGGAGGAATTGAGGTTAATTGCCTTGCTCAAGGGCACCGTAACATCTTTTTTTACCTTGTCTGCCCTGGGAATTCAAACCAGCAACATTCACTGTTAATGATGACAGTTCTGTAAACCTGGCTTTCTCTGTAAATATTACATTACTGTAAATATTGAAAAGTAACTAATTAGGCAATTGACCTACATTCTCCAAAGTCCTCTTTTTGGACAATTCTGCCCGATTAATCGGCCAATTTATGTATTTATTTATTTGTAATAATGACAATTACAACAATACTGAATGAACACTTATTTTAACTTAATATAATACATCAATAAAATCAATTTAGCCTCAAATAAATAATGAAACATGTTCAATTCGGTTTAAATAATGCAAAAACAAAGTGTAAATTGCAATATGTGCTGTGTAAGAAAGCTAACGTTTCAGTTCCTTGCTCAGAACATGAAAGCTGGTGGTTCCTTTTAACATGAGTCTTCAATATTCCCAGGTAAAAAGTTTTAGGTTGTGGTTATTATAGGAATTATAGGACTATTTCCCTCTATACCATCTGTATTCCATTAACCTTTGACTATTAGATGTTCTTATTTTCACTTTAGTATTGCCAGAGTAACAGTATAGCTTCCGTCCCTCTCCTCGCTCCTCCCTGGGCTCGAACCAGCAACACAACGACAACAGCCACCATCGAAGCAGCGTTACCCATGCAGAGCAAGGGGAACAACTACTAGAAGGCTCAGAGCGAGTGACGTTTGAAACGCTATTAGCGCGCGCTAACTAGCTAGCCATTTCACATCGGTTACACCAGCCTCATCTCGGGAGTTGATAGGCTTGAAGTTATAAACAGCGCAATGCTTGACGCACAACGAAGAGCTGCTGGCAAAACGCAAAGAAAGTGCTGTTTGAATGAATGTTTACGCGCCTGCTTCTGCCTACCACCGCTCAGTCAGATACTTGTATGCTCAGTCAGATTATATGCAACGCAGGACACGCTAGATAATATCTAGTAATATCATCAACCATGTGTAGTTAACTAGTGATTATGATTGATTGTTTTTTATAAGATAAGTTTAATGCCAGCTAGCAACTTACCTTGGTTTACTGCATTCGCATAACAGACAGTCTCCTTGTGGAGTGCAACGAGAGAGAGGCAGGTCGTTATTGCATTGGACTAGTTAACTAAGGTTGGATCTCCCGAGCTGACAAGGTGAAAAATCTGTCGTTCTGCCCCTGAACAAGGCAGTTAACCCACTGTTCCTAGGCCGTCATTGAAAATAAGAATGTGTTCTTATCTGACTTGCCCAGTTAAATAAAGGTATAAAAAAAAATAAAAAAAAAAACGGCAAATCGGCGCCCAAAAATACAGATTTCTGATTGTTATGGAAACTTGGAATAGGCCCTAATTAATCGGCCATTCCGATTAATCGGTCGACCTCTAGTTAAAACACTGCTTTGTTAAGTCAATTTGGCTCACTTGCAGGATAATATAACAAATTAGCATATAAATGTAGAACAACATGAAAGGTTTGAGGAAACTGGGTGGGAAATATTGTACAAAAATATGGATTTATCAGCTCAGCTTGCAACAATTATACCAATCATATATTTTTTTTAAAGAAAGAGAAAAAAAATCTGAAAATAAGTCAGAGTATAATTGCTTCACAGTATATTTCAAATATAATATATATTTTGTTGACAGCACAGAAGAACTGTTTAGAATAGAATATCTTATCAATAAGCTGCAAACTTTCTTTGAAATAAGTATAAACGCTTTCACAGGTTTCCGACTAAGTAAAATGTGTACGTTGTTTGGTTTTGCTTTGCATGCTCTGCAGTCAGAATCAGAATGTTGAAAAACCATATACACTCAATCTACACACAGCTCACAGAAATCCTGGCCCGTTTCTGAGCAAACTGTATCAACAGAAATATTTTCCTTGTGTTGCAGTCATCATGAATTTTGATCAAATCTCCTCTAAAGAATAACGGAAGGATGTGTCTTATTTCTCCAACACCAGGCAATTGTATTTGATTTGATGTTCACCAATTATATTTGACAAATCGACTATACGAGACCCTTGTAGGGTCATTTGAGGTCTCACCCCATACAGTTCCCACATTTACATTGAGTGATTAAATAGATGGACAGGATGCGAGAGGAAGGGAGAAAAATATTAATCATGTTCATTTCACATATTGGCCACAGCCTAGTGTTTGTCAGTGGTTCGGAGAAAAATGACAAGGACGTAGCTTGCTGCGAGGTTGACAGAGGATGCATGCAGAATGAGCCCACCGCGTCATGGTGAGACTGATGGACATGCGTTGTGCGCGCAGACAAAAAGCTGCCCCCACCCTGCCTGTCCAGAAGTCACTGTCCACAATCAATAACAGTCAAAACTTCAGCCATCCCACCTGACAAACAGCAGACGCTATATGAACACAGGGTGCAGTGCGTTCCAATTCCCTATACTACATTTGACAAGGGCTAATAGGACTCTGGTCAAAAGTAGTCCACTATATAGGGAATAGGGTGCCATATAGGCCCTGATCAAAAGTAGTCCAATATTAGGAATAGGGTGCCATATAGGTCTAGGTCAAAAGTAGGGCACTATACATTTGGGATGCAGCCATACAGGCACAGAGAATTAAGTTACTAAGCAGATTCACAACAACAAAACCCACAAACAGAGGTAACAAACAAGAAAATCAAATAAAGGACTAAGATTAGAGGAATGGGGAATGCACTGCAACGTTGTTTGTACAGATGATGCAATACAAACATCCCCACAAAATTCCCACGGGGGGGGGGGGGGGGGGGGGGTTGACAATATCTCGTCTCGCTTTTGTCTTGTGTCATCCATCTTTATTAAAATTCCTGGGAGATCAAAGAGCCAATCAGAGATGACACACGGCTGTCATGTTAGGAAAAGGAAGACAGCCAATGACGCTAATGTATGTGCCATATCAAGACTTATCAAACAGCCGCAATAAAAAGCTGGTCTCGACATCAGAAGGCACAGCAGAGGAAAAATAGCCTAACAACACCCACAATGGGCTATACCCTACATACTGCAAAATTCCTTAGCGTTATTGTATAGGATAATGTCCTGGAGGCATGTGTGGACTTCTCAAACTACTCAAAAGCTGCACCAGCAATGGAGACACAGAAAGGGGTTTATTGCAGGCAGGCCTATGCTGCAGAAAGAGAGAAGGGAGGGAGCCAGCGTGCACTGCTTCAGAGGATACCTGCGATCAGTCCCTGCCTTAGAGACTACGGACAAACATCATCGCCCAGCACACAGAGACAAAACAGGCAGGCTGAGGCAGTGCTGTGCTGTCCGCCACCTATACGCAGCTATACTCCCAGCTTCTTTGTTTGACACCGCACAATGCCAGTACGACTCCCTTCCTCCATCACTTCCTCCCTCCATGTACGACCGACACATCCCATGGTCCCACATTGAGTCGTGTGAAGAAGCTCAGAGTTAATCGGTGAGGCTGTCCTTTAAATCCCACATGGCAGTGTGAAGGTGCTCGGCACAGTGTTGGTAGAATGAAACCCCTCCAGAGATTGAGAAAGGTTCATCCGTTACACTGGAATCGTGTGATGACGATGATGATGGCATCGCATCTCAAAGTATCTAAGAATCTATTTAGTCACAGTAGTAGGTCACAGACAGTCAGAGGACACTCAAACAAGTGATTAATCAGACTGGAATAAATAATGACATTGTAATTTGATTTGCTGGCTGCAGATCTAGGGCGGAGCTCTAGGCCCAGGGCATCTTGGTTTACATGTAATTGAGTGCAGGGAGGAATATCAAACATTTGGAATCAGTGGGCAAGGGAAGGAATTTTTAATCGATGCACTTATGTTGCTATTAAACAATGCTGATGATATAACACGACAGCCATTGATTAAATGTGGACGTCTGATAAGGAACTATGGGGATTAAAACAGTCATTCTAAACATTTACCAGCTACGAAGTTTTTCACGTCCGGTACTTGGGTGGGCGTAGTGTGTGCAGGCTTTTGTCCCAGCCCGACACAAAGCCCACCCGAGTCAGCTAATGAAGGTCTTGATAATAGGTTGATTGGTTCAGGGGCTATGGCGCTAGCCAGCACACACTACAGCCTTCCAAGACAAGGAAAGGAGGACACTGAACTAATGCTTATTCTGTGCAGTAACCTGACTAATGTACTGAAGAGGAGAGGAGAGTGAAAAAGAAAGAGAAGGGAGGGTAAAGAAGAAGAGATCAAGTATAGAGAGAAGGAGATGGAGCGATAAAGGAGTGAGTAAGTGAAGGAGAAAGACATCATTTTTTAGCTTCATTTACCCATAATTCACTGTGCCTTATTAACAGCATTTACATATTAATTGAGAGCAAGTGGAGCCGCTGATTTAAATTGCACTGTTCTCCCACCAAAAGGCACCCAAGTGCAAACCACTTCCATCACTTCCACTTTAACATTCTGATTGTTGGGAATTATGGGTTTTCTACTGCGTCTGAGTAAATGTTGGGATCCCTTCCCCACACCTTCCCTGGAGGCATTTCTCTATGTCTTGTTTTAGACTAGGAGCTCCCAGGAGGGGACTACACGCAAGAGGGGCGCCTGGGGAACGCTACTGCTCGGCAGAATTTGAGAATTCCTTTCTTGTAGCTCACGCAGGAGAAAAAAAGAGATATAGCTTGACATGGCAATTCTCTGCCAACGGTTTTCCTGCCTCAGAATAAAAAATAAAAAAAGGTTTTCTCATCACTGTTAGGGACTGAGTTGGACAATCTTATATAGATTCTGACAGTGATACTTTCCCTCTACACAGGGTTGATGTGAATATCACAGCCATACAGCAGCACACACACTGAATAGTAGGATATCAGAGCGTATGCAACTACTATGGCAAACAAAAACACAGCAGATATGTCAGATAGCCCTGGCCATGTACTGTTATATGAACAGTGAGCTGTGGTGTGATATAGGATCATGTGTGGCCATACACTACAACACTGGCAAACGGCATTTTCGACGGCAGACTCTTACTTAGGGGACGTGGTTATTTTGCTGGATGTATTTGGCAACGTTCTCCAACGTGTATCACATTCGTCAGTTACTTTTGACAAACTGAAAAGAAGCGCGCTGTTCTGCCAACGGAGGACGGAGCCAAGTCAAGAGTCATGAAACGTGTAATATTCTGGCAAGGTGGCTGTTGAGCCTTTCAGAAGAGCCCACTGATAGGGGGCCCTTGTGGTCCTTGGAGTACTTCAATGTTTGGGAAATGATCAATTTAAAGTACGGTTTGAGAGGCAGAAAACAGAAACAAAGAGAGAGAGAGAGAGAGAGAGAGAGAGAGAGAGAGAGAGAGAAATACACATACCACATACACAATCTCTGCTCAGTAAGTCAGAATTGAGTCAATATGAAAATCAGTGGGCTGTTGGGGAAAAGGCGGCTGCTTCCCTTTGAATATTTTCTCATTCTGTCCAAATGGAAGAAAATTGCAGCTGCGGCACTATCTGGGTTATACCAGGGTTTATTCTTTTTTTGTTGTTCATGGAATCAGCACATTCAAAAGATACTCATACAATTTTGCCAGGGATGAGCAGTTGATATAGCCTTCAATAACAGCTATGATAGCACAGTGAATTAACATGAATAAATAATATGTTTTCAATTCAAAAAACCATGTGGGGGCAAACAATCTAACAGATTCTGATCAGGTAAACTGCAATTAATTCAATTGGGGAAAGAAAATGGACAGCCGCTTTGGAAGTGTTACTTATACCTGAATATTATGTAACCAAATGTTGTAATCTTATGGAAATATAGTCTAGAGAAACAGAGTGAGACACTGCTCTGAGATTAGTTCTATGTTGCACAGTTACAAGTGAGAGCTGAATGGATTTCAGATGGATTTCGAAATCTACCTATACTGTAAACCGACTACTATTCATTGAAGTTGGTTGCTAATTTCAGCAGAATATACACTCAGTGGACAGTTTTTTAGGGACACCCATCTGGTACTGTGTCGGACCCCCCTTTGCCTCCAGAACAGCCTGAATCATTCAGGGCATGGATTCTACAATGTGTGGCGTTCAAACGTTACTCAACTGGTATCAATGGATCTAACGTGTGCCAAGAAAACACTCCCCACACCATTACCAGCCTGTACCGCTCACACCAAGTAGGATGGGGCCATGGACTCATGCTGCTGGCACTGACAATCATACCACTTTCAAAGTTGCTTGTAACGTTCCCATCTCTTTGCCCATTGTAACGTTCAATCAAACAGTAACTGAATGCCTTGACGCCTGTCTGCCTGCTTTATATAGAAAGCCAAGGCTTCAGCCAAATTGGAACAATAGGGACTAGTGAAAGCATAAACAAAGCCTTGCAGGCAGATTAATTGAAGCCTTGAAGTGAAAGGTGCTATCTACATACTTATTTTTTATTTAAACGTTATTTAACTAGGCAAGTCAGTTAATAAGAACCAATGACGGCCTACCCCGGCCAAACCCTAACAACACTGGGCCAATTGTGCACCGCACTATAGGACTCCAAATCACGGCCGGTTGGGATACAGCCTGGAATCGAACCAGGGTCTGTAGTGACGCCTCTAGCACTGAGATGCAATGCCTTAGACCGCTGCGCCACACGGGAGCCCCATGCTACATGTGTTCATTTAAGGTCGGTGTTCCTTTGACTTTATTTGTAATTCAACATTTTATGGCATTGCAAAAAAACAGTACTTGAGAATTGTGGGTGGGAAATGCATTTGTAAATTCCTTTATATGAAACCGTTGGTATTATTCAACTTTTGATGTATCTATTAACTCAGAACATTACCTCAGAACGATTTCTATAGAGAGAATCAAGCATTTAGATTACCGTATAACTGTATAACCAACAGTTATGGATGAAGACCATCATGAAACATAACCGATTATATATTATTATTTTTGTGGAAAGAACAGCTGACTGAGGACAGGACGGCAGGGCTTTCGTGCAGTTGGATCGGTTTCTGCAGTAACATTGACTCTTAAAAGAGTAGTTTGCTATTTTACAACTTGACGTTAGATGGTTCCTCACCCTGACAGTAGTCTATGGGCCAGGAGAAGCTGTAATCCATTGTTCAGATCTCTTTAAACAGCCACTACAAACTTCCGCCACCACACGCTAACATTCATTGGATGTCATGGGGGAATGTGTTTGCTTAGCTAGCTAGCTAAGCAAATAATGTGTGCCATTTAGCTCGCATCATCAGAGATTAGGCTTTTGGAAAGAGATTGGCATCAGCAAGTCCTCGTCCTGGTAAAGATCTCAGTCAGACTACTGTCATCACCACTATGGAATGGCAAACAAATATAGGCATCTAGTTTAATCCCCTGAAAGTACGCTTGTTTAATTAGCCATATTGACGTGTAACTCTGATGATAGAGCTAACGTGACAAAGAGTTTTGCATGGAATAATCAGACTTTTTTAGTTTGTTCTGACTCTGCTCTTCAAGAGGTGATGATAGTACAACCAAATAGTTAACATTGAACAATCCCTTGAAAATGGCACGCAATGGTCTCCTTGACCCCCAGCAGGGAAATTGAACACCGTGCGCCTTATTGTGACGTTCTATTAATAACGACCTATTTGACTGTTAAACTCATGTGTACACTCGCAATGGCTGCCTGGTATTGTGACGCAATCATTTCCAAGGTAATGTAGAATGTTCACTCAAATGACCTTTAGCTGATGTGGCACATGCAATGGAGTACATTTTTTGTCACGTCAGTTCAGTTGAATCAACAAATCCCAGCACATATTGATGGGTGCACTTCCTGCTTTTACTTCCTGTTTTGCTCTTATGGGTAACGCCCGCAATGGCTGCCAGTCCACGTGTCATGCTGACTTGAATGAGGAAGGCCATTCTATTTCTATGCACTCAAAGGGGAGAAAATGTGTCTTCGAACAGTTATTACAGTGACTGCGCTCATTTGGCTGGCCAATAACCAATAACCAAATACATTTCATGACTGTCACTTCCCTATTGGTTGTTACTTATTCAGACTCGGTATGCATTGTCGGAACTCAATTATTTTATTCCCGAGTACAAACGTATTTCTGCTGCTTGTGTGTAGCTGAAGAGTGCCAAGAAGTGCCGACCCAGTCATTTCTTATATTGTTCAGTGAGAAGAGTTTGTGCTCAAACAACTGCTGTTGCTGATGCTGTTGACAGCAATTATAGAAAAGACATGTTTCACAAATGACAGATAACCCCAATGTTTTGGCTGTCCTTCAGAGTGCACTTTATCTCCAAAAAATTATGCAACAGATAGGACATCAATGTCGAAAAATGTGAAACTGAAGGAATTGGAAAAATGAATTGTTTGCATTTAATGGCCTTGCAGTCTTGGAAAAAAGAATGATGGCTGAGGTATGTTCCATTTGTTTGAGAGGTTCCAAACCACTGCGCACAATGCTTTTTACAAATGTAGCTATAAGCTTTTTCAGAACATCACATTTGATGCACATATAAAATATCAAAAGGAAACATGTCAAGCTTACATTGCCTTCAAATCGATTGGTTTAATACATTGTGTCTAATCTTGCTATAACATTTAAGACTGGCACTGTAGTATCAATATTCAAAAACAAAAAGGGTCAAGGACATTTCATGAATATCCCAAGTTTAGTTCTTTTTCAGTCATGCATGTTAGAAACATATGCAAACAACGTACCTGCCTTTGTGCAAAGTAAATGCACCTATGATAAAGTCATTATTTCTTAGACTGTTAAATCAGACCTTAGGACCGCTACAATAATTTGTGCATGAGCGGATTCTCACATGCATTAAACATGATTTATTTTTACCATTGTTACGTTCCCCAGCTAGAAAACTAAATAATGTCACTCAAACAGAAGGGGGAACTAACAAAGAGTCACTGACAAAACAAAGCAGGTGGGGTTTTAAGAGGGATTCTGAATGACACTCATGGGAGTGTCCACCTCTCTCAAGACCAATTGGAGCACTGGGCCAGGGCCACCTGAGCTCTGCACAAGCACAGGTGGAACACCTTCCCACTAACAAGATGGCAAACCAGCACAGGTGGAACACATACTGACTAACGAGGTGACAACCAATCGGAACGCACAGCTATACCTGCTAAAGTCCAACCCCAAAACATAAATGGAAAAAACTAAACCTGTAACACCATGGGAAAAAAAACATTTTCCTCTGACATACTTTCCCTATATAGGAGTATCCTTATCTAAACCTAGGACACATTTACAGTATCCGTAAAAAAAAAAAAATGCCAAAAACCGAGGGATTATATAAACAATTCAATTTCTGCACATTCACAAACGATCACCAATATTTCATTAAGGTGGAAAACTACAGTAAATGTCAACGCCGGCAAGCCAGAACTGAAAAGCATAGACTTGCACCTTTGCAAGATATCAGTATTTGCATTCCCCTTCTTGCATTCCTTCCAAGTCAACCCACTTGGGAAAACAATTGAATCCTGATCTGAGAGAGAAACCAACGTGATGTGTGGGAAACCATGTTGAGCGGTGTTCGGGTGGCCAATTGAAGTGCTGCTTCAAACAGTGTGCTACCACATTATGTGGGAGTGTTTGCACATACTCCTCTGCATGTAAGCAATTTGCTTGCCCATTTTATCACGCCTTTTATCTTAACAAAGAAGAGGGTGCAAGAGCAAAACAAGGCAGTGTTTTTAGTATATGCGATACAGTGCAGCTCAAGAAACGGTAGCTCCAACTGGTAAACAATCCTTGACCTGACTTAATTTCACAGAGAGACTACTGTAGGCTTACAATCAGCTGCATCAGCGTTGATACTGCGAAGGATACTGTGCGAGACACTGTGCCCAGGCTGCAGTGTTTTCTCTATCTGAATATTACCTCTAGCCATTAGCAGCTGTATATTAGCGTTGATCATTAAAAAACAGTGCCTAACTCGATCTCTCAGAGTCAACAGACTGACATGGTATTTTGCCCGAGTCAACAGACTCTGCCATGACATTTGAAGTGGGAGTGCATTCGCACTCCCTCCGCTGCCCTTCTCCCTCTTTGCTATTAATTACAACCACTGGGGTTAAATGATCTGGCATCATGGCAGTGATTTAATTAATTGTTAACCTTTTTATCTTTGTAGCTCATCTCTTTAATGACTAGCGGTGGTGGACCTGTTGGAGCCAGCCCATAGAAAAATCATGATTCGTGTTCATTATTTCAAAACACACAAGTCCTCTCCTCTGCATAGGCCTGTACATATAGGGTACGATTATACAAGGTCACTGTTAATATTTAACTTGGAGCCGAGACAAGCAATCTCACACAGCCACATACGTTATGGCCCTTTCGCCATAGTATATGAAACATATCGTTTGCATCAACCGCTTGGGAAAAGGCTTTAAAAGGTTTGAAAATACTGTTACCATACTCTAATATGAAGAACATACATTGTGAAACATAGCCTAGTGTGGAATTGTCCCAATTGTTCATTCCAGATGTCATATGGTACATGTACTCCATATGCACAGGATTTATTTCTGAATCTGAAAACATTCAAACTGGGCTTCTACCAGGCTAATAAGAACAAGGGAGTATTGGTAAATTGTTGTCATGGGTGATACGTCACTCTTTATTTAGTTCAGCAGCTGGCGTGTTACAGTCAGCAAGAGATCTGCATCTAAACTGACAGTCTAAATGACGTGTAAGTTATTAAATACCATAATCTCCATTCCTCAGTCTCAAAGCAGAGCAATGTGGTGGCTAAATGCATATTATGCTAAGTAGCCACATTCACTTAAACTGACACACATGTCGCATCTCTTCACTGTTTAGTACTTCAACGCATTCCCACAGAAATGGAGAGTAAAATGAGAGTAATCTCAGATAAGGTGAAAACTCAAATGTCCCCCTGGCACAAACCACTATTTTGTACTCAGTTATATTGTAGAACTCTCAAATGTAATACCCCTGTTGTAGACTATCAAAGTCTGATTGTAAAACCTTTGATTATTTATTGCCATTTGTTTATGACATTGATGTTCAAATGTATGTTGTTTTTCTTTTGACATTTTCTATCCAAATATTAATATTAAACTAAACTAATATTAAACTGACTAGGTGACTACATACAGTTGAAGCCGGAAATGTACATACACTTAGGTTGGAGTCATTAAAACTCGTTTGTCAACCACTCCACACATTTTTTTGTTAACAAAATATAGTCTTGGCAAGTCGGTGAGGACATCTACTTCGTGCATGACACAAGTCATTTTTCCAACAATTGTTTACAGACAGATTATTTAACTTATAATTCACGGTATCACAATTCCAGTGGGTCAGAAGTTTACATACACTAAATTGACTGTGGCTTTAAACAGCTTGGAAAATTCCAGAAAATTATGTCATGGCTTTAGAAACTTCTGATAGGCTAATTGACATAATTGGAGTTAATTGGAGGTGTACCTGTGGATGTATTCCAAGGCCTACCTTTAAACTCACTGCCTCTTTGCTTGACATCATGGGAAAATCAAAAGAAATCAGCCAAGACCTCAGGAAAAATATTGTAGACCTCCACAACTCTGGTTCATCCTTGGGAGCAATTTCGAAACCCCGGACGGTACCACGTTCATCTGTACAAACAATAGTACGCAAGTATAAACACCATGGGACCACGCAGCCCTCATACCGCTCAGGAAGGAGACGTGTTCCGTCTCCTAGAGATGAACGTATTTTGGTGCAAAAAGTGCAAATCAATCCCAGAACAACAGCAAAGGACCTTGTGAAGATGCTGGATGAAACAGGTACAAAAACATCTATATCCACAGTAAAAACGAGTCCAATATCGACATAACCTGAAAGGCCGCTCAGCAAGGAAGAAGCCACTGCTCCAAAACCGCCATAAAAAAGCCAGACTATGGTTTGCAACTGCACATGGGGACAAAGATCGTACGTTTTGGAGAAATGTCCTCTGGTCTGATGAAACAAAAATAGAACTGGGCCATAATGACCATCGTTATGTTTGGAGGAAAAAGGGGGATGCTGGCAAGCCGAAGAACACCATCCCAACCGCGAAGCACAGGGGTGGCAGCATCATGTTGTGGGGGTGCTTTGCTGCAGGAGGGACTGGTGCACTTCACAAAACAGATGGCATCATGAGGAAAGGAAATTATGTGGATATATTGAAGCAACATCTCGAGACATGGCTTAAGGACAACAAAGTCAAGGTATTGGAGTGGCCATCACAAAGCCCTGACCCCAATCCTATTGAACATTTGTGGGCATTACTAAAAAAGCGTGTGCGAGCAAGGAGTCCTACACACCAGCACTGTTAGGAGGAATGGGCCAAAATTCACCCAACTTATTGTGGGAAGCTTGTGGAAGGCTACCTGAAACGTTTGACCCAAGTTAAATAATTTAAAGGCAATGCTACCAAATACTAATTGAGTGTATGTAAACTTCTGACCCACTGGGAATGTGATGAAATAAATAAAATTATTCTCTCTACTATTATTCTGACATTTCACATTCTTAAAATAAAGTGGTGATCCTAACTGACCTAAGATAGGGTATTTTTTACAAGGATTAAGTGTCAGGAATTGTGAAAAAACTGTGTTTAAAGGTATTTGGCTAAACGTCCGACTTCAACTGTAGATAAAAAAGTGCTTGGGCATATCTGAGGTAAGTTAAACCAAGTATGAGCTAAGTGGACTGAGACCATTTGGACTGTCCAACTGAGATTTTCTGTATGGTCAGTAAAAGTTGAAGCTCTAGAAACACTAAAAAGTTCTAAATGAAATTGTGTATTGAAGTAAGATACACGGAAATAGCTATGTAAAAGTCATATAGACAAGTAAATGCACAACACCCAACAGCATCCTTTGCGGACACTATAAAGTTAGTGCATTTCACATTTAAGAGGACTAGAATGTGCTGAGCTGTTAAGATGCCGCTGGACTCTGGCTGCCAGACAAACTCATAAAAAGTGGCACCTCTTTGCGATGTGACATCCTTTAGTTTCTGTGAGGCTGTTCGATTGGGAACCCTTATGTCGTTGCCAAGGGGGTAAATTTCTGGTCGGACAGATCCATTAAAAATGCAGCGCACTACCTTATAAAATAAGACGGAGGGGACAACACTGTGACTATCTAACTGCATCATAAAGTCTGGTGGGGGGGGTAATCCCAAATCATGTCACACTCATTCCATTAAAAATCCTTGATATGGTTCTAGCCCTAAAGTGATTCTCCCAGGTGTCACACAGGTGCTTGTTATCCCGGTAATTACAACTAATTGTCAAACCTTGACATTATCAACATGTTAATTCATGTTATGCCATGGAAGACTCATCATCATGAGTATTGACAGAGGAATATCAGTGTCCAATGATACAATCACCACGGTCGAATTGCATTATTTGAATGGGACCATCACCTGTTAGTGAACTGCAGAACAGGTATGATTGAAAAGTCATGTTTGAATAGACACTGCGGATGGTTGAGAATGGGTGGGTGTTCGTGTGTGTGTGCGGGAGGGGGGTGTATACACTGTAGTGTGAATACTTTCCTTCGTTGACCCCAAAATTAGGTCATAATGGGACTGAACAACAGAACATTGTGGGGTACTTTGTTCTGATTTAGGTTGGACAATTTGCCAGTCCCACCATGATATACGCTTGTTGAAATGTTCCCAAAACAACATTGTGTGAATGGAAATTGAAAGAATATTTCAAAAACACTGCCTGGGACGCATTCATCATGAAGGTGGGGAGATCTCTCTCTCTCTCTCTCTCTCTCTCTCTCTCTCTCTCTCTCTCTCTCTCTCTCTCTCTCTCTCTCTCTCTCTCTCTCTCTCTCTCTCTCTCTCTCTCTCTCTCTCTCTCTCTCTCTCTCTCTCTCTCTCTCTCTCTCTCTCTCTCTCTCTCTCTCTCTCTCTCTCTCTCTCTCTCTCTCTCTCTCTCTCTCTCTCTCTCTCTCTCTCTCTCTCTCTCTCTCTCTCTCTCTCTCTCTCTCTCTCTCTCTCTCTCTCTCTCTCTCTCTCTCTCTCTCTCTCTCTCTCTCTCTCTCTCTCTCTCTCTCTCCATGCCTGGGCGAACAAAGTGGCATTCGCTAAATGCACTCAGGACCTGTAAAATAACTTACCATTTGCACTGGCAGATGTCTGATAGCATCTAAAGTCGATACTCTCATTTTTTTTTTTCTTCTTTCTTGACCTGCTATAACCCAAAATGACACAAACTGCTGTTATCCCAAATGACTGTACCTAGCTACTGTTACACCAAATGAAACTGAAACTACTGTTACCTCAAATTACAGTGAAACTACTGTTACCTCAAACGACTGCAGACTTAGTGAATGATGGTGTAAATAGAAGTTGTGTACTGAATCATAGCCTCATATCCTCATACCGGACATCTAAAAAGTCAACTGTTGCCTTTCGAGCACTAAAACTAAACCAGTTTCTTTTAAATCCATAACAATTTATACAGAGGATTGTAATAACAAATAAACTACTACAGCTACTTACAAATAATAAAGAGGTTTTCAGAAAATATTCACACCCCTTGACTTTTTCCTAATTTTGTTGTGTTACAGCCTGACTTTAAAATATATTCAATTGAGATTTTGTGTCACTGGCCAACACACAATAGCCCATAATGTCAAAGTGAAATTACGTTTTTAATATTTTTTGCAAATGAATTATAAATGAAAAGCTGAAATGTCTTGAGTCAAGTATTCAACCCCCTTTCTTATGGCAAGCCTAAATATGTTCAGGAGTAACAATTTGCTTAACAAGTCACATAATAAGTTGCATGGACCTCATCTCTGTACCCCACACATACAATTATCTGTAAGGTCCCTCAGTCGAGCAGTGAATTTCAAACACCGATTCAACCACAAAGGCCAGGGAAGTTTTCCAATGCCTCGCAAAGAAGGCAGACATGGAATATCCATTTGAGCATGGTGAAGTTATTAATTACACTTTGGATGGTCACTACAAAGATACAGGCGTCCATCTTAACTCAGTTGCCGGAGAGGAAGGAAACGTTAGAACAGTTACAGAGTTTAATGGCTGTGATAGGAGAAAACTAAGGATGGATTAACAATATTGTAGTTACTCCACTATACTAACCTATGTGACAGAGCGAAAAGAAGGAAGCCTGTACAGAATCCAAAACATGCATCCTGTATGCAATACGGCACTAAGGTAAAACTGCTAAAAATGTGGCTAAGAAATTAACTTTATGTCCTGAATGCATAATGTGTACATAAAGAATAATGTGCAAATAATGTACAATCCAGGTGTGCAAAGCTCTTAGACGTACACAAAAAAGACTCATCTGTACACTTTGTCATTATGGGGTATTCTGTGTAGATGATGAAAAAAAGTGAACCCATTTTGAATTCAGGCTGCAAAAACAAAATGTGGAATAAGTCGAGGGGTATGAATACTTTCTGAAGGCACTGTAGATCAGGGGATACGAGGGTCTTTGACGCTGTGGGTAAGCTGCATCGTTATCTCTGCCCCTCAGAGTATTATAGTGACAGTCTGACAGAAAAGTCTCTGTTTGTAGTGTGTCTGCTAGCTAGCTAGCTCCATATAGCCAGAGTGCCCAGGCATGACTCCTCTGTTCTTCTGTCATATATTCCCCACCTCCATTTCCCTAAACTAATCAACAGCAGTAGAGTAAACAGACGCACTGCGGGCCCCAGCACGCCCCATCCACTGGCTCAACCCCTGCTTCCCTTTCCCTCCCGCTTCACTTCCATCTCATGTCCTGTTAGATCTCTGCTGACTCCCCACTCCCTGTGCTGCTACTGCTGCAGCTCCGGTCCCTCTCCCCTTATCACAACTCCCCCCAATCCCCCCCACCCCCCCAAAAAAACTGCGGAACAGAGCAGATCGACTCTCCAGCCCCCACTGTGATTAATGCAGGTGCCACTTTGTGCGGCACGGATAATGTGGAGCTGCAATAGTTTCCCCCACTCTTGCTCAGACACGACCAGATGGATAGGACAGGATGGAGGGAGGCAGGGGGAGGGAACGGGCCATTTTCTGGCAATGCCATGTCCCGGAGACTTACGGCCGGGATAAATCTTGCAGGCCTGTATGGGAGGCATGGGTGCAATAACATGGGGGATGGAAGTTTGTTCCCCCCCCCCCCCCCCCTTGTTGGACGGCCATCGCTCAGTGAGTTTTGGGAAGGGGGATCGGTTTCCTTCCTCTCTGGTGTCATAGTGACCTCATCACACAGGGCCATATCTTCCCTGAGCTAATGGCTAGGCTACTGTACGCTCTCTGTCACTGTCTGAAGGTCAAAAGCGAGTCAGAAACAGAGATGGTTATTTGCATCAACGGGGGATGAGTGATGACGGCATTCTGGCAAAATAAATAAATAAAATCGTATTTCCTTCAATTTCAAGATATGTATCACAATTGTGATCCAAGCCACAGATACATTCTCAAACCGAAAAAGATCTTAAATAGTTATTTGACAGAAGGCGAAATAAATTGTAACCCTCTCAAACAAATGTTAATGTCAAAGACAACTCATTTTAAACATGCAGGCCAAGTTTGAATATTTTTGAATTAATCATTTTAGGGCTAGTCACACATCCACAGAGGGGTAGAAACTATTAATGTACAGTACCAGTCAAAGGTTTGGACACACCAACTCATTCAAGGGTTTTTATTTATTTTTACTATTTTCTACATTTATTTCCTTCTTGATGCGTTTGAGCAAATCAGTTGTGTTGTGACAAGGCAGGGGTGGTATACAGAAAATAGCCCTATACTGGCTCTCATGAGGACCCCCACAGGAAAGGAAGAACCAGAGTTACCTCTGCTGCAGAGGATAAGTTCATAAGAGTAACTAGCCTCAGAAATTGCAGCCCAAATAAATGCTTCACAGAGTTCAACAGACACATCTCAATATCAACTGTTCAGAGGAGACTGTGTGAATCAGGCCTTCATGTTCGAAATTCTGCAAAGAAACCACTACTAAAGGACACCGATAATAATAAGAGAATTGCTTGGGCCAAGAAACACAAACAATGGACATTAGACCGGTGGAAATCTGTCCTTTGGTCTGATGAGTCCAAATTTTAGATTTTTGGTTCAAACTGCCGTGTCTTTGTGAGACGCAGAGTAGGTGAACGGATGATCTCTGCACGTGTGGTTCCTACCGTGAAGCATTGAGGAGGAGGTGTGGGGGTGCTTTTCTGCTGACACTGTCTGTGATTTATTTAGAATTCAAGGCACACTTAACCAGCATGGCTACCACAGCATTCTGTGTAAGGGTTATTTCACCAAGATGGAGTGCTGCATCAGATGACCTGGCCTACACAATCACCCGACCTTATCCCAATTGAGATGGTTTGGGATGAATTGGACCACAGAGTGAAGGAAAAGCTGCCAACAAGTACTCAGCATATGTGGGAATTCCTTCAAGATGGTAGGAAAAGCATTCCAGGTGAAGCTGGTTGAGAGAATTCCAAGAGTGTGCAAAGCTGTCATCAAGGCAAAGGGTGGCTACTTTGAAGAATCTAAAATCTAAAATTTTTTTTGGTTCCTACATGATTCCATTTGTTATTTCAGTGTTGATGTCTTCACTATTATTGTAGAAAATAGTAAAAAATAAAGAAAAACCCTTGAGTGAGTAGATGTGTCCAAACTGGTACTGTTTCTCTCAGAGTTCCGATAGCGAGTGATCTAAATATTGAAACATATTTGATGAAACAACAAAAAAAGGATTGCAAATGCTAAAATGAATCAAAAAGATCCAATGTTTTTTTCCCGCATTTTTTCTCGATTGAGATACTTCATGCTCAAGGACACGGCGGCCATGTTGTCTGACAGGGCTCACATTTAAGGCAATGGAGAGGTCCCTTTAGAGATGCATTACCTGGGCCCCCAGAACAATTCCACACAAAACAATGTTAGATTCCCTATTTGCAGAGCCTGGTGCCAGTGCTCTGATCTGATTGTGGTGTCACCACGCAGCCTATTCGATTGACTTATTCAATTTGAAGATGCAAGCAAAAACCTCTACAGAAGTGATAGGGAGGTGATCACTCTTGGTGCGGAGTGCAGTGAGGGATACATATCACCAGCGGCAGCTGGCAAATTGGGCATCCTCAAAGAACATGTACGTTTATCAGTTCTGAACCCAAACTCTTTGTAATACCGCATTGCTGAAACGTAAATGGTGAATGTACAATGTTGTTTTAGTAGCTAGTGTGCTGTTAACGTCCTTATTATAAATGATCACAAAGGATGATACAGTTGAGGTCATAGGAAGGCTTCTGTATCTTGATCTCTTATCAACTGTCCAATGCAAATAAGAACCATTTCAAGGTTTCTTACAATGTTGATTTATGCCGATACAGAACAAAGATTGGAGTTGATAAATTCACTTTTACAATCCAAACGAAGGGGGGCTAGACACTACTCATTAGCTACTGAAAAGATAAGGTGGCTGCTGTAGGCTGAGCATTGAGAGATGAAAGGCCTTATAGTGTGCTTAAAACGCAAAACAAAAACAATGTGCGCCAGAAAGTTCTTTATGGAGGGCAATACATCAAACCCTGAGCAGAGACTACCCTCAGAGCAGCCTTTTTTTGGAGGCATGTTTCTGAAAACTAATAGTGTGTGGCTGGAGACGCATGCTAAGTAGACCGACCGACCGTCCAAGGCAAGGAGGGCAGTAACATAGGGCCCCCAATAAACACATTCGTGGTGCCTTATTTTGTGGCTGTGTGGAGGAGGAGTACTACTTTCATCTCCAGACTTCATGGATGTCCAGTTTGAGATATTACACCTGCTGTTGCTCAGCTCCCCAGATCCACCCCTCTCAGGAACATGGCGAAGCCAGGAGGTGACCGACCCAGCCCAGATGAATGCTTCTCACAGGCCACCGGTGAGTAATTACACTTTAAGGTGGGCCACACAAAGGTATTGAGTCATTCCATGATCAGGCTTGCTGGCTTCCAAACTCCCCTCGCTATGCTTGTTATTAAGTTATCAGCATACTAAGTTCAGAAGAAATACTAAAACGTGCCGAGCATCTTATCCACAATCTGAATTCCAGATAATAGGCTCCCTTGATATGTTTTATACAGGGTCTTAGGCAATGGAGATGAGGGACTGGTTGATATCTGCCAGGTTAACAGGGTAAGTGACGTGCACCTATGCTTTGGGTCAATAGGTTGAGATTTTAAGTTGAAGAGCATCTGCATCGATTTTTTGCTGTCACTAAAAGAGGGGGAAGCATGGAATGGTTTTCGTGAGAATGTCATGGGTCATTTGGGTTAAGAGGGAAAGACTTGTCTCTGTCTAAGCAGCGAGGCTGGCTGCTGATGCTTCTTCTCTGGGCCATGGAGATTGCCTCCGTCAATCTAAGCCTTCTCTCTCGGAGGTAATAATCTACCATAGCTGGAACATAACTGCATTTCATTGAGCACATTTACCCGCAATGTCAATCTGGACAATGTTCTCCATCGACCCTGATTTACAATTCTATATTATGTGGCCCCAATCACAAAGATTCGAAGGGTTTAGCAATTTTGACATATCAAAAACATTCAATTGGGGTTGAAGAACACTCCCAGAAATGATGAACTACCCATTGGTGGATTTACGCACATCTCAAGTTCTGGACTCATTGTGTTTTCAACAGTGGGGGTTGTCTTGTTCTGCAAGCACAGCAGATGACAATGGAGATGAGACCTCAAGGCACTTGATTTTTTTGTTGTTGTCATGGCTCAGCATCCATCATTCATCATGTACAGTACAGTATAGTCAATAGCATGTGCTTGTTTTGGCAAGTGTCACTGGGTGTAAAACGGCTTTCCCCCAGAGGAGAGTTCTATAGCCGAGGGGACAGCCAGGCAGATCTAGTAACGGTGACCTTTTTCACACCCCACTGCTGCCTTCCCATCACCGCCCGCTCCTCTCAAGCAGCCTGTGAAAATGGACATTTGGAAAAAGCCTTGACACAGCACACAGGAATTGCAGATGGACAGAAACATGGGAATAGTCTAGATTTAGCTCCTATTAGAGCCCCCCAGAACAATGATTTTTTTTTTAAAACAAGATGAGGGAGATGGGGGAAAAAACATGAAGCCAGTTGAATGTTCCTGCTATCTGATGCTGTTGAACTTGGAAGTAATACTCAGACCCCCTTTTATTCCGTGCCCCGTATCTCCCTCCGACTCTGCATGAGAAGATAAATGAAGCACCACTTTGCGTGTAACCCGGGCATTTAATTAGCTGCCCTTAAATTCAGCCTGACCCTGTTTCAACTTTGATCAGCCCGGCAGTAGTAGTGATAAGGAGCTGTCACTCAGTGTTGGGCCCATGCACAAGGTTATTCAGAGCAAATTGTCTCATCTTCATCCATTCCACAGCTCCACAATGCACTGTCTGCCAGTGGGAGAAATGTTCATGCCTCGGTGCAGGCTTAAAAGGTACAATGGAGAAAGAACATTTTGTGAGCTGTGTAAAATGTCACAATGTAGACCTATACGAAACATTGCTGTGTTATTTTAAGACTCTGACTGGTAGCTAGGCTACAGCACAGATAGCAGATGACTGTGGGCCAGGTCTGGCCACATCACCTGGTATATGTGGGCTGAATTTGGGCCATAATCATTTTGCTATCTGGGAACTGCTTGCTCACTTCAATGTTACACAGCAACAGACAAAGCATCGATATGGGCACAAAAAAAAAACCTTGCCCTCCTCTCCTTCACACCCTCCACAGCCCCTATCTCATAAAACTGCAATAATAGAAATAAGGAACAAAGTGGTTCGATCAATCAGGCAAGAGGACTTTGGCAGGAGCAACAGTCTTTTTACTGATGGTCCCCCCCCCTCCTCCATCCTAAATGGTGTTTACCAATCTCTAGCAATACCACCCTTCACCACACTCCACTGGAGCCAGATGTCACTGTAGCCTGGGCCGGCCAGGCCATGCCTCTTCCTTCCACTCCGCTCAGACTAGATCATTAAGACTGGCAAGGTCTCTCTCTCACCCTATCCATTTCTCTCTATCTGTCTTTGTTTTTCCCCCTACCCCATCCCATCTCTCCTCACGCATCTCGAGACGGTTAATTTAAGAGATCTCTCTCCCTCTCTCGTTCTCACTCTCGAAGCAAACATGAACACAAGTTGCTGGAAGTCTAATTTTACGGTCAGCGACAAGCAGATCTGCAGAGATGAAGCACATGGCACTAGATACATTTTTTTAAACATGCGGCCGAGACATATGTTAGAGAATGGGCAATAGTACATGTTTTGTATTTACAGCCTCAATGAAACAGAAGGAATTCCAGTACGGGTTCATAAATATAAAATGGCAGAGAAAAGTTGTAAACTCGAGTCACATGATTTGGATTCGTGTTTGACTTGAGTCACAAATTTGACGACTTAAGACTTATGGACAAAATTTTGACTTGAGACTGATGATATTAAATTATCTGGCCAGGTTATGTCAGTCATTTTGTGGTCCAGAGTCTCTGTGGATTACTCTCCACACAGCTACAGACGGTAGGCGCAGCACCCTCCTTGCAAAGTACGTGCAACAGATTGGCTAGTGAAACTCACACTCTGCCCTCTGATTGGACCAGCAAACTGTCAATCAACAACGGTCAGGTTATGTACAGCAATAGGATTGTTTGCAGCGCAAACACCCATTCGTAGGGTGAGAGGATTGTCGGAATAAATATGCAGCTCCAACAATGTTTTGGTGATCAAGAACATGAATTGTTTACCTTGCATGCTCACCAGCAATTGGGCATCAAGCAACAATTACTAGCATAGGCCTACTGGTCTTTTGGTATGTAAAAATGGTTTGAAATGTATCATTTACTTATGAAGCTTGCATTTGGAATTTGTTGTTAAAATGAATAAATTAGCCTGCTGTTGCGAAGAGCAAACATAAACACGTCTCTCCACTTGTGCTCTCCAAACTCTAGGCAGTGCGGCAAATCTATCTACTCCTACAATAATTAGCACCGTTTCATCTTTCCATCCCCTTGCCGTTTAATGCAACACTTAGACATTTCTGTTACATGTATGACACGATACATTTTCATTTACCATTTCTTACCCTCTGAGTGGGTGAGATGTTTACGGTGAACATGAACGTTTGCAAGAATCATGAGGTAGACGTTCGGTTTATTTACAGTACCAGTCAATAGTTTTAACACACCTACTCATTCAAGGGTTTTTCTTTATTTTTACTATTTTCTAAACTGTAGAATAATAGTGAAGACATCAACACTATGAAATAATGCACGTGTAGTAACCCAAGAAGTGTTAAACAAATCAAAATATATTTTATATTTGAGATTCTTCAAAGTAGCCACCTTTGCCTTGATGACAGCTTTGTACACTTTTGGTATTCTCTCAACCAGCTTCATGATGTAGTCACCTGGAATGCATTTCAATTAACAGGTGTGCCTTGTTAAAAGTTAATTTGCGTTTGAGCCAATCAGTTGTGTTGTGACAAGGTAGGGGTAGTATACTGAAGATAGCCCTATTTGGTAAAAGACCAAGTCCATATTATGGCAAGAACAGCTCAAATAAGCAAAGAGAAACAGCAGTCCATCATTACTTTAAGACATGTCAGTCAATCCGTAAAATGTCAAGAACTTTGAAAGTTTCTTCAAGTGCTGTCGCAAAAACCATCAAGCGCTATGATGAAACTGGCTCTCATAAGTACCACCACAGGAAAGGAAGACCCAGAGATACTTCTGCTGCAGATTATGTTCATTAGAGTTACCAGCCTCAGAAATGGGCAATTAACTGCACCTCAGAGTTCAAGTAAAAGACACATCTCAACATCAACTGTTCAAGGTCAACATCCCTGGAGTTCGTAGACGTTGATGACTGGTCCATTTCAGTGTATGCATGTAAGGTCATCGCATAACAATCCCTTTCACTTCAGCCTGTACTAGCCTGTACTGTATGTGTCATGTACACCACAGGCAGAGCTTGGCTAGCTGGGAATCCTAAATCAAACTGCTACTCCTCTCCTAATTTCATTTTCCGCTAGACTTGTCACAGTGTGGGACGACCCGTCGACTACACAGGAGGGGGGGAAAGAAACACGATTCCACTGATGAAGCTAAACAACCAGGCATCTTCGCAATTGGGCCCGCAAATATTGAGACAGCTATTTAAACAACACTGATCAAACATAAGTGAAGCAAACTGAATTTCAAATGGGCAATAGGACAAGCGCCAGGAAGGACAACAGAAAACTCTCAGTACAGCCCCGAATGGCACACAGATGCAACACCTGGATCAGAAGCCATGTTATGTGGCACAAGCCGAGCATCTGTCTGAAAAATATGATTTTTGCCTGATAAGAAAATTGACAGTAACATTTAGGGAAATGGCATGCTGGGTGGAAGCGAATCAGTGACACACTCAGTCTCCTTGACCCTCTCCGCCGTGCCCTTTCCCACTCACTCTCTTGATGAAGTGAGAGAACTTGCACACTCTGTGACTCAAAGAACTGTGAAAAAAGGTTTATAGCGGCAGTAAAAGCTGCTGATTACACAGCCTTACTCACAAGTCAATGACCTTATGCATTAATCCAAGCCTCTACAGGGGCCCAACTGGGATGATGACCGTGCAGCCATTCTGGGGGGACACCACACACACTCATGCACACGCACACGTCAGCTGTTTCTCATTCAAATGGTATTCTGAGGTTTAAAAAAAAGTTTCTCTCAACATGCACAGCGCTCCTTCTGGCCAGCCCAGACTTCCCTCCAGTGATTCCTGGGTCCTTGATGCCCGTCTCACAATGCAATCTGTTACATAGCAGCAGACAAAAATCAGTGTGGCTTATCTCCAGCTCTCAGGTGCATGGATAAAGGCAGGAGACCTCAGCGGCAGACTGGACCTGATGAGTTCAGTGAACACACACTGCCGGAGAGATTCAACTCTACCCGGCTCTGTTTGCTGCACGGCTCACGCAGGAACGGATGGCGGAGGTAGCACCAGAATGCTGTTTGGTTATTGGAGCATCACTGAGAGCTGTTAAATGGTAAACAATATGAAGTATAACCATTTTAATGAAGATGATAAACTAGCCTGAGTAAAAAAAACACTCTGGTGATTTAAGATCCGGTATAAAAGTGGAGGTTTATGTACACTGGGGGGATATTTTTCAGTATCTGCAGCAGAGTGATATAAGTGCACCTCATGCAAGAATGCATATGCTATGAAATTGAAATATATCTGGGCCAAAGTCAGCTAAGTAAAATTCGGTTCCCAGTGAATTTCACAGGGCCAGTACCTCATGCTTTCTGAGCAGACTTTGTATTCTTCTATTTGTATTCAGACCATGCCAATGCAGCCTGTGGGAGGACTGGGGCTACTAAAAAACATATGAAAAGCATGTTATGCAGCACATTCATTTGTATTGAAAGTTCATCCACAAATACAGTAAACAGTTTGTTCCATAAAAAAGGTTGTGTGTGTGTGTGTGTGTGTGTGTGTCTCTGTCTGTGTGTACTTTTGTGTGTGCGTCTGTATGTATGAGGAAAAAGTACATAAAAACACAAGATATACCAGGCAATGCATGCTGGGTGAAAAGTTCACAAGTGAGGAAGCTAGCTCTAAAAGACTTAACACCTTTCAGTGTGATCGGCTCTACATAACCATTGTTTGCCATCTGGAAGATACTGTATCTGCAGGTATGGGGAAATTCAGATCCTCTTTGTGTCAATCTAAGCTTCCTTTGAATGTGGCTGTTTTTTCCCTGGCCCAGAACAGCAGGTAGATATTGGAGAGAGCCTCTGTATGATCCGTCGGCTGCATCATATTATTTTCCTGTGAATAAAAATGGCTTGGCATAAAATCCTGATCTCCTGCTACACTCAGCTACGTACTCTGTGTGATTTTGGACAAAGTCCCTTTCTCAAAAAAATACTTCAGAGGCAATATTGGATCTGTCTCTTCAGACTCAAAAGGGCTTTTCACACCACTGAGCCAAACCGAGCCAAGCTGTCCTGAGCTGGTTTACATTGACATTTGACCCATTTAGCAGACGCTCTTATCCAGAGCAACTAGAGTCAAGTGCCTTGCTCAAGCATTGACAGATTTTTCATCTTGTCGGCTCAGGGATTCATACCAGCGACCTTTCGGTTACTGGCCCAACCCTCTTAACCGTTAGGCTACCTGTCACCGTCAGTGGTTGGAACCATGCTGAAAAGGAGAATGTGCAAATAAGATATGCGAGGCAGCACAGTTTGGTTTTAAGTCGGCGCGGCACTGGGAAAAGAGTAATGGCTTGTTTTGGCACCGTGCTAAAACAACAAACACAAGCAGGAAGATTCCGACAGAAACAAATAAAGTAGGAAAAGTCAAGAAGGAGAGTATCTCTAGCGCATACTGATGGTACAGTACATCTCACCCATGTTTCAACTCTGTAAAAACTGTGCTACCCTAAAAACAAATAATTTCCTTCCCTCAGGCACTTTAGAGGTGGTGCAACAGTATATTAGTCCTCCCATCCGTCCCACGCAGCTTGCTTGCAAGTCTCACGTAAACAAGAGAGCTCCTTCTTCCTAAAACATCTTCAAAGAGTTTCCTGTTACCAGGTAAGGTCCTGTCTGCAGTCCGATCTTTCTTAATTCCCCATCCTTGAAAAATGTCATGTCTGCAGCACAATTTACTGCATCAAAAGCAACCTGGCTCTTTCTCTCAACTCCCTCTGACGCAATCATACATACAGTGCATTTGGGAAAGTATTCGTCACATTTTGTGACGTTACAATCTTATTCTAAAATAGTTTTTTTTTTTTTTTTAATCCCCTCATCACTCTACACACATTACCTCATAAAAAAAGTATTCTGACCCTTTACTCAGTACTTTGTTGAAGCACCTTTGGTAGCAATTAAAGCCTTGAGTCTTCTTGGGTATGACGCTACAAGTTTGGCACATCTGTAATTTGGGGAATTTCTCCCATTCTTCTTTGCCAATCCTCTCAATCTCTGTCAGGTTGGATGGGGAGCGTTGCTGCACAGCTTTCAGGTCACTCCAGAGATGTTCAATTGGGTTGAAGTCTGGGCTCTGGCTGGGCCACTCAAGGAAATTCAGAGACTTGTCCCGAAGCCACTACTGTGTTGTCTTGGGTGTGTGCTTAGGGTCGTTGTCTTGTTGGAAGGTGAACCTTCACCCCAGTCTGAGGTCCTGAGCACTCATGAGCAGGTTTTCATCAAAGATCTCTCTGTACTTTGCTCCTTTAATCTTTCCCTTGATCCTGACTGGTCTCCCAGTCCCTACCGCTGAAAAACATCCCCACAGCATGATGCTGCCACCACTATGCTTCACCGTAGGGATGGTGGCAGGTTTCCTCCAGATGTGATGCTTGGCATTCAGGCCAAAGAGTTCATTCTTGGTTTCATCAGACCAGAGAATCTTGTTTCTCATAGTCAGAGTCCGTTAGGTGCCTTTTGGCAAACTCCAAGCGGACTGTCATGTTCCTTTTACTGAGGAGGGGTTTCTGTCTCGCCACTCTACCATAAAGGCCTGATTGGTGGAGTGCCGCAAAGATGGTTGTCCTTCTGGAAGGTTCTCGCATCTCCACAGAGGAATTCTGGAGCTCTGGAGCTCGCTGACCAAGGCCCTTCCCCGATTGCTCAGTTTGGCTGGGCGGCCAGCTCTAGGAAGGGTCTTGGTGGTTCCAAACTTCTTCCATTTAAGAATGGAGGCCACTGTGTTCTTGGGGACCTTCAATGCTGCAGACATTTTTTAGTACGATTCCCCATATCTGTGCCTCGACACAATACTGTCTCGGAGCTCTACGGACAATTCCTTTGACCTCCATGGCTTGGTTTTCGCTCTGACATGCAATGTCAACTGTGGGATCTTATATACAGAGGTGTGTGCCTTTCCGAATCATGTCCAATCAATTGAATTTACCACAGGTGGATTCCAATGAAGTTCTAGAAACATCTCAAGGATGATCTATGGAAACTGAATGCTTATGTAAACACGTTTTTTTTGTTTTGATCTTTGAATACATTTGCAAAAATTTCTAAACTTGTTTTTGCTTTGTCATTATGGGGCATTGTGTCTATATTGATGAGGAACATGTTTTATCTAATCAATTTTAGAAACAAAGTCGAAAAACTGAAGGGGTCTGAATACTTTCCAAATGCATTATATTCAATGGGGAGTAATGGCCAGCCATAATGTAGCCCACTGTACTACACTAGACAAACAACAGTGGGACTTGACACTCCATCTGTTGCTCCTCTACACTTCTCCACTCCTGGGCCAAAGCCTTATCGAGGAGAGCAGGTGAGTAGCGGCTGATTACGAGACATCACGTACCTTTGATCTCTGGAGGCGTAAAGGCTCTAATCCATCTTGAAGCGGCACAGGAAGCAGATGGCGTTAAGGTAAGGTGCCCACTTAGCTCCTACACGGCTCTCCGCATCCCAAACACCACCCTCACCACTCTGCTGGGTCTCACTGCTGCTGACACGCTGCAAGACACAGGGGACAACCCAGAGATAAACAGTCTGGCTCTGACTAAACATCACTTTAGAAGCGGTAGTCCTCCATGTTACAATATCAACTGTATGTCCTCATAATATCCTCATAACATACAACGGCTGGGTCTAATCCTGAATGCTGATTGGTTAAAAACACATTTCACCCGGTGTCTTTTCCACAAGTTACCACCGGCTAAATATATGACATTAAAATGCCTATTTACTCTGTTCCATTTGAATGCCAATCCACTGTCTCATCAGCCCAGCCAGGCAATTTTATAAACTTGATCTTCACTACAAAAAGCATCTAGACATTATCTGACATTTCTTTTAGACTAACATTTAGTTTTCAACACTGGAGATTTGTATAAACCTTGCTGTCTGTCTCTCCCACATTTGCAACATTGTTTCAATACTCAAATTCGATCTCCAGCTGTCCCATAGTAATGAACGTGTCAGGAGTCGGGACGAGACAGACAGACAGGCAGGCAGCGTTTCTCAGCCAGTCGAAATCAAGAATCAGCTGGCATCGTTTTTTTATGGCTATACAGTAGGTAGAATATTTGCCCATTGAAAACTACAACGTCCCACAGTCCGTTCTTGATTTGATGTCTCTCGTGCTTGATAGGATTTCTCTCTAGAGAAATGATTTGTTGAGTTCACAAAAATGTACTAAATGGAATTAAAGTAATTGAACCAACATCAGAAACAACATTTCAGCACTAGCCGCTGTGCATTTCCTGGATAACTTTGAAACACATATTCATTCTAAACTAAACTACCCTAAACTATCATTCCCCAAACAAACTAAACTATCATTCTAAACTACCTGCCCTCCAAGACACCTACACACCACCTGATGTCACAGGAAGGCCAAAAATATAATCAAGGACAACAACCACCCGAGCCACTGCCTGTTCACCCCGCTATCATCCAGAAGGCGAGGTCAGTACAGGTGCATCAAAGCTGGGACCGAGAGACTGAAAAACAGCTTCTATCTCAAGGCCATCGGACTGTTAAACAGCCATCACCAACATTGAGTGGCTGCTGCCAACATACTGACTCAAATTTCTAGCCACTTTATAATAATTTTTAATAACTACAAATTGGATGTAAAAAATGTATCAGTCACTTTAAACAATGGCACTTTATATAATGTTTACATATCCTACATTACTCATCTCATATGTATATACTGTACTCTGCACCATCTACTGCATCTTGCCTATGCCGTTCGGCCATCGCTCATCCATATATTTATATGTACATATTCTTATACATTCCTTTACACTAGTGTGTATAAGGTAGTTCTTATGAAATTGTTAAATTACTTGTTAGATATTACTGCATTGTCGGAACTAGAAGCACAAGAATTTCGCTACACTCGCATTAACATCTGCTAACCATGTGTATGTGACCAATAAAATTTGATTTGAAGAAAACTACGCCACAATATTGCAAACAAATTTTACGGCAAATGAGAAAGTAAATATACATTTACAAGACGGCATTAATCGAATGTCATTGCATTTAAATAGCGATGACATTATTCAAATGCATTAGAGAGGGACCTAATCACATAGCATTGTGGCAACAAAAAAAATAACTTGTGGAACCTCGACACAGCAACACCTGTGACGTCTTCCTTCATGCATCCTTGATTAACTCTGGACTCCACTAAGAAATTACATTCCCCGGTTTACTGATTACCCTCTTCCTTTCAGAAACGTCAAAGCATGATCAGAAGGAAAGCGTGCACAGTATGCCTTCAGTAGGACTATAGGAAACATGTCAAACTGATAAATATTATATAGTTTAAGCCAAGGCTCTCCATCCCTGTTCCTGGAGAGCTACATTTCATGTAGGTTTTCGCTTCAACCCCATTTTAACCAACTTTAAGCTAACTTTAACTAACTAAGATTAAGCTCATCAACCAGCTAATTATTAGAATCAGGTGATTACGTTTGGCGCAAAAACGTACAGGATGGTAGCCAGGGCCGGCCCTGGACGTTCTGCCGCCCTAGGTGAAATAAAAAAACTGACACCCCCCTCCTATCCCGGCTAAACAATGTACAGCAGGTGGTCGACAATAGGTTTTCCTCAGCTAAAAATCGCAGGAACAGAACATAATATCAGCCCAATTCATAGACTCATACTACAACACAATGTTTAATTTTACATCTGGTTACTTGTCCTTTGTATAACCCAACAACAGAAGTGCTTCCTTAAAAGCTGCCTGGGTTTAAACAAACATCTTATCTTTTCAGAAAGTGAAAAGCTCAATTCATAGGGACAGAACAACAAAAAGTCCATAAAAAAAAAAAAAAATCTCTTCGAATAATATAGGTTGCTGCTCAGCTTCCGAATGTCATAGAGAGGAATCAATCTATCCCCATAAACATCGAAGTCACGTCTTTCGCGGGCCTTTTAATGCTCGTTTCTACCATAAGGAACGCTTTATATAATCTGAACACCTTTTACGTGTTTATTTGGAAATATAAAGCAAACAACAGATATCCTTTTTGTCCTTTTCTTTAACAAAGTTTATGTGATACCCTCACTCAATGCAAGCCCTGATTTTAACCAAACACACCAAGCCCTTCCCAGACACGGAGGCATTTGAGGAGTGCATTCGACACTATTTATCACTCGTGTTAATCTGCTAAATTGTAATTATTCGCTCCTATGGCCTATTTATTGCCTACCTCCTCATGCCTTTTGCACACACTGTATACAGACTTTTTTCTACTGTGTCATTGACTTGTTTATTGTGTTATTGGCTTGTTTATTGTTTACTCCATGTGTAACTCTGTGTTATTGTCTGTGTCACACTGCTTTGCTTTATCTTGGCCAGGTCGCAGTTGTATATGAGAACTTGTTCTCAACTAGCCTACCTGGTTAAATAAAGGTGGAATAAAAAAATTAAAAAGTAGGAAAACAAGTTTCTTACTAATAATATGCCACCTGTTATCACAAATGGCACGACCCCACAATTGTTACAATTACAATAAAATAACACTTTTATTTAAGATACTTAACATATCATTTCATATTCCTGTAGAACTGTAAAAAAGAGTGAGCATTTGAGCTTTGGAATCAAGTGCTTTCATAAATGCATGGTATGCCTCATTTCGCTGGAGAAGTGTAAAATAAGCATTATGTCAATTACCCAGCCTTCACAAATTTTGTTTGTTTACATATCGAATTTGATTGCCCAACATCAGTTTCAGCATTTATTTATTTTGTGGCCCGCCTAGAGGGGTCTCTTTCCTCTGCTGTGGTGCTGCTGCATTGCAGTCAGCAACGTTTTCTCTCGGTGGCTGTCCATGGTCCTGAAATCAAATCATCTGAGACAGAGAGAGATAGAGGGGGATGTAGACTAATTAAATAAATAAAAATACAAAGTAAACACTTGATAGATAATTGAGTAACCTGACAAATTACTCGGTTATAGAATTAATGCGAGTGTATGATCATCGCTTACCTTTTATTCAAAGTTGACTCGCCTGGCCTTCCTGACAGCAAAAGCTTGCAATGCTTGTTGGAGGTTGATTTTGTAAGACAACTCGTGCTCAATTGATACGGTGGAGAGTCCATTGGGTCTCTCTTGACTCATAGTAGAGTGCAGGTAGATTTTGATGAGCTTGAACTTGGAGAATGTGCGTTCTCAACTTACCACTGTCACGGGGAGTGTGAGAAGAGCTCTCAGGGGAAGCAAAGGCACTGAGAGGCCATTTGATGTCTGAATATGTACTCCAGTGTGTCGAGTGGTTTTGCCTCACTGTCCAGTCTCCTGCTCATCACTTCGATGTCCCTGGAATCCCGTAGCTAAGGGACCTCTCCAGTGTTGCGCAGTCCCTGTCCATGTCCTTGATGGTGGGGATGTTGTACAGAATGCTGAAAACACTACTGTGCTCTTCGAGCTGAATCTGCTAATGAATGGTGTGGCTGTTGACTAAATTACTTGGTGTTACCTTAGATTGTGAACTGTCGTGGTCAAAACATATACAGTTGAAGTTGGACATTTACATACACCTTAGCCAAATGCATTTAAACTCAGTTTGTCACAATTCCTGACATTTAATCAGAGTAAAGGTTCCCTGTCTTAGGTCAGTTAGGATCACCACTTTATTTTAAGAATGTGAAATGTCAGAATAATAGTAGAGAGAATGATTTATTTCAGCTTTTATTTATTTCATCACATTCCCAGTGGGTCAGAAGTTTACATACACTCAATTAGTATTTGGTAACATTGCCTTAAAATTTTATAACTTGGGTCAAACTTTTCGGGTAGCCTTCCACAAGTGTCCCACAATAAGTTGGGTGAATTTTGGCCCATTCCTCCTGACAGAGCTGGTGTAACTGAGTCAGGTTTGTAGACCTCCTTGCTCACACATGCTTTTTCAATTCTGCCCACAAATGTTCAATAGGATTGAGGTCAAGTCTTTGTGATGGCTACTCCACTACCTTGACTTTGTTGTCCTTAAGCCATTTTGCCACAACTTTGGAAGTATGCTTGGGGTCATTGTCCATTTGGAAGACCCATTTGCGACCAAGCTTTAACTTCCTGATTGATGTCTTGATGTCTTCAATAAATATATCCACAACATTTTCCTGCCTCGTGATGCCATCTATTTTGTGAAGTGCACCAGTCCTTCCTGCAGCAAAGCACCCCCACAACAAGGTGCTGCCACCCCTGTGCTTCACGTTTGGGATGGTGTTCTTCGGCTTGCGAGCCTGCCCCTTTTTCCTCCAAACATAACGATGGTCATTATGGCCCAACAGTTCTATTTTTGTTTAATCAGACCAGATGACATTTCTCCAAGTATGATCTTTGTCCCCATGTGCAGTTGCACACCACAGTCTGGCTTTTATGGCAGTTTTGGAGCAGTGGCTTCTTCCTTACTGAGCGGCCTTTCAGGTTATGGTGATATAGGACTTGTTTGCCTGTGGATATAGATACTTTTGTACCTGTGTCATCCAGCATCTTCACAAGGTCTTTAGCTGTTGTTCTGGGATTGATTTGCACTATTTGCACCAAAGTATGTTCATCTCTAGGAGACAGAATCTCGCAGAATCAGCGTCTCCATCCTGAACTGTATGATGGCTGCGTGGTCCCATGGTGTTTATACTTGCGTACTATTGTTTGTGCAGGTGAATGTGGTACCTTCAGGCGTTTGAAAATTGCTCCCAAGGATGAACCAGAGTTGTGGAGGTCTACAATATTTTTTCTGAGGTCTTGGATTTTTTTATTGTCCCATGATGTCAACCAATGAGGCACTGAGTTTGAAGGTAGGCCTTGAAATACATCCACAGGTACACCTCCAATTGATACAAAATTATGTCAATTAGCCTATCAGAAGCTTCTAAAGCCATGACATCATTTTCTGGAATTTTCCAAGCTGTTTAAAGGCACAGTCAACTTATTATATGTAAACTTCTGACCCACTGGAATTGTGATACAGTGAATAAAAGTTCTACAGGCTCTAGTTTAGTCTAATCTTGATTATTGTCTGGTCGTGTGGTCCAGTGCTGCAAGGAAAGACCTAGTTAAGCTGCAGCTGGCCCAGGACAGAGTGCCACATCTTGCTCTTCATTGTAGTCAGAGGGCTGATATAAATACTATGCATGCCAGTCTCTCTTGGCTAGCGTTGAGGAGAGACTGACTGCATCACTTCTTCTTTTATAAGAAACATTCATGTGTTGAAAATTCCAAATTGTTTGCATAGTGAACTTACACACAGCTCTGGCACACACACTTACCCCACCAGACATGCCACCAGGGGTCTTTTCACAGTCCCCAAATCCAGAACAAATTCAAGAAAGCGTACAGTATTTTATAGAGCCATTATTGCATGGAACTCCATCCCATCTCATATTGCTCAAATAAACAGCAAACTTGGCTTCAAAAAACAGATAAAGCAACACCTCACGGTACAACGTCTCTCCCCTCTCCCATCTCGTGGTGCTGAGGGGTTTCACTGTGAGTCCATCTTTTACATGCTCTTTCAGCAGGTTCCAGCGGTGTGTAGATCCGGATAAAAATTTATAAATCTGTTGGATGGTGTTAAAAAAACTCAGCCGCTTCCAAGCAACACGATACTGCATCAGAGAGAATATTCGCCCCTTGTCATACCCCTGCCCTCTCATGTTCATGCTGGCGATGCCATGTTTCTAGCCAACGTGTTTTTCCTAGCCACCATGCTTCTACATCTGCATTGCTTGCTGTTTGGGGTTTTATGGCTGGGTTTCTATATTATAGCACTTTGTGACATCTGTTGATGTAAAAGGGCTTTATAAATACAGTTGGTTGATTGATTGATTGATGCCCGCCCGCCCCCGTTGTGTCAAACAGTTCACTAAACTCCAGGAAGTGCTCTCTCGTGCAAACTGACCCACCATCCTTGGTTGAAACAACACACACCACCGTGGTCATCTGCTCTGTTTTGCTTTTGTCTGGTGTGCAGTCCAAAATTAAAGAAACGTATTTGGCTGCTTTTAGCTCACTGCACACTGTCCGCTGGATCTCTGCTTGTAATTGATTTCCTTCTGGATTGTTTTACCAAGATAGTGCATTTTTTCACTCCTTACATGCTCCTTCATGATTCCATCAAAGATACCCAGCATTTTCACAAACTTCAGAAAGTTCCAATTATTTGGTTCATTCAGCCTGTCAGTGGTCCCACATAGCGCAATGTTCTGGGTGGCCATTACGAGTATCAGGGCCATGAGCGTCTTCAGCACTTGCTGCCAGTGGAGTCTTTCAGTCAATGGCCCGTTGGGCTTGGGCATCGATAATTTGCTTGGACACCAGCCTGATCTTCTTGACACTATCTAGGTGGTCATGCCACTTCTCATGCGAGCTGAGGAGGTGGCACAGATTATTCCAGTCCCTGGTTCCATCCCTGACCAGGGCAGATTTACACTTGTGCGAAAAAAGTTTGCAGCAAAACCAGAAGGCTGGATCATTTTGCTTGGAAAAGACAAGCCATGGAGTCTCCACTCTCTCCCCGTTCTACATCTTCCTATGTACTGTGCCACTGAAAACTTTAATTGACCCTCATTTCTTGGGAAATTCCCCTCCTTATCCTGATGTGGCCCAGCCTGCACTAACATGTTCCGTAAAGATCCATTCATATACAGTACCAGTCAAAAGTTGACACACCTACTCATTCCAGGATTTTTCTTTATTTTTTACTATATTCTACATTGTAGAAAAATCGTGAAATCATCAACACTATGAAATAACACATATGGAATCATGTAGTAACCAAAAAAAGTGTTAAACAAATCAAAATATATTCTATATTTGAGATGCTTCAAAGTAGCCACCCTTTGCCTTTGTCACGTCCTGACCATGGAAAGCCTTTATTTTCTATGGTGGAGTAGGTCAGGGTGTTCTAGTTTATTTTTTCTATGTGTAGTCTAGTTTTTGTATTTCTATGTTGGCCTGGTATGGTTCCCAATCAGAGGCAGCTGTTTATCGTTGTCTGTGATTGGGGATCATATTTAGGTAGCCTTTTCCCACCTGTTGTTTGTGGGATCTTGCTTTATGTACTGCTGCTTTTGAGCCCTACAAGGCTGTATGTTTGTTTGTCTGTTTCTCTTTATTGTTTTGTTGCTGGTTCACATTTAAAATAAATATGATGAACCTAAATCACGCTGCGCCTTGGTCTACCCATTTCGACGAGCGTTACAGAAGATCCCACAAACAACCGACCAAGCAGCATGCCCGGGGGGTAATGGCATCCTGGTCTTTGGACAAGATTAGGGAGAGAACATCCTGGACTTGGGACGACATAGTGGCAGGAGAGAAGAGCCTGCCGTGGAAGCAGGCGGAAGCAGCAAAGGAGGGACAGCGACGAAGTCAGGGAGGAAGGCCACAGAAACCCCAAGAAAAACTTTTGGGGGGGTGGCACATGGAGCAGTCGGCGAAGCTGAGGAGTGAACCAGAGCTGGTCTGGGAGAGGAAGGAAAATTTGGAGGGGAGAGAAATGGGAGAGTTGTTGAGTTGGCGGAGGATGCACAGATTTGGAATAAAGGAAAGTGTTGTCAGCTCCCCGTACCTGTCATGAGAAGTGTGTTAAAGTTCCGGAACAATTAATGCCGGCTATACACACCAGGTCTCCTATGCACCTTCACAACCCAGTACGTCCTGTGCCAGCTCCTCGCACTTGCCGTGAGAAGTGTGTTAAAGTTCCGGAACCATTGATGCCGGCTATACGCACCAGGTCTCCAATGCGTCTCCACAGCCCTGTGCATCCTGTGCCTCCTCCTCGCACTCTCCCTCAAGTGCGCTTTCCCAGTCAGGTGCGTCCTGTTCCTGCTCCTCACATTCTCCTTGGAGTGCGTGTCCACAGTGAGGTACGACCTGTGCCTCCTCCCCGCACTCGCCCTGAGGTGCGTGTCATCAGCCCAGTACCACCAGTGCCGGTCCCACGCATCAGGCCTCCAGTGCGCCTCCACAGTCCAGAACTTCCGAGGACAGTTCCCAGTCCGGAGCTTCCGGCGACAGTTCCCAGTCCGGAGCTTCCGGCGACAGTTCCCAGTCCGGAGCTTCCAGAGATGATCCACAGTCCGGAACCTCCAGAGATGGTCCACAGTCCAGAACCTGCAGAGACGGTCCACAGTCCGGAACCTTCTGCGACGGTCCACGGTCCGGAACCTCCAGCTCCATGGCCAGAGCCTTCCCCTGCGCCAATGCCCAGTCTAAGCACGGTGTCCAGTCCAGCTCCAAGGCCAGAGTCTTCTGCGTTGGTGCCCAGTCCAGGCACAGTGTCCAGCCCGGGTCCATGGCTGGATGAGGGGATGAGTGGGTTCTTCGTCCCGCACCTGAGCCGCCTCAGATGCTGAAGGATCCGCGGGATGAGATGTTGAGATATGTCACTTGAACTCTGTGAAGCATTTATTTGGGCTGCAATTTCTGAGGCTGGTAACTCTAATGAACTTATCCTCTGCAGCAGAGGTAACTCTGGATCTTCCTTTTCTGTGGCGGTCCTCATGAGAGCCAGTTTCATCATAACACTTGATGGTTTTTGTGACTGCACATGAAGAAACTTTCAAAGTTCTTGAAATGTTCCGAAATGTTCATGTCTTAAAGTAATGATGGACTGTCATTTCTCTTTGCTTATTTGAGCTGTTCTTGCCATAATATGGACTTGGTCTTTTACCAAATAGGGCCATCTTCTATATACCACCTCTACCTTGTCCAATGTCACATATACTCTCTCTCCGTTCTCTAGGTCATCAGGCTGCTGATTATCCAGCACAACTGTCACCATTGTCAAGCACACCAGCGCCTCATGACACTCACCTGGACTCCATCACCTCCTTTATTATGTTCCCTATATTTGTCACTCCCCTTGGTTCTTTCCTCAGGTGTTATTGACTCCTTATGTTATGTTGTTGCGTTGTTTGTGTTTCGTGTTTAGTTTATTTATTAAAACACTCACTCCCTGTACTTGCTTCCCGACTCACAGCGCACTCGTTACAACTGATTGGCTTAAACGAAGGAAATAAATTCCATAACTGAAATTTTAACATGGCACACCTGTTAATTGAAATGCATTCCTTGTGACTACCTCATGAAGCTGGTCGAAAAAAATGCCAAGAGTGTGCAAAGCTGTCATCAAGGCAAAGGGTGGCCACTTTGAAGAATCTCAAATATAAAATATATTTTGATATGTTTTACACTTTTTTTGGTTACTACATGATTCCATATGTGCTATTTCATAGTTTTGATGTATTCAGTTTTATTGTACAATATAGAAAATAGTAAAAAGAAAGAAAAATCCTTGAATGAGTAGGTGTGTCCAAACTTTTGACTGGTACTGTATTTTGGCCACTCACCGGGATCTTTTATGATTTTTGTCTGGGAGTCGGACTTAGCAACACCACCACTGTCATCGGGGGACGTGGAGTGACGAATCTGAGTAGTAGGGTCTCCACCGGCATTGTTTGGAGGTGTGGCTAGGCCTGGTGCGACCACCTGTTCTCGTCCACCCAGAGAGCTGTCATCATCGGTGGAAGTGGATGGCTCGTACTCCTCCGGTTCGCCGGAGGAGTACACAAACTTTAAAACTGTTTAGGAAGACGATTAGTGATTAAGACAGTAGCCTAACCTAGCCATTTAATGTTAGCTAGCTACTACTAGTGGATATCATTTCAGCGAAAAGCTATAGAGATTTGAAACAAAATTGGTCTCTTAGACATTTAGACATTGTAGCAAAAAACTACCAGGAAGCGAATATATTTAAAAAAACGAATGATAAGAGTCACAACCAAATAAATTCCCTGCTGAATCGTATTCAGCGTGCAGCAATATCCATCAGCCGGTGTGGAGAATGACAAGCATTCGCCGAGACTGACCCTGTTCGCTGGTTCTAGCACCGAAGAGTACAATCATTTAAATGGCAGACACATTTTTATTAATGTTTCAAAATTGGATAATCCCATATAAACACACACACCACCATAGCTATCAAGGATAGTGGGAGTGAACTTCGATAGAAGCGGGAATGGGGTGGGGGGCCGGAACTGCAGCAACCACTATGAGCTAGTGTCTGGGGCGCCAGTGGTGTAGTAGCCGATCAGGTACGCCGAAGGGTGGCAGCCAATTGCAAAAATGCCGCCCCAAATTCAAGTGCCGCCGTAGGTGACTGCCTAATCTTGCCTAATGGGAGGGCCGGCCCTGATGGTAGCTCTCCAGGAACAGGTGCCCTGGTCTAAGCCAATGAAACATAAAGGCAAAATAAACATGAAACACTGCTACTTCAAAAGCCTTGGCATGTATTCAGATCCTAAATACAGATCAAAGAAGGCCTGCCATTTGACTGGTATCATTTAAGACAGAGCATCCTAACCAGAGGTGTTTTTAATTCTCCTGGGGTTTTCTGTGGGTTGGATAGTGGAGAAAAAAACCCAAAAGATTGCCACTTTCAAAGCTTTTTTGTTCGGGCGGAAAGTGGTCCAATTCATCTTTAAGTAAATGCTAAAAGATTAAAGGTATCTATCTATCAAGAGACCATGTACAGTAGGCACGGTGGAGATGGATCAAATTCATATTTGAAGCGCTTTAATACAGTTTGAGGGGATGTAAGTAATAATAGGGAGAAAACGTGAAGTGCTGACAGATCCAAAGTCTCAGTGGAAATGATATATTGGTGATAAAATGTCCTTCCAGTCTTCATAGACTGTGAAACCTTGAGACAGCCCTTACAAAAATGCATTTGTTGTGGCAAACTTAGTGTTCCACAAAATGTTGATAGAAATTTGCAAATGTTCATCACTAGTGGTGACTCTGCAGCAAACCTTAGACAACAACCATATTTATTGCCACTAGTGGCAAACAGTTTACCAGAAGCCATTTCTGGTGAACACATGAGTTCCAAGACCAGTAACCGTTGACGACCAATCACGGGGATTAGAAAAACCTGTTGGAAAATGGAAACCAAGCTAGCCATCTAGCTAAGCTACCTACCAAAGTTGTCCAGTGGAGTGTCTAACTTATTAAACTTCCTAATAAACATTCAAATTGTGTTAGCTAATTGATGCCTAGTTAGCAATTTCATGTTTTATGGGATACCAGTTTCAATCTGTCAGCACCACTGACTGGCTAGCGCTTAGCTAGCTAGCTAATGTTAGCTATCATATTTCTGCACAAATAATGTAATAGCTAGCTAGCTAACTAATGATTTGCCTAAACACTTATTTTTAGGTGAATACATTGCTGTATTTTATTACCAATATGCATGTCAATATGCTACTGTCACTGTTCAATAGCATGTTAGCTAGCACAAGAGCAACAATATGAGGTTACTTGACATCAAAGCGAGACTTAACTTTTGCAGATGGATACCCTTCCCCTACCAGTGGTTTTGGAAGAGGCTGTATTGAGAGGAGGTTGTATCAACACACTGGAAAGATGTTTTTGGTACACTCATTCATAACACTTTTTTGGGGTGATAAATGAGTCTTCAAGATTGATAAGGTAAGTAAATGCATGTGTTATTATCATAAATGTAGCCCATACATTGTCTTTGTAACAATTAGATTGTTAATTGCTTTAAACAAGTAGCTCATGATCATGTGTTGTCCTTCTCGCTTTCTAGAAACAATCAGTTACAAGACAAAAAGACAGATTGAGGACGGAGAAATATGTGTACACCAGGTCAAGACTTCTTGCATGCATGGCTTTGAGATGTAATGTAAATTCACAATAATTCCTTTTGGAAAAATAATATGAATTGCCATATTAAGTATAACTCAAATTATGTTGTTTTTCTTCCACCCAAGCCTTACACACCTGAGTCAGGAAAAAGAGACAACTAATAGACAACTGTCTCTTGATGATTAAGTCCCCGGTCTAGATTGAATATCATAATTAGTTCATTAGTTTGAATCAATTGTGTTGAGGCTTGGCTGGAGAAAAATCTTGTGTAATGTGGCTCTAGGTGTAGAAGGTGAGTTTAATAAAGAAACGATGCAGATGAACAAACATGAGAGGCATGATAGAAAACAATACCACCTAATGACTAAATAAAGGGGAAGTAATCACCGAAGAAATGATGACCAGGTGGGTGTAATGATGGGGAGCAGGTGTGTGTAATAATAGTTGCCAGGGCCGATGGTTAGTAGACCAGTGACCTCGAGCGCAAGAGGGATAGAGCAGGAGTAGGAGTAGGCATAGGAGTAGGCATAGGAGTAGGCGTAGGTGTAGGCAAAGGCGTGACAGTCCCAGTTTATACTAGCTACATCATTTGTTTATATAGCATTTATACAAAGGCAGAAACATTGTTTCCTTGCTGAAAAATATATAGAATGCCAGTATCAGTGAGAAGCATAGCAACATCAAGGCAACTTTGAAACAGGTGACCCTGTTTTTCCAAAGCCAAACCCACACATCATCTGCTGAGTCTACGTTAAGATGACAAACTAGAAAATGTTTTAAGTGATTGTTTTCAGTATCCTAATTTAGTTTTTGTTGTTTGAATTATTACAATTAAACTTCCTTTGGTTGGAAGCTATTGCTCAGTTATCACTAAGGTCAACATCCCCATAGTGTTTACATTTCTCTCATGTACATGTTGTAGTTAGATACAAATATTAAATAAACAATTTATTTGGGAAATATCCAGTCTTAGGTCTTTTCTTCGATAGCATGCTGATGACTTGAAATTGTATTGGATTTATTTTGATCTGTTAAGACATCGAATTACATATTGTTTAGTATATTTAGTACATTTGTAATTTTTTATATAAATGTTTATTTAGCTTTCTCTGTAAAAAGCAAGTTCCTTTAAAGTTATGTGATTTGGTTTATGTACACAAAACATGTCAACGTTGTTAACATACAGATTCCAAAAAACTTAAATAATTTGCATATTCATACTGAGTTCGCAGCACATTTGCAGCAAACAGCAGAATGTTCGCCACAAGTTGTTTGCCAGAAGTTCACAAGTCGCACATTTGCCGTAACAGTTAGCAACAAAACTAATTTGCATGTGACAATATGAGCTTGCTGCAAATTTATGGCAACTTGGCCAAAGGTTTGCCAGAAGCCAATTTTTTTTTCGGTAAGGGAGCTACAGAAACAAAGTTTAACCGTGTGTTTTTTTTGGGCCCGACAGCTACAGACACCCAAAGGACCCCTGCACTCCTTTATTTATAGCTTACTCACCCATACTGTTGAATAGTGTACTGTACAGCATGCTTTCAGCTATACCCATGCTTAGTAAGCCAAGTACAGTATTACTAAATCTACCACAGCAAAAAAAGGGATTACACTTAGCCTGCCAGTGGCTCAAAGCATAGTGTGACGAAACATAAAGAAAGAGGACACAAAAGGCTGAAGATGTACAGGCCAAAAGCGTCAGGACTGGCTGAGTGGAGCACATTAAAGAAGTTAAACCTCTCTACATTGCAACTCTACGTGACAAAGGGGTGTGTGAGTACAGCACAAATTATAGGCAAAGCAGTAATCTGAATGGTTGTTGGCATTGGGGGTTTAAAGGGACATTGCACTCCAAAATCGAAATGTGTCAAATTTTTCCAAACCTCCAAAGCAGTCTAATGTCAATATGAGTCCACATGCCATCTCATTGGGTAGATCGATGGCTATATGCCTCATCCCCAAATAAATAGAACATATAAGCACCGAAACATGACATGGGGTTTACGTTTTCCATTCATTTTACACTGTGGCATAAAGCTGGATGTCAAAACAGACGGCCTGGGTCGTGAACACATCATGACATTAGACTACTTTTTGAGGTCTGAAAGCATCTGATTTTGGACTGTATTGTCACTTTCAATTCATCCCTCAGATTAAAGAAAACAAGCCATACACTTATTTCATAGTGAGCAAATGGTTGAACAAACTTTCCATTTGAAAAAGTTAGTGATGTTTGATTAGATGCAAGCAAATGTTCTTAATTAAAAAATGTTTTTTTTAAGTAAGCTCCATTTGATTAGGTGTTAACATTTGGGCTGTTTGAAGAGATTAAATCAAACTAGTTTCCACACTTCTGCCAATACACCAAGACGTATGCATGTAATTATGTTGTTGGGGAAATTCAGCAATTACTGATAAGATAAAATTGACTGCCGTTTTTGTTGACAAATATCTACTGTTGGTTTATTCATGATTTTCGTGAAGGCACCATTCCCTGGCTAGCTGCGGGGCACATTTTAAAATATACACAACTGGTGCAGTGCAAATGTTATATTAAAAGAGACCTTGCAAAATTGTGTTCATGCATTTTGGACCATCTGCACAGAGAAACCACAGGCTCGAGGCTCAGTGACTCTCTGTAAACTGATTTAAAAAATATATATATTCTCGGACGGAAAGTAAGGCTTTACATGATAGTATAACTATCCATTATAGTGCATGTAAATGTCCTCTATCCAAGTCATTTAAGAACCGTAGTGTACTCGTGCACAGTCAAGTTCTTTCCCATGAAAATAACATTGACCCTAGGGAGGAGGTGAAGTACAGGCTCCCCAGAGTATACTTTACCACCAGTCAGCAAGACAAACATGTCCTCTCTCTGTAAGGTTAGAGAGAGAAAACACAATAACAGAGAGGACCAGATCCCCAGTTCTCTCACGGACAAGTGGAACGATGAAGAATTCCGTGATACAAACTGCCAACCGACTAGATGTTCTATTCCATTTATAAGGTTAACTTTTTAATTTCCAGGATGACTTATCCATATTAATAGTAACACAGCGATATCAGCGACATGTAAATGCTGTGACAGTCCATTTTTTTGGCACACGCAGGACACGTACAAAGCTACTAAGGAATGCCTATAGAGGTTGATGTATTTTTGGAGATGTTGGATATATTTGAGATTACAGGTCGACCATCATCTCACTATTCCTAAAAGTGTGTGTGTGTGTGTGTGTGTGTACAGGGAGAATTAAAGGAGCCTCTTTAAATGTGTTTTCACTGCATGATGTTGCAAAGATGATGGATTTTCATCAGGTGTTCAGTTCTTCATGGCTTCGCATGAAATTAGAAGTCTTTTCAGGCGTAAGAGTAAAATGCTCCCGTAAAAAGTTTTCAATATGTTCTTTCTTTTTCATGTGTAAAAAGATGTATGCTATCATAATACAGTGCAATCAGAAAGTATTCAGGCCCCTTGACTTTTTCCACATTTTTTTTTACATTACAGCCTTATTCTACAATGGATTATTAAATAGTTATTTTCCCTCATCAATCTACACACAATACCCCATAATGATGGAGCAAAAACAGGTTTTTAGATTTTTTTTTATTTTTTAGAAACAAACACAAAAAGGAAATATCACATTTACATAAGTATTCAGACCCTTTACTCAGTACTTTATTGAAGCACCTTAGGCAGTGGTTACTGCCTCGAGACTTTTTGGGTATGATGCTACAAGTTTGGCACACATTTAATTGGCGAGTTTCTCCCATTCTTCTCTGCAGATCCTCTCAAGCTCTGTCAGTCGCTGCACAGCTATTTTCAAGTCTCTCCAGAGATGTTCGGTTTTCAGGTTTCAAGTCCGGGCTCTGGCTGGGCCACTCGAGGACATTCAGAGACTTGTCCAAAAGCCACTCCTGTGTTGTCTTGGCTATGTACTGAGGGTCGTTGTCTTGTTGGAATGTGAACCTTGGCCCCAGTTTGAGGTTCTAAGCACTCTGGAGCAGGTTTTCATCAAGGATCTCTCTTTACTTTGCTCTGTTCATCTTTCCCTTGATCCTCACTAGTCTCCCAGTCCCTGCCACTGAAAAACATCTTCACAGCAAGTTGTTGCTAACACCATGCTTCACCGTAGGGATGGTGCCAGGTTTCCTCCAGACATGAAGCTCTGCATTCAGGCCAAATAGTTCAATCTTGGTTTCATCAGACCAAATAATCTTGTTTTGCATGGTCTGAGAGTCCTTTAGGTGCCTTTTGGCAAACTCCAAGCGGGCTGTCAAGTGCCTTTTATTGAGGAGGTGCTTCCGTCTGACCACTCTACCAAAAAGGCCTGATTGGTGGAGTGCTGTAGAGATGTTTGTCCTTCTGGAAGGTTCTCCCATCTCTACAGAGGAACATAAGGTTTTTGGTCACCTCCCCAACCAAGGCCCTTCTCCCCCTATTGCTCAGTTTGGCCGGGTGGCCAGCTCTAGGCAGAGTCTTGGTGGTTCCAAACTTCTTCCATTTAAGAATGATGGAGGCCCCTGTGTTCTTGAGGAACTTCAATGCTGCAGAAATTGTTCGGTACCCTTCCCCAGATCTTTGCCTCAACACAATCCTGTCTCGTACAGTAGCTCTACCGATAATTCCTTCAACCTCATTTCTTGGTTTTTGCTCTGAAATGCACTGTCAACTGTGGGACCTTACATAGACAGGAGTGTGCCTTTCCAAATCATGTTCAATCAATAAAATGTACCACAGGTGGACTCCAAGTTGTAGAAACACCTCAAGGATGATCAATGAAAACAAGATGCACCTGAGCTTAATTTAAAGTCTCACAGTAAAGGGTCTGAATGCTTATGTAAATAAGTAATTTCTGTTTTTCATTTTTAATAAAATAGCAAACATTTCTAAAAACCTGTTTTCGCTTTGTCATTATGGGATATTGTGTGTAGACTGATGAGGAAAATTCTTTCATTAACCCAGAAAGAGACTCAGCTGTAATCACTCAGGGGTGTGAAAACTTACAGTACCAGTCAAAAGTTTGGACACACATACTCATTCAAGGGTTTTTCTTTATTTTTACTATTTTCTACATTGTAGAGTAGGTGAATGGATGACATCCGCATGTGTGGTTTCCATCGTAAAGCATGGAGGAAGAGGTGTGATGGTGTGGGGAGGCTTTGCTGGTGACACTCAGTGATTTATTTAGAATTCAAGGCACACTTAACCAGCATGTCTACCACAGGATTCCGCAGCGATACGTCATCCCATCTGGTTCGCGCTTAGTGGGACTATCATTTGTTTTTCATCAGGACAATGACCCAACACACCTCCAGGCTGTGTAAGGGCAATTTGACCAGGTGCACGGTGTTTCCTCCGACACATTGGTGTGGCTGGCTTCCGGGTTGGATGCGCGCTGTGTTAAGAAGCAGTGCGGCTTGGTTGGGTTGTGTATTGGAGGACGCATGACTTTCAACCTTTGTCTCTCCCGAGCCCGTACGGGAGTTGTAGCGATGAGACAAGATAGTAGCTACCAAAACAATTGGATACCACGAAATTGGGGAGAAAAAGGGGTAAAAGAAAAAAATTATAAGCATTCCAGGTGAAGCTGGTTGAGAGAATGCCAATCGTGTGCAAAGCTGTCATCAAGGCAGCTACTATGAAGAATCAAAAATCTAAAATATTTTGATTTGTTTAACACTTTTTTGGTTATGGGCTCCCGAGTGACGCAGCGGTCTAAGGCACTGTGTAGCAGTGCTAGAGGCGTCACTACAGACCCTGGTTCGATTCCAGGCTGAATCACAACAGGCTGTGATTGTGAGTCCCATGGGGTGGAGCACCATTGGCCAAGTGTCGTCTGGGTTTGGCCAGGGTAGGCCGTCATTGTAAATAAGAATTTGTTCTTAACTGACTTGCCTAGTTAAATAAAGGTTTAATAATTTTTTGAATGTGTTATTTCATAGTTTTGATGTCTTCACTATTATTCTACAATGTAGAAAATAGTACAAATAAAGAAAAACCCTTGAATGAGTAGGTGTGTCTAAACCGTTGACTGGTACTGTATGTAAAATTGATATTTCTGTATTTTTTTCATAAAAATCTAAAAACATGTTTTCAAATTTGTATTATGTTTAAAAAAAAAATCTATTTTCTAATTGAGGCTGTAACGTAACAAAATGTGGAAAAAGTGAATGGGCCTGAATATTTTCCAAATGCACTGTATATGCCGTGCCTTCATAAAGTATTCATACACCTTGACTCATTCCACATTGGCCTCATGGTGAAATCCCTGAGTAGTTTTCTTCCACTCCATTAACTGAGTTAGGAAGGACGCCTGTATTTTTGTGGTACCTGGGTGTATTGATACACCATCCAAAGTGTAATTAATAACTTCACCATGCTCAAAGGGATATTCAATGTCTGCTTTTTTTTTTACCCATCTACCAACGGGTGCCCTTCTTTGCGAGGCATTGGAAAACCTCCCTGGTCTTTGTGGTTGAATCTGTGTTTGAAATTCATTACTTGACTGATGGACCTTACAGATAATTGTATGTGTGGGGTACAGAGATGAAGCAGTCATTCAAAAATCATGTTAAACACTTATTGTAAACAGAGTGAGTCCATGCAACTTATTATGTGATTTGTTAAGCAACATTTTTACTCCTGACTTTACATGTGCTTGTTAGCATTGCTAACCTTTAGATTACCTTGAGCGGTATACTGTATATAGGGGGGTATTTGGAAATAGCCACATGGTGGTTTTTCCAATACCGTCAATACCGTTGAAACGATTTATTTGAAGGTTTTTTTATACATTTACATTTTTGCAGCTACTTTTTAATTAAATACCTGCAGTCAACTTGTGCAATAGGAGATAAAGCAGATTGCATTCTTCATATCACCTGTCACATTATGAAGCTTAGCGGTAGTCAAAAGTCACATGTTGTTTGTTTACAAGCATACAACGGCGAGAGACTGGAGCCTTGTTAGTCACTCACTGTTGTGCAGCACCCACCAGGTGATCTAGTTACGGTACGGAATTCACAACTAAATGTTTGCCAGCTAGATATCTATCTTATAACATTTTAGCACACTAAAATGTGCTAAATGTTCTGCAGTGCTAAGTCAATAGCTAGTTATCTCGCTAAGTGGTTAGTTTCTTATAAAATCAAGCTTCTCTTGGTAAAAGCAGAGAATCCCCTCCTGGATCAAGAGCCTTGCTGTCTGATATTTGTTTTGTGTGTGCAAAAAACTGTGAGTAGCATTTTTTAGTTACTTGTAGAACTTTATGAGCTGGGATTTCTGTCCTGCAAATAGTTTGTCAGAGACTGTATACCATTTTTGGAAGCTAGTTTTTGCCATGGGATTTTACATGTACTGTTAGCATTGCTAATGTTCAGATTACAGAGGCTCAGTGAGGTTTGAAAACAGAGCCCCTTGTGTTCAGTACCGGTATTACCGAATATCCCAGGATGGCAGAATGTCGGTATGAAGGAATGACAATCTGAAAACCCCCCAAGCCTAACCAGACCCAAACATAGAAACATAATACACAGAGAAATACACTCACATAGACACAGACCCACACAGACTACACAGACAAATAGACACAGAGCACAAACAAAGATACACACATACAGAGGCAAACAGAAAATGAGAGGAATTCATGTATGTCCCTAGGTTGGGAACAGCAGCACACCAAGACCCACAGGGACACGTATTCCTTCAACATCTGGGCTGATCAAAGTAACAGGGAGGAACACGGGTTAGCCACTCCAATCCCCAAACCCCATAGCTAAGCATCCTTGGCTTAGAACCCCATCACTTCTACAAATAGTGCTATTAGACAACATATGGTTAGGTGGGCTTTTGGCTAACAACAGCCAAGAGATCAGAGATTATTATTATCTCAGGAGCTGTCAACTCAGTGGGGGTATATCTGTCTCTGGTTGTTTGCCTTAGCATGTATGCATGACGTTTTGAAATTCAAAACGGTACACTGATTGAAGTGTAATGTATCAGGGGGTGGTGGTGTGTGTGTACTTACGTCTGTTTGTGTGCTTGCGTGTGTGATAGCGTGTGTGCACATGTTTATGTGTGTATCTGAACCATTTGGATAATAAATGAAAAATGGAGTGTCTGAGTTTATTGGATGCAGTATAGCAATTGTTCAGGGCTTGTAAGAGCGATTCTTTTAAAAACCAATAAAGCACAAACAATATTCAAAGAGGGAGAGAGCGAGAGAGAGAAAGATATCAAGAGAGTATGGCGAGGGAGAGAACCTAGCAGAAGAGAAGGGAACATTGGGATACTGGGCTTTCTAAAGTAAAAGGACAGTCATTTATCACAGTTTAGTGGTAGGGCAGGAAGTGATTGCAATGAAGTGCCTCAGAAATGGAAGTGTTGTGATCTGGGGAGTGAGAGGGAGAGATGGAGGGAGAGAAAGAGGGCCCGTTGCCAGGGTCCGTTGCAGGACAGAACAGACTCATTTAGGCGTCTGCAGAGCTGAATGGCAGTAGTGCTTCCTCTATCAGTGGCTGGGGGGGGACGTGCCTGGCGTGTTGAGCAGTCCCTTCCTGTGGCCTGGGTCCTTAAATCAGCAGAGCCTGGCCAGGTCCAGCCAGCAGCTGCCTCACTCGCTGCCTCTCTCCTCTCTGCATCTCTCTCTGCTCATTCTCGTCCATTATTTCTATCTCTTTCCCTGCTGTCCATCTATTTATCTAATTTTCTCTGCTCTCTTTCCACCCTCTCTCTCTCTTTCCATCCTCTCCGTCTCTCTCTTTATCCAATGTCCACTCTCTCTCCCTCAGTCTCCCCCACTCTAGGTGAGAGGCACCAGCACCGCGATCAGCTTCAGCCCCCAAAGAGAGACCCCAGCCAGATACACTGACCTTGACCCTGGCTAGAGGATCTACACTAAGTGTGTCCTTGTGCGAATCCCAAAGGTATCCTACTAAGGTATATTAGGCAAGCAACATGACTCCATGACTTTGTATCTTCCTAGGCCAGTTGGAGAACACCACCAGGTGTTCATGTACTGTAGTTTTTCATGTACATTTACAATGTAGGACCTGGTGAATAATCGCGGTCCCAGGGAACATGAATGCACCATGTAGCAACATTTCCATCGGTTGCAGTTTTATAACCCACTGTGCAGTGGGCATATCCAAACATCCATATCAAGCAACATATTTCTACATCAAATCAAATCAAATTTGAATGGTCACGTACAAATATTTAGCAGATGTCATTGCGGGTGTAGCAAGATGCTTGTGTTCCTAGCTCTAACAGTGCAGTAGTATCTAACGAGTATCCAAATAAAAAATCTCTTCATCCCATGAAGGGTGGAATGGGATTCTGATGTGTGCTTTTATCAAAGAACCCACAAACTCCATACAGTAAGCACATTTCCACATGTGCATCTTAAAAATGCAGACAGACACAGTTACTGTACTATCTCTGTTCAACTCCCCCACCAAAGACAATTCAGTATTCAAAGAGAGTAGATATACTGTAACATCAAATCAAATCAAAGTTTATTTGTCACGTGCGCCGAATACAACAGGTATTTACAACAGGTAGACCTTAGAGTGAAATGCTTACTTACAGGCTCTAACCAATGGTGTGAAAAAAATACAAATAAAAAAGGTGTGTGTGTGTGTGTGTGTGTGTGTGTGTGTGTGTGTAAGTAAAGAAATAAAACAACAGAAAAAAGAGTAGCAAGGCTATATACCTGTTAGTCAGGCTTATTGAGGTAGTATGTACACGTAGGTATCGTTAAAGTGACTATGCATATATGATGAACAGAGAGTAGCATAAGCGTAAAAAGAGGGGTGAGCAAATTGAAATCAGCTCCCCATTTGGGTCATAGTCGTCCAGTGGTAGTTCTGAAAGTGGAGCCAGAAAGTAAACTAAACGCCCACCTGAGTAAGGCATGACAGCCGGTAGCAATACATCTCATACATTTACCAGCTAAGTGTGGACAGGCAGAGATGAATGTATAAATTGCATCTATTACTGTACATTGCTCCTCTTTCATCAAATGTCTGTGCAGCATACCAAGATATAAAAATACTGAATATCATGAAACGGCAACCTTTTGATGTGAATGACTCTAAAAATGGCAGAAATATTACAATTAGAAATTCACATAAAGTTCAAATGACTTGGATGGCAGTTTGAGTGTTTAAAAAAAATGTCACCTCCAGAAAAGATGGTCACAGAACAGGCCTTTGGTGTTAGTTTTTCTGAAGTCTCCTCAGGGAGGTGGCAAAAGGTTAGATAGAGAAGAGAGCAATAATCTCACTCAGTTTAGCTCAACCTTTGCCAGACGGATATTTCCAGGCTGTACCTTAAGCAGTCAAACCTTTGGGAACAATCCCTGTGGCAACAAGTTATAGTCTGTCAGGACATGGACCTCTGCTGCAGTTCTCTTGCAATATTAGGTTGCTAGATAAATGTTGACGAAGAGCTCACTTGACATTTTCATATGGCGGTCGAATACACAGAGTATTTCCACAAAATAAAATGCATACTAAGAACAGGGACAATTGAGGTGAATTGCTACAGAAGGATAGATACTGTATACTAATAGACCTTGTTGACAGTTTGAAATGCATAATTACAGAACTTTATGATGGATAGCTGGTCAAAACCACTTTTACGTGAATATAATTCCAAATGCTGTGAAGTAGTAGTTTATACTGTGTGGAGGTTAGAAGCCAGATTCCTAAATTGTATCTTAGCAGACTAATGTTCTCTAGCGAGGGAACCAATCCCGGGAGTGTCAAGAAGAGACATCATTAACAACTGCAGAGGACACTCAAAATTACAGTGCTAAGATAAATATCATAAGCTAGGGGTTGCCAACCGTGCGCCGTCGCCAAAGAGCAAGTAGGCCCCGACAATAAATAGCGCTTCAATTAACATTGGAGTTCATTTTTATTGTTATGGGGGAAGATATTTCATCTTCCCCCTACTTCAGCTTGTGTCATAACCACTCTTTCATTAGAAGCTCTCTGCGTGCCATAAACTAATTTATATGGTTCCTGATCATAATGAGCCAAATGCACCAGCGGCTTCATAAAGCATTGATGTGTCTACTGATTCCAGCCTGTCTACGTTATTTTTTTTACACCCTTCCCGGAGTTCGATTTGAGGTTTTTACATACAGTTCCCAAACCTGCTGTTAACGTCCTGGCTAATGAAATGTAGCCTGGCTAAAGGGTGACAGGGATCCAACCAGGCGCTTGACCGTGAGACACCTGACATTGAGGAGAGCTTTCAAGGCCTAAGGTTGGGCCCTGGCCAGTGCCACCACCTGAATTTGAAGTAATTTATGAATGCATAAAACTATTGCCAATGATGTCGCCGGAGTCATTACATTGCACTGTGAAGATTCGAGAGAGGAACAGGAGAGAACGAGGAATCGGTCACAGACACACCATGTACATTGACATGTACACAAGCAGGGCAGCAGCTTTGTGCTCAAAATAAAACATTTCTCTGTCGTTATGGAAAAATCATTGTGGGCGTAATGGAAATCTTATAGTCGCTTGAAAGTGCTTGTTTCCATGTTCAACATATTTCAGGTCAAAAATAGCTTTTTGATTAATGTTATCATAACCATCTTAATTACAATTCAGTTCCACTGACTCTAGTGAGCTTATATCATCATTTTTAATTGGGATAAATGTTCATTAATTGAAGAGTGTTTCCTCAATACAATCCTAATTGATTTTGTCCTTGTGTCTAGTATCTCTTAGCCTGCCCTCCTGCAAATGCTTTCATTGAGCGTATCGGATGCCTCCTTGATTTATGTGGATGAAGACGTGCAAGCTATCTGTGATCTCCATCTGACCTTGTGCTCCCTTGCTCCCCTGCTCCCCCGGTGGGATGAGAAACATTTCTACCTGCTACTAATGAACTAATTTGATAGTCTCAATTGCGTATTGCCTGGCAGTAATTGATTTTCCTCCATTCAAATGTAGCCTGGAATGATGAAATACAGACAATTCGCTGCAACACTAGGGCTGGCACAATTACCGTACAACAGTGTAACCGACGGTTATAGACAAAGACCATGAAAATAAATGAACCGTCATAGCCGGTTATTTTAGCTGACTGAAGACAGTCTGTTTCTGCGTTAACATGGACTTTGAACAACGTGATGAAACTGTGTTGCTCCTTGCTGAAATGTTGAATGTTCATTCAAATGATGTTAACCTATGTGGCTCATGAAATGGAATATATTATTTGGAATATCAGTTGAATCAACAAATCACAGCATATACTGATTGGTACACTTCCTGCTTTAACTTCCTGTTTGCACTTCCTGCTTTGCTGCTACAGCTAATGGCTGCCAGTCCATCCGTTATGGGTTTCCACTAGCTTCTTCAGCCACAACGTCAGATTCCACAGTCAAAGTCAGATTCCACAGCCACAAAGACAAAACTGGCTACAAAATGTGCATTTTGGTCTTAATCGAAAGGCTCAGCACAGTCAAAAAGCAGATATTTTTTATATACAGTTGAAGTCGGAAATTTACATACACCTAGGTTGTAGTCATTAAAACTTGTTTTTCAACCACTCCACAAATTTCTTGTAAACAAAATATAGTTTTGGCAAGTCGGTGAGGACATCTACTTCGTGCATGACACAAGTAATTTTTACAACAATTGTTTACAGACAGATTATTTAACTTATAATTCACTGTATCACAATTCCAGTGTGTCAGAAGTTTACATACACTAAGTTGACTGTGCCTTTAAACAGCTTGGAAAATTCCAGAACATGATGTCATGGCTTTAGAAGCATCTGATAGGCTAATTGACATAATTTGAGTCAATTGGAGGTCTAACTGTCGATGTATTTCAAGGCCTACCTTTAAACTCTGCCTCTTTGCTTGACATCATGGGAAAATCAAAAGAAATCAGCCAAGACCTCAGTAAAATATTGTAGACCTCCACAACTCTGGTTCATCCTTGGGAGCAATTTCCAAACGCCTGAAGGTACCACGTTCATCTGTACAAACAGTAGTACGCAAGTATAAACACAATGGGACCACGCAGCCGTCGATATCTCTCAGGAAAGAGACGCGTTCTGTCTCCTACAGATGAACGTACATTGGTGCGAAAAGTGCAAATCGATCCAGAACAACAGCAAAGGAGCTTGTGAAGATGCTGGAGGAAACGGGTACAAAAGTATTTATATCCACAGTAAAACGAGTCCTATATCGACATAACCTGAAAGGCCGCTCAATAAGGAAGAAGCCACTGCTTCAAAACTGCCATAATAAAGCCAGACTACGGTTTGCAAATGCATATGGGGACAAAGATCGTACGTTTTGGAGAAATGTCCTCTGGCCTGATGAAACAAAAATAGAACTGTTTGGCCATAATGACCATCATTATGTTTGGAGGAAAAAGTTGGATTCTTGCAAGCCAAAGAACACCATCCCAACCGTGAAGCATGGGGGTGGCAGCATCATGTTGTGGGGGTGCTTTGCTGCAGGGGGGACTGGTGCACCTCACAAAATAGATGGCATCATGAGGTAGGAAAATTATGTGGATATATTGAAGCAACATCTCAAGACATCAGTCAGGAAGTTAAAGCTTGGTCGCAAATGGGTCTTCCAAATGGACAATGGCCCCAAGCATACTTCCAAAGTTGTGGCAAAATGGCTTAAGGACAACAAAGTCAAGGTATTGGAGTGACCATCACAAGGCCCTGACCTCAATCCCATAGAAAATTTGTGGGCAGAACTGAAAAAGCGTGTGCGAGCCAGGAGGCTTACAAATCTGACTCAGTTACACCAGCTCTGTCGAGGGTAATGGGCCGAAATTCACCCAACTTATTGTGGGAAGCTTGTGGAAGGCTACCCGAAACTTTTGACCGAAGTTAAACAATTTAAAGGCAATGCTACCAAATACTAATTGAGTGTATGTAAACTTCTGTCCCACCGTCGAATGTGATGAAATAAATCATGCTGAAATAAATCCTTCTATCTACTATTATTCTAGCATTTCACATTCTTAAAATAAAGTGGTGATCCTAACTGACCTAAGACAGTTTTTACAAGGGTTAAATTTCAGGAATTGTGAATAACTGAGTTTAAAGTTATTTGGCTAAGGTGTATGTAAACTTCCGACTTCAACTGTATATATATATATATATATATATTTCTTTATAATAACACTGTGGACTTGTGAAAATTGTGATAATGATATTTTAGGGTAAGAGCTATTTGAAAAGCTGCCTGAAATTTCAGCCTGATGTGGTGGAATGGAGTTTTGGCCTGCCTGGTAAATTTGTTAATAGACCAAAACGAAAGATGCAAAGCTCTCGGAAAGTATTCAGACCCCTTGACTTTTTCTACATTTTGTTACGTTACAGCCTTCATTTAAAATGGATTAAATTGTTTCTTTCCCTCATCAATCTACACATAAAATCCCATAATGACAAATCAAAAACTGGTTTAAAAAAAACTGAAACATGACATTTATGTAAGTTTTCAGACCCTTTACTCAGTACTTTGTTGAAGAACCTTTGGCAGCAATTACAGCCTCATTTCTTCTTGGGTATGACGCTACAAGCTTGGCACACCTGTATTTGGGGAATTTCGCCCATTCTTCTCTGCAGATCCTCTCAAGATCTGTCAGGTTGGATGGGGAGTGTTGCTGCACAGCTATTTTCAGGTCTCTCCAGAGATGTTCGATCGGGTTCAAGTCTGGGCTCTGGCTGGGCCACTCAAGGACATTCAGAGATTTGTCCCGAAGCAATTCCTGTGTTGTCTTGGCTGTGTGCTGTTGGAAGGTGAACCTTCGCCCCAATGTTGAGGTCCTGAGCACTCTGGAGCAGGTTTTCATCAAGGATCTCCCTGTACTTTGCTCCGTTCATCTTTCTCTCTAGCCTGACTAGTGTCACAGTCCCTGCCGCTGAAAAACATTCCCGATTAGTCAGTTTGGCCAGTTGGCAGAGCTCTAGGTGGAGTCTTGGTGGTTCCAAACTTCTTCCATTTAAGAATTATGGAGGCCAATGTGTTCTTTGAGAATTTCAATGCTGGAGAAATTGTGCTACAGAAGCACAATCCTGTCTCAGAGCTCTACAGACAATTCCTTCAACCTAATGCTTGGTTTTTGCTCTGACACGTGAAGTGTGAAGGTGAACGGAAAGGCTCTGGAGCAACAAACCGCCCTTGCTGTCTCTGCCTGGCCGGTTAGACTCTCTCCACTGGGATTCTCTGCCTCTAACCCTATTACAGGGGCTGAGTCACTGGCTCTTCCATGCCGTCACTAGGAGGGGTGCGTCACTTGAGTTGGTTGAGTCACTGACGTGGTCTTCCTGCCTCCAGTATTTATGCTGCAGTAGTTTATGTGTCGGGAGGCTAGGGTCAGTCTGTTATATCTGGAGTATTTCTCCTGTCTTATCCGGTGTCTTGTGTGAATTTAAGTATGCTCTCTCTAATTCTCTCTTTCGCTTTTTCTTTCTTTCTCTCTCTCGGAGGACCTGAGCCCTAGGTCCATGCCTCAGGACTACCTGGCATGATGACTCCTTGCTGTCCCCAGTCCACCTGGCCGTGCTGCTGCTCCAGTTTCAACTGTTCTGCCTGCGGCTATGGAACCCTGACCTGTTCACTGGACATGCTACCTGTCCCAGACCTGCTGTTTTCAACTCTCTAGAGACAGCAGGAGCGGTAGAGATACTCTCAATGATCGGCTATGAAAAGCCAACTGACATTTACGCCTGAGGTGCTGACTTGTTGCACCCTCGACAACTACTGTGATTATTATTATTTGACCATGCTGGTCATTTATGAACATTTGAACATATTGGCCATGTTCTGTTTTTCCTAGCCACCGTGCTTCTACACCTGCATTGCTTGCTGTTTGGGGTTTTAGGCTGGGTTTCTGTACAGCACTTTGATATATCAGCTGATGTAAGAAGGGCTATATAAATATGTGGGACCTTATGTGGGACCTTATATAGACAGGTGTGTGTCTTTCCAAATCATGTCCAATCAATTGAATTTACCACAGGTGGACTCAGATCAGGTTGTGGAAATATCCCTAGGATAATCAATGGAAACAGGATGTCCTGAGCTCAATTTCGAGTCACATAGAAAAGGGTCTGAATACTTACATCAATAAGGTATTTTGTTTGTTTTTCTCCCCCCCCCCCAAAAAAAACTGTTTTCGCTTCATCATTATGGGGTATTGTGTTCAGATTGATGAAAATATATATTTTTTCATCCATTTTAGAATAAGGCATTTTAGAATAAGGTAACAAAATGTGGAAAAAGTCAAGGGGTCTGAATACTTCCCGAATGAATGTAATGTAGTTCCATACCTCTCTGCCAATAACAGCTAGTTTTCAGTTTTCCCCTCTCCACTCCACTCGCTAGGTCTGTCCGGACAGACCTAGCAAAATTATTGATTGAGAAATAGCTTTTTGCTATGGCTTTTTGCTATTTTTTACCATAAAAAATTTAAAAAATCACAGTAAGGTATTGTTACTCAGAAATGATTTGATATTGAGATAAAAACATCTGCATTGGAGTTTTAAGGTTAGAGTTGGGCATAAGGTTAGCACTGTGGTTTGGTTAGGGTTAATTAAGGTTAGAGCTATATTTAAAATAAAATGTTTCAGAAGATAAATTGTAGAAATGGGCGGGGTTTATGACTTTCTGTCTATTGAAGTTAGTAACGATCCAACAACGAAGAGACAGCCTATAGGGAGGAGGTCAGAGACCTGGCCATGTGGCACCAGGACAACAACTTCTTGTGAAGACAAAGGAGATGATTGTGGACTACAGGAAAAAGAGGATCGAGGACGTCCCCATTCTCATCGACCGGGCTGTGGTGGAGCAGGTGGAGAGCTTCAAGTTCCTTGGTGTCCACATCACCAACAAACTAACATGGTCCAAGCACACCAAGACAGTCGTGAAGAGGGCACGACAAAACTTATTCCTCCTCAGGAGACTGAAAAGATTTGGCATGGGTCCTAAGTAGAGGTCGACCGATTAATCGGAATGGCCGATTAATTTAGGGCCAATTTCAAGTTTTTTTGGGCGCCGATTTCCGATTATTTTTCAATTATTTTTTTTTTATTTATTTTTTTATACCTTTTATTTAACTAGGCAAGTCAGTTAAGAACACATTTCAATGACTGCCTAGGAACTGTGGGTTAACTGCCTTGTTCAGGGGCAGAACGGCAGATTTTCACCTTGTCAGCTCAGGGGTTCCAATCTTGCAACCGCACAGTTAACTAATCCAACGCTCTAACCATTGCACTCCACGAGTAGCCTGCCTGTTACGCGAATGTATTAGAAGCCATGGTAAATTGCTAGCTAGCATTAAACTTATCTTATAAAAAACAATCAATCATAATCACTAGTTATAACTACTGATCCAGTTTAGCAGGCAATATTAACCAGGTGATATTGTGTCATTTCTCAAGCGTTCATTGCACGCAGAGTCAGGGTATTTTCAACAGTTTGGGCTGCCTGGCTCATTGCGAACTAATTTGCCAGAATTTTACGTAATTATGACATACAATGAAGGTTGTGCAATGTAACAATAATATTTAGACTTAGGGATGCCACCGTTAAATAAAATACCGAACGGTTCCGTATTTCACTGAAATAATAAACGTTTTGTTTTCGAAATTATAGTTTCCGGATTCGATCATATTAATGACCAAAGGCTCGTATTTCTGTGTGTTATTATGTTATAATTAAGTCTGATTTGATAGAGCAGTCTGACTGAGCAGCAGCAGGCCCGTAATCATTCATTCAAACAGCACTTTTGTGCGTTTTGCCAGCAGCTCTTCGCAAGCACAGCACTGTTTATGACTTCAAGCCTATCAGCCTAATGGCTGGTGTAACCAATGTGAAATGGCTAGCTAGTTAGCTGGGTGTGAGCTAATACTGTTTCAAACGTCACTCGCTTTTATATTTGGAGTAGTTGTTCCCCTTGCGCTGCAAGGGCCGCGGCTTTCGTGGAGCATTGGGTAACAATGCTTCGAGTGTGGCTGTTGTCTATGTGTTCCTGGTTCGAGCCCAGGTAGGGGCAAGGAGAGGGACGGAAGCTATACTGTTACACTGGCAATACTATAGTGCCTATAAGAACATCCAATAGTCAAAGGTATATGAAATACAAATGGTATAGAGAGAAATAGTCCTATAAATACTATATTAACTACAATCTAAAACCTCTTACCTTGGAATATTGAAGTCTCATGTTAAAAGGAACCATCAACTTTCATATGTTCTCATGTTCTGAGCAAGGAACTTAAACGTTAGCTTTTTTACATGGCACATATTTTACATGGCACACATTTTTACATGGCACACATTACTTTCTTCTCTAAACACTTTGTTTTTGCATTATTTAAACCAAATTGAACATGTTTCATTATTTATTTGAGGCTAAATTGATTTTATTGATGTTTTATATTAAGTGAAAATAAGTGTTAATTCAGTATTGTTGTAATTGTCATTATTACTCCAATAATCGGTATCAGTATCAGAGTTGAAAAATCATAAATCGGTCGACCTCTAGTCCTAAGATCCTCAAAAGTTTCTACAGCTGCACCATAAAGAGCATTCTGACTGGTTGCATACGGCACAGTACATCACTGGGGCCAAGCTATACCAGGCGGTGTCAGAGGAAGGCCCTAAAAATTGTCAAAGACTTCAGCCACCCTAGTCATAGACTGTTCTCTCTTCTACCACATGGCAAGCGGTACCAGAGGGTCAAGTCTAGGTCCAAGAGGCATATCTTCTACCCCCAAGCCATAAGACTCCTGAACATCTAATCAAATGGCTACCCAGACTATTTGCATCTCCCCCCCCCCCCCCCTCCCCCCTCTTTTACACTGCTGATACTCTCTGTTATTATTTATGCATAGTCAATTTAATAACTCTACCTACATGTACATATTAACTAAATTACCTCAACGAACCGGTGCGCCCGCACATTGACTCTGTACCAGTACCCCCTGTATATGGCATCGCTATTGTTATTTTACTGCTGCTCTTTAATTATTTGTTACTTTTATATCTTATTTTTTTTTGTTTAGTTTAATAAAAATATATATATTTAAACTGCATTGTTGGTTAGGGCTTGTAAGTAAGCATTTCACTGCACACCTGTTGTATTCTGCGCATGAGACAAATAAAATGTGATTTGAATTGATTTGATTTGACCCCCATTATGCAATTGTAGTGTGGTGATATTTTAATATCCAGTCAGGGAAACACACCAAACAGCCTACCCGACCACTCGGAGGCGTCTGCATGGTCCTAAAGCACACCACTGCGTCGATTTGCATCACATTCCAATTATAAATCTGTCCCCCCCTTCCCCAGTGAAAGTTGTGGCCCTAGTGATATATACCATATAGCCTAAGAATATATTATACACTATATGACCAAAAGTATGTGGACATCTGCTAGTTGAACATCTCAAAATCATGGGCATTAATATGGATTTGGTCCTTCCTTTGCAGCTATAAGAGCCTCCACTCTTCTGGGAATGCTTTCCACTAGATGTTGGAACATTGCTGCGTGGACTTGTATTAATGAGGTCAGGCACTGATGTTGGGTGATTAGGCCTGGCTTGCAGTTGGTGTTTCAATTCATCCCAAGGGTGTTTGATGAGGTTGAGGTCAGGGCTCTGTGCAGGCCTGTCAAGTTCTTCCACACATCCTGACAAACCATTTCTGTATGGACCTCGATTTGTGCACAGGAACGGGCCTTCCCCAAACTGTTGCCACAAAGTTGAAAGCACAGAATCATCTAGACGGTCATTGTATCCTGTAGGGTTAAGATTTCCCTTCACTGGAACTAAGGGGCCTAGCCCGAAACATGAAAAACAGCCCCTAGACCCTTATTCCTCCTACACCGAACTTTACAGTTGGCACTATGCATTGGGGCAGGTAGCATTCTCCAGGTATCCGCCAAACCCATATTCGTCCGTCGGACTGCCAGATGGTGAAGCGTGATTCATCCCTCCAGAGCCGATACTTGGCATTGCGCATGGTGATTTTAGGCTTTTGTGCGGCTGCTCAGCCATGGAAATCCATTTCATGAAGCTTTCGGACAAACAGATCTGGTGCTGACGTTGCTTCCAGAGGCAATTTGGAACTCGGTAGTGAGTGTTGCAATTGAGAACAGACGATTTTTTAGGTTCTTTGCACTTCAGAACTCGGTGGTCTATACCATTTCACAGATGAGCTGTTGTTGCTCCTAGACCTTTCCACTTCACAATAACAGCACTTACAGTTGACCAGGGCAGCTCTAGCAGGGCAGAAATTTGACAAACTGACTCATTGGAAAGGTGGCATCCTATGACGGTGCCACGTTGAAAGTCCCTGAGCTCTTCAGTCAGCCATTCTACTGCCAATGTTTGTCTATGGAGATTGCATGGCTGTGTGCTCGATTTTGTACACCTGTCAGCAACGGGTGTAGGTGAAATAGCCAAATCCACTAATTTGAAGTGGTGTCCATATACTTTTGTATATATGTGACTCGTTTCATGAAACTAGGCGTATGTCAAACGTCACTACTTCATAGGAGCAGCATTTGAACGTAAACATTTTTTTTTAATCAAAATGCATTTTTGGGCAGAAATGCCTTCTGGAACATTTGCATAAATAACAAACTTGTATTCCATCCATAAATACGATTAAAACTGTTAAATTACGAGCTTAGTTGGTTTAGCCAAGGGAAAAGTCAGGAACCTTCCCACTAGCCATGATTAGCTGGGATAATGCATGCCGGGAGATGAGTTTGGATTGGTCTGCCATGTAGCACCTTTCTTTCTATAACTTGAGCTGTTCAGTATGTGTTGGCAGTCCTTTCTACCACCACGTTTTTGAAAGATATAACGTCAGCCACCAAGAACTACTAAAGTTTTGCAACTGATCTCAACAACATTGATGCCCTGAATTTAGCCGGCGCTATCGACAGAAATGTGATGGGCTACTTTCTGCACATGCCACGATCGGTGTGAACCGGAGTGACTTGACACAAAGCTGGCCAAACAAGATGTAGCTACAAACAAAATGGAGTTAAAATGGTTCCAGTCTGCTGTGAAGCATTCATCCATGTATATGGGTAAAAGCCTAGCTACATTTTCCAGATATAAGTTTCTAATTTTGTCAGGAAGTCATTTTTATGACTTTAACTTGCGTTAAAGCATACTGCTAGTTAGCTAGCAAACATTAGCTTGCTGGCTCGCTAGCTAACATTACGTGTATGATCTGTGTAGTAATATTATTAGAATCAGAAATCCACTTGCATTGTTAGTTATAGCCTAATGTTAGGTAGTTAACATTAGACCTAGTTGGTTAGCTTTAGCTACCTGCAGATTCATACTACAGCTATGACAATGTTTGTATTGGTATTAGTAGGAGTTGGGGTTATACCAGATCATCAGCTAGCTAGCTACATGTCTAAACAAAAGACGATTACATGACCCATCATATTAGCAAGTGTGCCTGGGGGTGATTACGGCCATCGATAGTATTTCATGATCATGTGTACATGTCTAGACAATAGTGACCCATCTACTTAGCTAGATGTGGCTGAGTGGTTGTTAAAGCCTTTTCTTCACATGACCCATCAATTTAGACAAGTGTGTTGGGTAAGCGTAAAAATATTTTTATCCTGACACTTCCTGTTTTTAATATTGCTACAGTACTATGCAAGTATGCAAGTACTATCACTTTACCATTTACACCTTCTGTATCCTGTGCATGTGACAAATACACTATTTTTGTTATATATATATAACAAAAATATATATATTGTTATATATAGCGTGTGTTTACCACATTGCCTCACATGTGAATCCTTAAATAGATAGGTGAGACTAAAGTTTAAGGGTGTGGACAATGCTGAATGGGTGTAGACAAAGAAGAATGGGCCATTTTCTCAAAAGTGTGGTTACAAGTTTATCAACTTTCAAAGCCAAATTACTTTCCCATTGTATCTCAACTGCAGTGTATCATATACCATTTTCTAGCTCTGAGTCTGTACTTTTATCCAATATAAAAACATAATTTCAAATTTTGCTACATAAGACCGAATCGAGGCGGTCGGTCACATACTGGCTAACAACGTGTGCACTGATCAAGACAAACATTCAACATCCCCTAGACTTTACTGAAGCTGTAATTCCACTGCTCCGAATTAAGATTCAAAGATGTCTGCAGAAACAATGGGGTGTCAGCTATGACATGGCACCTTATGTTTTGGTTAGTGAACTACAGTAAGTGAAGTAGATTTACACCTGGTATCAGAATTACGGTAACGCAAATACATCATGGGTATGTATCCCTAATATGATAATTATGGATATGAATGTCATTCTCCTCAAGTTTCACAAGTTTGGACATCACAGCAGAGCAGAGTAGAGTAAAGTAGAGTTTGGTACAGTAGAGTACAGTACAGTATAGTTCAGTACAGTACAAAATACTCTACTCGACTATTACACTACGTTTCTTTGCTTTTGCTGTACTGTATTACTGTATTAGACTGTACTCTGTGCTCTACTCACTGTAATGTACTCTCCTGTCCTCTACTCACTGTACTGTGCTATCCAAACTTGTGAAACGTACGTCTATGGTAGTGAAGGGTCTGGAAAAGTCATAGGTCAGTTTGGTGCCCTTACGGCCAAATGAATGTAATAAAGACTTAGACATAGAGGCGGGGTCATAGTGATTTGCATTAGCAATATACAGTACCAGTCAAAAGTTTGGACACACATACTCATTCCAGGGTTATTCTTTATTTTTACTATTTTATACATTGTCGAATAATAGTGTAGACATCAAAACTATGAAATAACACATGAAATCAGGTAATAACCATAAAGTGTCAAACAAATCAAAATATATTTTAGATTATTCATAGTAGCCACCCTTTGCCTTGATGACAGCTTTACACACTCTTGGCATTCTCTCAACCAGCTTCATGAGGAATATTTTTCCAACAGTCTTGAAGGAGTTCCAACATATGCTGAGCACTCGTTGGCTAGTTTTCCTTCACTCTGCAGTCCAACTCATCCCAAACCATCTCAGTTGGGTTGAGGTCGGGTGATTGTGGAATGCAGGTCATCTGATGCAGCACTCCATCACTCTCAAAGAGCACTTACACAGCCTGGAGGTGTGGTTTGGGTCATTGTCCTGTTGAAAAACTAAATTATACTCCCACTAAGCGCAAACCAGATGGGAATGCATTCCAAGTGACTACCTCATTAAGATGGTTGAGAGAAAGCCAAGAGTGTGCAAAGCTAAAATATATTTTGATTTGTTTTAAACAATTTTGGACACTACAGGATTCCAGATGTGTTATTTCATAGGTTTGATGTCTTCACTATTATTATACAATGTAGAAAATAGTACAAATAAAGAAAAACCCTTAATGTATAAATGTATAAATATGCCTCTGTGTGTTTTGTTTGTAAGCTCAAAAGGACAGTGAGTAGTGATGTCCAACGGGCCTTCGAAAAAACAAAATACTTTCTGACTGTTGTCATAGAATATGGGGTCTTCCAGCAGGTGGTTTCTGAAACTAATTAACTCTTTGTAAGCATCCATTTGGTCTAAGTTAAGGCGGATTGCCTACCAAGGTAGAGAGAGAAGGCCCTGTTGTACTGTCCACTCCAGCCACTAACCAGCTAATTGTATCTGTGGTCTCATGTCAACCACACTGATGTAATGGTTTAGTTTGTCACCTGGAATCTTAGCCAAATATGGTCTACTGGTTTATTGGAACTCGACACAAGCTGTTGGGTTTACTGTAACCAATTATTGCAAGGCACATTATGACGCAAAACCAGGTATAAACCGAGATGAAGGAAGAAGTAAGGCTTTGAGAAAAAGTACTTGAGATCTGCACTAGAGTTTTCTCCCAGGGGCCTATCAGGACTAGCTGCTTTGACCCTTTTTTGCACAAACTCTCTTGCACTGACTCTATGCACACACACTGGACTCTACCCACACATACTTACACTGACACCCAAACACACACATACTTACACTGACACACACACACACACACACACAGACACTGCTACTGTCTATTATCTATCCTGCTGCCTAGTCACTTTACCCCCTACAAAACTGAACAAAAGTATAAACGCAACATGCAACAATTCATATAAGGAAATCAGTTAATTGAAATAAATTAATTAGGCCCTAATATATGGATTTCAGATGACTGGCCAGGGGCGCAGCCATAGGCCCACCCACAGGGGAGCCAGGCCCAACCAATCAGAATGCATTTTCCCCCACAAAAGGGCTTTATTACAGACAGAAATACTTCTCAGTTTCATCAGCTGTCCGGGTGGCTGTTCTCAGACGATCCCACAGGTGAAGAAGCTGGATGTGGAGGCTCTGGGCTGGAGTGGTTACACGTGGTCTGCGGGTGTGAGGCTGGTTGGACGTACTGTCAAATTCTCTAAAACGACGTTGGAGGTGGCTTATGGTAGAGAAAGTCAAATTCAATTCTCTGGCAACAGCTCTGGTGGACATTCCTGCAGTCAGCATGCCAATTTTACACAACCTCAAAACTTAAGACATCTGTGGAATTGTGTTGCGTGACAAAATTGTGCATTTTAGAGGGGCCTTTTATTGTCCACAGGACAAGGTGCACCTGTGTAATGATCATGCTGTTTAATCAGCTTCTTGATATGCCACACCTGTCAGGTGGATGGACAGGGTTGGGGAGTAACGGATTACATGTAATAGATTACAAAAAAGTCATTAACCAAAACATTCTACTTTGATCTTCCCCCCTGAGCAACATACAGGTCACAAAAGAAAAAGGTACGGCGCGCCAACGCAGTGCATTTTTTGAGATGGCGTTTCAAAGTTTGTGTTCAAGGAAGAAAAGGGCAGGAATGTAACAGCTCAATGCAAACTATATTTAACCACGGTAAAGCTGCTGTCGACATCCAGACACTCAACTTTGAACCTGAAGAAACACTTGGAGGAAAGGATGACAATTTGCAGGTGTGGCACGTTAGCTTGGGTTTATCAGACAGGGGCAGGCAATAGAAAGTGAATCATATGTTTCAAAAGGGTGGACAAAAGTTGGGTAAAGCTACAATCAATAATTGAAACAATAACAAGGTGCTCACTCCACTGTTATTTCACTTATACTGTAATGTCATAGTTAAGTAATTGATTACATTTAGTTTTTTCAGAGGATGCATAACAATCAATGGAAGACCCAGCCAGATGACATGGAGGAGTGCAGAGATGCACAAGCCACCTGCAGATGGCCAAAAAGGAACATCTTGTACACCATTTTGAAACAAGCAAAACTACAACCAGGAGGACCACACCTCACAAAGCCGGGTTAATCACCTGGTATTTGACTTCATCATAGAGGATGTGCAACCTTTTTCACTAGAAGATGGGCCTACATATTCCGCAAGCTAGTAGAAGGAATTAGTGGTGGGAGAACGGTCATGTGTGGAAAGACTTTGATGCAACGAATTGAAAGGGAATTTGAGTCCATGAAAGAAGCTCTCTCCACCAAACTCCAGGGTGTAAAGTCAGTGGGCACCACAGCAGACATCTGGTCTGCCCATAACATAAGCTTCTTCGGCATGACATGTCACTGGATCTAGCAGGACACATTGGAGAGGAAGTCAGCTGCTTTGGCTTGTGCGAGACAGAGAGGACGTCATACGTGACTGCTGCCAAGTTAAGTAAAATACATGCAGACTTAAAAATTCAACACAAAGCGAGGGTCACAGTGACAGACGATGGGGAAACAACTTTGTAAAGGCATTCTGGGAGTTCAGTGGAAATGAAGAGGAGCAACATGATACGGATGATGGAGTGAGGTTTGATGATGTGGTTGGGGTTATTGAGGAGGTTGAGCAAGAACTGAACTTTTTACTCCATCACCGTTGTGGGGCACACACCCTCAACCTCATCGCCACCAATGACGTGGACAAAGCTGCATCCCAAGGACCATCACCGAAAATTGTACAGAAGTGCAATGTCAAAATGTTCCAGCGTTTGGAACAAAGCACACAGGTCCACATTTAGCTTAAGAGGCAATAGAGGACATTGCAAGCATGAAAGTAACTGCCATGTGTGACAAGATAGAGCTCAGCGTACTGTGCCATCTGCAAACTCATATAACCCTCACAGATGACCAGCTGTGGCAAATCTGTGAAGACCTGGGTGTGAGCAGCAAACGACATCCTTATGAGATTGCTTTTCTCAAGGATTAGAGTAGAGTCCTACAGCCCCTCACATTCTCTATTGATCTTCAGGGAGAGAAGTGTTTTCTTGGCTTTCTTTTCCCAATAATACTAAGCTTGAAGTCTAAGCTCTCAGAGAAAATACCTCTTGCACACATCATCACTGCAGTCATTGAGGCTATAGACTGCCGGTTTGGACCTATGCGAAGCAAAAATGGCAACCGCTTCCGTGCCAAAGTTTGGACTGTGTTGGCTCCACCCTGGAAAGAGAGAGGAGATGCGGGTGCACATTAGTTCAAGAAGCAGCTTCCGTGGAGAACACACACTGCACAGACTATTTCTTGTTGTGTTCGGTGGTGCAACAACAAGGGCCAGTGGCACTGCAGAGGATGAGGTGAGGATGTATCTCAAAGACAAAGAACAAGTGGACTGCTTGAAATCGTTCCCCATAGTCCGGAACTTGTTTCCGAACTACAACACTACGCTGGCCTCCTGTGCCCCAGTTGAGTGCCTTTTCAGCTCTGGCGGAAGCCTATTTACCCCTCAGCGAAACAGGATGTCTGATGCTCATCTAGAGCATGTCCTCTGGCTGTGATACAACAGCAAGTTATGCAGTCAACCATGTAGGTAGGCTAGCTTCAGAATAGTCCTACTGCAATGCCATGTCTGATAGGTGGATTTATTGCAGCTAACTGCACTTTTGTTTTGCTTAAACTTTAACTACTTGGTGGACTCAATGTGTGATTACACTGTGCATATTTCTATTTCTTATTTGAGTCATTATCCAGAGCGACTTACAGTAGTGAGTGCACACATTTGTTTATACTTTTTTGTGCTGGTGTCCCGTGGGATATGTGTTCAGCACCATCCATGTTGCTGTGTTTATTTAAGCACTTACTTATACCTGCTTTAACATGTATCCTTACAATGATGTACAGAGGCCCATTATCAGCAACCATCACTCCTGTGTTCCAATGGCACGTTGTGTTAGCTAATCCAAGTTTATCATTTTAAAAGGCTAATTGATCGTTAGAAAACCCTGTAACAGAAGTATGAGTTTTAATCACTTAATAATTCCGAAACAAATTTGATATTAGTAAACACTAACTAATTGGTAGCTCTTCTTACTTCTGTGAACTTTTATTATCCTTCCTCCTCATGAGGGAGAGAAATTAGAAAATATCTTAAAGATATGTGTTTTTTTTTGTAATGGAATTACAAGGCACTATAACTTACAGAACGTAAACAATTTCTCAAAAATTAAACATGTGTTGATATTAGTTGGCAGGGGCCTTTACGTCAACATTATTGTGTTTTGAAATCCAGAAATCAAAGCCTTTACTTATGCCACATTTTTGAAGACGGATACATTTTTTAAAACAATTTTACATCTCTTAATTTCCACAAAATATAGACTCTTAGCTTTCATTTGACACTCAATTTGATATGTTCCTATGTACTTAATATTGGTGCTCATGGGTCAATTACAATGGAAATGCCCTGTAGTAAAGCTGAGACAATAAACAAAAAATTATCGACACAGACCAAACCGACCCCTTCTTGTGGACATATCATTTTGCTGATAGGGCCCTACTAGAGAAAATGTGAAGTTTTTAATTAAATAAGTTTGCTATTGGGGACAATTGATAACTACAACATTGAAAGAAGTAGTAGTTTTAAGAGTAATAAAAAAAAAAGAACTGTGGTGCACATTAATGTTATAAACTTATCGTTAAATGTATCATTATCATGATAATTCAGTACATTTATCGTGATATGTATTTTTTTTTCTCCCCATATCGCCCAGCTCTAGGCTGTAATATATATTAAAGCTACTGGTCTGATTCTCCAGAGAATATACAATATCAGCATCCTGCTCTGTACTTAACTTAAATCTGTATGGGATGCAAACAGCAAAGCAGTCACCCCACCACGATTTTGGTAAAGAGCTGATCGATTGAGGCTGCGGAAATTGAATCGCATGCAAGTTATATTTATTCAAGAATCAATTTAGTCTTGAATATCCTAGACCCTGGAGCAACGTAAGCTAGATAACGGAACAGAGCCTAGGGATGACGTCACCTTCTCGCTGACATTTCGAAAGGGGAAACAAAATGGAGGGTCCTCTTCAGACAGACAACTTTATTGACATTGAAGGGTATGTTTGGTATAACACAACATACAAACTAATGTGAAAGACACCAGAGGCTCTGGGGGAGTGTGGATATGTGTACGGTCTGATATGATGAAAGCATATGATATTGAAATCATCGATAAAGCCATATAAGTAATTACTGGTTTGCGCTTTGAACACAGGGAGTCAGATTATTGTTGTGTTGTGTTGTCATGCTATTTGCCACCTGAACAGTCCACATGGGGTAGAGTCATTTGTTAAGTATACTGTACCTGTATACAGAGGTGGATGCTATTTACATACAGTATGTGGGGATCATAACAGTCAAATTGGGAGATTAGATGACTATATAATTGATGTTGATAACATTCCATTGCGTGTTGCTTTGGATGGTTTTGTTAATCATGACAGGGAAACCCTATTAGAATTCCTTCGGGACTCTAAAATGTGTATCATTAATGGAAGGATATCCCCCTTAAGCGATAACTTTACATCTATATATGGCAAAGGAAACGCTGTTGTGGACTATATAGTTACCCTCCACGACTGTAGAAACTTAAGGTGTTAGTTACCCAGATGGTTGAAGAACGCAGAGAAAAATTAGACTTCTTGATCATTCTTTTTTATTTATGATATTTTATGTTGGCCATTAACTTTCTCAACCAGGTATTACTGTGCATCACTCAGTGCAAAATATACATTTCCCGTATACATTGCATTCGGAACGTATTCAGACCTCTTTTTCCACATTTTGTGAAGTAAGCGTTATCTAAAATGTGTTAAATATTTTTTTCCCTCATTGATCTACACACAATACCCCAAAATAACAAAGTGAAAACAAGTTTTTAGACTTTGTTTCTCATGGTCTGACTGAGTTCCTCTATGGGGATTGTTGTCCTTCTGGAAGATTCTCTCACCTCTGGAGAACTCCACCAATCAGGTATTTATGGTAGAGTGGCCAGATGTAAGACACTACTCAGTAAAAGGCACATGACAGCCCTCTTGGAGTTTGCCAAAAAGGTACCTAAAGGACTCTCAGACCACAAAAAACAAGATTCTCTGGTCTGATAAAACCAAGATTGAACTCTTTGGCCTGAGGGCCAAGCATCACATCTAGAGGAAATCTGGCACCATCCCTAAGGTGAAGCATGATGGTGGCAGTATCATTCTTGGGGATGTTTTTAAGCGGCAGGTACTAGGAGACTAGTGAGGATCGAGGGAAACATGAACGCGGCAAAGTTCAGATATATCCTTGATTAAAACCTGCTCCAGAGCGCTCAGGACCTCAGACTGGGGCGACGGTTCACATTCCAACAACCCTAAGCACACAGCCAAGACAATGCAGGAGTGGCTTAGGACTAGTCTCTGAACGTCCTCGAGTGGCCCAACCAGAGCCCGGGCTTGAACCTGATCGAATAGATCTGGAGAGACCTGAAAATAGCTCTTAAGAGAAGAATGGGATAAACTCCCCAAATACAGGTGTGCCAAGCTTGTAGCATCATACCTAATATGACTCGGGGCTGTAATCGCCTCGAGTCGGTGCTTCAACAAAGTGTCTTAATACCCCTGTAAATATGATGCTTCAGTTTTTTCTGTTTAATAAATGTTGCTATCTCGTAGTGTGTACATTGATGAGGGGAAACAACTATTCAATCAATTTTAGAATACGGCTGTAGCATAACAAAATGTGGAAAAAGTCAAGGGGTCTGAATACTTTCCGAATGCCTTGTTGGCCTGTATGTAAGAAAATAAATGTGCCAAATTACTTTCTTTGTTGTGAAATAGTATGTGGAGCTCTGCTGGAACTCATCAAAACGCTGCAAAGATGTCAAGAAACAACATTTGCTATAGATGTGTGGTATGAAACATTTTGGAATATCGTATATTCTGAATTGGGAAACAATTATGTGAATAAAGAATACTGTACACCCCCAAGTTCAATAAAGTTTACAGGTTGAACAAGCCTTATTGGAATGATGAGTTAAGGAACCTGTGGTCTGTAATGCGCAAGAATAAATGAGTATTTATTCTTACAGTGTAAAGATAAGAGAACATTTTAGGTTGACATTTGAGAAAAACCTGCATGGTTGATATAAGACTCTGTCTGCCTATTCAAATTGAGATATCAGAAGGCAGTTATTCCACCTTGATGATACAGACAAGAAATCCTCAACAGTTTTGGAGACAAATAAGTTAATAAGACCAAAACGACATAAGACAATTCCAATGGAATTCAGGGAACAGCAGTGAGGGCTGAACTGATAGTACACAGGTACTGGGGCATAGAAGGGGGTAGAGTGATACATGGCAGATATGTGAGAGCAGAACTAATAAACTAAAATGGCCACCTCACTAAAATGGCACCCCAATCAGAACTACAGATCACAAAATGGCCCAGAAGCAATTCCCAGAAGCAAGGGGAACCCTCAGAAGGTGGGGCCGAACCCACAGATAGATAAAGGGTCAAGACAAACCAGGAAGAGAGAGAAAGTGCTGGAAGGATCTGTGAACCATAGAGAAAGAGACAATATATATCGGCTGGATTTACCATGTATGAGCTGGACTATATATTTTACCTCCTGGGGATGTGATTCGAAAACATTATGTTAACTTTCACTGCTATGCGGATGACACACAGCTGTACATTTCAATGAAACATGGTGAAGCCCCAAAATTGCCCTTGCTAGAAGCCATTGTTTCAGACATAAGGAAGTGGATGGCTGCAAACTTTCTACTTTAAAACTCGGACAAAACAGAGATGCTTGTTCTGGGTCCCAAGAAACAAAGAGATCTTCTGTTGAATCTGACAATTAATCTTGATGGTTGTACAGTCGTCTCAAATAAAACTGTGAAGGACCTCAGCGTTACTCTGGACCTGATCTCTCTTTTGACGAACATATCAAGACTGATTCAAGGACAGCTTTTTTCCATCTACGTAACATTGCAAGAATCAGAAACCTTCTGTTCAAAATTGATGCAGAAAAATGTATCCATGCTTTTGTTATTTCTAGGTTAGACTACTGCAATGATCTACCTTCCAGCTACCCGGGTAAAGCACTAAATAAACTCCAGTTAGTGCTAAACACAGCTGCTAGAATCTTGACTAGAACCAAAAAATTTGATCATATTACTCCAGTGCTAGCCTCCATATACTGGCTTCCTGTTAAGGCAAGGGCTGATTTCAAGGTTTTACTGCTAACCTACAAAGCATTACATGGGCTTGCTCCTACCTATCTTTCTGATTTGGTCCTGCCGTACATACCTACACGTACGCTACGGTCACAAGACGCAGGCCTCCTAATTGTCCCTAGAATTTCTAAGCAAACAGCTGGAGGCAGGGCTTTCTCCTATAGAGCTCCATTTTTATGGAATGGTCTGCCTAACCATGTAAGAGATGCAGACTCGGGCTCAACTTTTAAGTCTTTACTGAAGACTCATCTCTTCAGTGGGTCATTTGATTGAGTGTAGTCTGGCCCAGGAGTGTGAAGGTGAACGGAAAGGCTCTGGAGCAACGAACCGCCCTTGCAGTCTCTGCCTGGCCGGTTCCCCTCTCTCCACTGGGATTCTCTGCCTCTAACCCTATTACAGGGGCTGAGTCACTGGCTTACTGGTGCTCTTTCATGCCGTCCCTAGGAGGGGTGCATCACTTGAGTGGGTTGAGTCACTGACGTGATCTTCCTGTCTGGGTTGGCGCCCCCCCTTGGGTTGTGTCGTGGCGGAGGTCTTTGTGGGCTATGCTCAGCCTTGTCTCATGATGGTAAGTTAGTGGTTGAAGATATCCCTCTAGTGGTGTGGGGGCTGTGCTTTGGCAAAGTGGGTGGAGTTATATCCTTCCTGTTTGGCCCTGTCCGGGGGTATTGTCGGATGGGGCCACAGTGTCTCCTGACCCCTCCTGTCTCAGCCTCCAGTATTTATGCTGCAGTAGTTTGTGTCGGGGGCTAGGGTCAGTTTGTTATATTTGGAGTACTTCTCCTGTCTTATCCGGTGTCCTGTGTGAATTAAAGTATGCTCTCTCTAATTCTCTCTTTCTTTCTCTCTCTCAGAGGACCTAAGCCCTAGGACTATGCCTCAGGACTACCTGGCATGATGACTCCTTGCTGTCCCCAGTCCACCTGGCCGTGCTGCTGCTCCAGTTTCAATTGTTCTGCCTGCGGCTATGGAACCCTGACCTGTTCACCGGAGGTGCTACCTGTCCCAGACCTGCTGTTTTCTACTCTCTAGAGACAGCAGAAGCTGTAGAGATACTCTTAATGATCGGCTATGAAAAGCCAACTGACATTTTCTCCTGAGGTGCTGACTTGCTGCACCCTCGACAACTACAGTGCCTTGCGAAAGTATTCGGCCCCCTTGAACTTTGCGACCTTTTGCCACATTTCAGGCTTCAAACATAAAGATATAAAACTGTATTTTTTTGTGAAGAATCAACAACAAGTGGGACAGAATCATGAAGTGGAACGACATTTATTGGATATTTCAAACTTTTTTAACAAATCAAAAACGGAAAAATTGGGCGTGCAAAATTAATCAGCCCCCTTAAGTTAATACTTTGTAGCGCCACCTTTTTCTGCGATTACAGCTGTAAGTCGCCTGGGGTATGTCTCTATCAGTTTTGCACATCGAGAGACTGACATTTTTCCCATTCCTCCTTACAAAACAGCTCGAGCTCAGTGAGGTTGGATGGAGAGCATTTGTGAACAGCAGTTTTCAGTTCTTTCCACAGATTCTCGATTCAGGTCTGGACTTTGACTTGGCCATTCTAACACCTGGATATGTTTATTTTTGAACCATTCCATTGTAGATTTTGCTTTAGGTTTTTGATCATTGTCTTGTTGGAAGACAAATCTCCGTCCCAGTCTCAGGTCTTTTGCAGACTCCATCAGGTTTTCTTCCAGAATGGTCCTGTATTTGGCTCCATCCATATTCCCATCAATTTTAACCATCTTCCCTGTCTCTGCTGAAGAAAAGCAGGCCCAAACCATGATGCTGCCACCACCATGTTTGACATTGGGGATGGTGTGTTCAGCTGTGTTGCTTTTACACCAAACATAACGTTTTGCATTGTTGCCAAAAAGTTCAATTTTGGTTTCATCTGACCAGAGCACTTTCTTCCACATGTTTGGTGTGTCTCCCAGGTGGCTTGTGGCAAACTTTAAACAACACTTTTTATGGATATCTTTAAGAAATGGCTTTCTTGCCACTCTTCCATAAAGGCCAGATTTGTGCAATATACGACTGATTGTTGTCCTATGGACAGAGTCTCCCACCTCAGCTGTAGATCTCTGCAGTTCATCCAGAGTGATCATGGGCCTCTTGGCTGCATCTCTGATCAGTCTTCTCCTTGTATGAGCTGAAAGTTTAGAGGGACGGCCAGGTCTTGGTAGATTTGCAGTGGTCTGATACTCCTTCCATTTCAATATTATCGCTTGCACAGTGCTCCTTGGGATGTTTAAAGCTTGGGAAATCTTTTTGTATCCAAATCCGGCTTTAAACTTCTTCACAACAGTATCTCGGACCTGCCTGGTGTGTTCCTTGTTCTTCATGATGCTCTCTGCGCTTTTAACGGACCTCTGAGACTATCACAGTGCAGGTGCATTTATACGGAGACTTGATTACACACAGGTGGATTGTATTTATCATCATTAGTCATTTAGGTCAACATTGGATCATTCAGAGATCCTCACTGAACTTCTGGAGAGAGTTTGCTGCACTGAAAGTAAAGGGGCTGAATAATTTTGCACGCCCAATTTTTCCGTTTTTGATTTGTTAAAAAAGTTTGAAATATCCAATAAATGTCGTTCCACTTCATGATTCTGTCCCACTTGTTGTTGATTCTTCACAAAAAAATACAGTTTTATATCTTTATGTTTGAAGCCTGAAATGTGGAAAAAGGTCGCAAAGTTCAAGGGGGCCGAATACTTTCGCAAGGCACTGTACTGTGATTATTATTATTTGACCATGCTGGTCATTTATGAACATTTGAACATCTTGGCTATGTTCTGTTATAATCTCCACCCGGCACAGCCAGAAGAGGACTGGCCACCCCTCATAGCCTGGTTCCTCTCTAGGTTTCTTCCTAGGTTTTGGCCTTTCTAGGGAGTTTTTCCTAGCCACCGTGCTTCTACACCTGCATTGCTTGCTGTTTGGGGTTTTAGGCTGGGTTTCTGTACAGCACTTTGAGATATCAGCTGATGTACGAAGGGCTATATAAATACATTTGATTTGATTTGACTGTTTGGACTTAACTGTTGGTGTTTGGACCTGGACCTAACAAGAACCCGATTTGTGTACCGATCCCTGCTATCCTTGACCTTACCTGCGGCCTGGGTGGACCAGGACGGAGAAACAAACACAGGTTCCTGTTCAAAATAACTCTCATTCTGGGGTGATTTTGGTGACAATTTCCCACTTAATTTGTGAGAAACGCTCCTAATCTTGAAGAGATTTGCCACAGTACTTAAAGGAGTGGGAGTTTGAAAGTTTGTTCTCAGGTAACGAAAATGTGGCATATTGAGACATAATGTTTGTTTCCTGAAAACTAAACTGGAAAACTCAATGTTAGTACTCTTATATATGTAACCCATACTTAAATGAGGAGCTGTCTGTGGCAGAAGTTAAGGTGTTTGATGCTGCAAAAAATGGGAAAGCATTTGGCATTGAACTGCCTAATGAAGTTAAAATCCCCTCAATTAATTGATTTCCTATATGATTTGCTCCAAATTTGTTTTGGGTACAGTATACTGCCACCCACTTGGTATATATGATTTGCTCCAAATTTGTTTTGGGTACAGTATACTGCCACCCACTTGGTATATATGATTTGCTCCAAATTTGTTTTGGGTACAGTATACTGCCATCCACTTGGTATAAGTCTATAGTGAATCCCATTCCCAAATCTTAAAAATATGACCAGAGAGTGCCTATAGAGGCATAAGTTAAGTGCGGTCTTTAAGGATCCGCCCCTTTCTTTCAATTTTCACCTAAAATGACATTTCCAAATCTAACTGCATGTAGCTCAGGCCAGGAAGCAAGGATATCCATATTCTTGGTACCATTTTAAAGGAAACATGTTGAAGTTTGTGGAAATTTGAAAGGATTGTAGCAGACTATAACACAAGAGATCAGGTAAAAGATAATACAAAGAAAAAAAACAACGGTTCTTTTGTATTTTTTTGTACAATCATCTTTGAAATGCAAGAGAAAGGCCATAATGTATTATTCCAGCCCAGGTACAATTTAGATTTTGGCGTGTGTGCAAAGTTTTGTACTTATCCAATGAATCATTGCATTTATGTTCAAAACTTTGTATCAGACTGCCCAAATGTGCCTAATTTGTTTATTAATAACTTTTCATGTTCAAAATTGTGCACTCTCCTCAAACAATAGCATGGCATTGTTTCACTGTAATAACCACTGTAAATTGGGACAGTGCAGTTAGATTAACAAGAATTTAAGCTTTCTGGCAATATCAGATATGTCTATGTCCTGACATTTCTTGTTACTTACAACCTCATGCTAATCGCACTGGCCTACGTTAGCTCAACAGTCCCATGGACAGGACACCGATCCCAAATAAGTTTTAATCCATCCTCAACAGTAGGCTAATGACATTTTTGGAGCATCAAAACATTCTGGTGGGAGTTCCGGTTTAGCATGTGAATGGAGAAGAAGCTCGTGGACGAAGCTCCTACGCATTAGTTAATTTTGCCAAATTTGTACTTTGCATTCCACTTTCTTACATATCATATTTGATTGATGAGTTCGTAAATTACCTTCTTGATTCAAATGTCACACGACCCGAGGAGCAGAAGACCTGTAAATAACGTTTAAACCGCGTTGGCAAACCTGAATGATAATGGTGCCGACTCCAGTCCAACTGTTACAGAGCCTCATGCCTTCACACTCCCCACAGATCTTCAGAACCTCCATACAATTCTGGCCTCAGAAATTACAGCTATCATTGCCACTCAGCTCAAAACTGCCATCAATACTGCTCTGGCCACCTTCTTCTCCGTCCTAGATTGTGTTCGAGCCGCTGCGGATGAACAAGACTGCCGACTTGACGGCTTTGCACATGACCTGTGTGACTACAGTGACCGCATAGTAGCACTCCAGAAAACCAAAACCTGATTGACAAGACCGATGACCTGGAATCCCGCTCTCGCCGTTGCAATCTTGGTGTTGTTGGTATACAAGAGAAATGTGAAGGAGGGGACCCAGTTAAGTTCATGTCAGAATTCTTTGCAGATGTGCTGGGTCCGGCCATCTTTCCATCACCCCCGAAGCTGGACAGAGCCCACCCCATTGGCCCCTCCCCAGCGGGCGGAGACAACAACTCCAAGCCTAGAGTGTTTATCATCTGTTTTCACTACTACGGTGACAAGGAGCGCATCCTCTAGAGGCAGGGCAGAGACCAGCTACAATTGTTCATCTTTCCTGACCTCAGCTCAAATGTCGCCAAGAAAAGAGCTAAATTCCTCGACATGAATCGCAAACTTCATGAGAAGAAAGTGAAGTTCTCTGCTCGTCTGCACATTGAACATGCCGGGGGGGGGGAGCTACAATTAGACTCCCATGAGGATGGCCAGCGTTGGTTCGACAGTCACTTCTGAGCCGTATCTTGGATCTATGACCTACTGTTTTGCCGGGTAGCATGCATAGCCTAGTCTCTAAATTGGACTTTTACAGCAGGGGATTTTTTTTCTCCCTGTTGCCATTACTTTTCTACTTGGGAGGCCCTTTTTTTTGGCCCTTTTTTTAACGTAGTAATGCATGGTTACAATTCCAGGCTTTTGCAGAGCTTTCCTGTTGTTTTTGTCTTTCTTTGTGTCTAGCTACTTACTGAAGGACTTCTGCAAACTTTGATCCCCTTCTGGCGCAAATGAAAACTGGCTTTCAGAGATGGGGTAGCTTGCCACTATCACTTATAGGAAGGATTTAATGCTGTAAAAATTAACATTTAATCTATTTCAATCTATCCCATTGTTTTTACAAAAGTTGTTTTATTTTATTTAAAAGTCAATCAATCAGGCGGTTACCACATTTATCTGGGGAGGAAAGGTACCCAGAGTCAGTAGATCTTTACTTCAGAGATGCAAGTTTAGTGGGCAGCCAACTTTCAGAAATTGCCATTCTGGTAACATGCTCCAGATACACCATGGTGCCACCTAGAGGCACATTCTTGTATTTATTCTTCTCTTCCTGCTTTACTCTGCTCTTCTCTCCCAACATCCCCCTCTTGCTATACTCCCAATCCTGTAGTGCTTTCCACACTCAAGATTTGGTATCAGTTTCGACAACATTTTAAATTCTCAGCTGCATCTACTGTGGGTCCTATTGATAAGAATCACTTATTCCCCGCTTCTCTAATAGATAATACATTTCCTTGTCCAGTAAGATAATTCATTAAGTCCTTCCAAGACTTATATGTAAATATGCACTGCTCAAAAAAATAAAAGGGAACACTAAAATAACACATCCTAGATCTGAATGAATGAAATATTCTTATTAAATACTTTTTTCTTTACATAGTTGAATGTGCTGACAACAAAATCACACAAAAATTATCAATGGAAATCAAATTTATCAACCCATGGAGTCAAAATGAGGCTCAGTAGTGTGTGTGGCCTCCACGTGCCTGTATGACCTCCCTACAACACCTGGGCATGCTCCTGATGAGGTGGCGGATGGTCTCCTGAGGGATCTCCTCCCAGACGTGGACTAAAGCATCCGCTAACTCCTCGACAGTCTGTGGTGCAACGTGGCGTTGGTGGATGGAGCGAGACATGATGTCCCAGATGTGCTCAATTGGATTCAGTTCTGGGGAATGGGCGGGCCAGTCCATAGCATCAATGCCTTCCTCTTGCAGGAACTGCTGACACACTCCAGCCATATGAGTTCTAGCATTGTCTTGCATTAGGAGGAACCCAGGGCCAACCGCACCAGCATATGGTCTCACAAGGGGTCTGAGGATCTCATCTCGGTACCTAATGGCATTCAGGCTACCTCTGGCGAGCACATGGCTGTGCGGCCCCCCAAATAAATGCCACCCCACACCATGACTGACCCACCGCCAAACCGGTCATGCTGGAGGATGTTGCAGGCAGCAGAACGTTCTCCGCGGCGTCTCCAGACTCTGCCACGTCTGTCACGTGCTCAGTGTGAACCTGCTTTCATCTTTGAAGAGCACAGGGCGTCAGTGGCGAATTTGCCAAATTTGGTGTTCTCTGGCAAATGCCAAACGTCCTGCACGGTGTTGGGCTGTAAGCACAACCCCCACCTGTGGACGTCGGGCCCTCATACCGCCCTCATGGAGCCTGTTTCTGACCGTTTGAGCAGACACGTGTACATTTGTGGCATGCTGGATGTCCTTTTGCAGGGCACTGGCAGTGCTCCTCCGTCTCCTCCTTGCACAAAGGCGGAGGTAGCGGTCCTGCTGCTGGGTTGTTGCCCTCCTACGGCCTCCTCCACGTCTCCTGATGTACTGGCCTGCCTCCTGGTAGCGCCTCCATGCTCTGGACACTACGCTGACAGACACAGCAAACCTTCTTGCCACAGCTCGCATTGATGTGCCATCCTGGATGAGCTGCACTACCTGAGCCACTTGTGTGGATTGTAGACTCCGTCTCATGCTACCACTAGAGTGAAAGCACCGCCAGCATTCAAAAGTGACCAAAACATCAGCCAGGAAGCATAGGAACTGAGAAGTGGCCTGTGGTCACCACCTGCAGAACCACTCCTTTATTGGGGGTGTCTTGCTAATTGCCTATAATTTCCACCTGTTGTCTATTCCATTTGCACAACAGCATGTGACATTTATTGTCAATCAGTGTTGCTTCCTAAGTGGACAGTTTGATTTCACAGAAGTGTGATTGACTTGGAGTTACATTGTGTTGTTTAAGTGTTCCCTTTATTTTTTTGAGCAGTGTATATTTGTTCAAGTTTTCCCAACTTGGCCTTTAAATACTCTTTGCCTCCATCTCACTTTTTCCGTTACCTTCAAATTAGGCATTGTGTCTCCTCCCAATTTTCTGGCTTCCCTGCTCCACCCCCTTGCCAACCCTTGGATGGCATATTGACTATTACCTCGACAGAAAACAGTCATTTCTCAGATCTATCTGTGTATTTTGCCATTGGACAAATACTCCACTCCGCTTGGGAACGGGAAAAGTGTGTTGAATTTACACAGGAGTGGTGGGATGAGGCGATTGATAGAGTACGCTCCACTACATCTTGTGCTCGTCTTGGTCTCATACAATTGAAGGTTTTTCCAAATCCAGATTGTCTGACATATATCCAAATGTAAATGATGAGTGTGATATATGTCATGTCTTACAATTGTGACCTGAGGCACATGTTCATTCAATGCTCTAAACTACAAAATTACTGGGATTCTATTTTTAAAACTTGATCTGAGATGCTTGAAATGAACCTGCAGCCATGTCCCTTGATAACTTTTGGTATTCCAGAAGACTTGTTCTCCTTGGACCCCAAACATTCCGATATTGTTTCTTTTACATCCTTATTAGCTTGACGTGGAATTCTTCTCCAGTGGAAGTCTGCTCAGCCCTCCTCTACTTCTCAATGGCTCAACAATGTAATGTTCTTCCTAGAGCTTGAGAAAATTAACTATTCTCTTAGGGGTTCCAATGATACATTTGTTTCAAAATGGCAACCATTTATATCCTACTTTAATGGCTTGCAGAGGCTCCCCTCTGATGAGATGCTTTAAGGTTTCCCAGTAGGCGCTACCAGTAGTCATTACATAATAGGTACAGTCATCAATATAATGCTATCCAGTCCAAGCAAGTTTGTCTAAGGTTTACTGATCATTTATTTATGTCTGTTTTTGTATTTTGAATCTGTGTTATTGTTTATATTCCCCCCCCCCCCCCCCGTTTTCTTGTTTATTTGTTGTGAATTCTCTGTAGAATCTTTGAGGACCGAATTGAGGGAGTGTGTGTGATGGTTTTGCTATATGGGGTGATCAGGGTGGGTGGTTGGAAGAGGGTTGGGGCTGGGTGGTTGGGAGGGAGGGAATCGAGGTGGGTGGACTGAGATAGGGTGGGGCTAGGTGGGCTGAGTGGATGTGTTGTATGGAGGGAGGGAGCGAGGGTGGTTGGGATGGTAAAATCTTTGTTCTTACATTGATGTCCATTTTGTTAAAACTTGAATAAAAATATATAAAAAATAAACATTCTGGTGGAAGAACAAAATGGTTTTGGTAAATCCAGAGCCTGTATAGATCATATCTTCTCGGTCTGTATAATAGTCAGAAATAGATTACAAGATCAGCCTACTTTTTTGTATGTTTCATTGATTTCCAGAGAGCTTTTTATTTTGTTAATAGGGATATTTCAGCCTATAGTTTGTTAAAGACGGGTTTATTGGAAATTTTATCACGCAATCCAGTCTCTCTACAAAGCACGAATTGCTTGTGTGCGTGTTAATGAATATTGAACAGATTGGTTTCCCTCACCCTCAGGTGTAAAACAAGGAGACGCCTTATCACCGACTTTGTTTGCTATGTTTATTAATGATTTGGCAAAATAAATTAAACAGTTACATATTGGAGTAAGATATGATGATGAAATGCTAAGTACCCTTTTATATGCTGATGATATTATTTTGATGGCAGAAACTGAGCATGATCTGCAGAAAATGTTATTATATACAGTAAATTGGTGCAAAAGATGAAGACTCATGATCAACCAGAAAAAAACACAGATAATGCATTTTAGAAAACCAGGTACTAAGAGAAGTGTGCAAGTACAGTCGTGGCCAAAAGTTGAGAATGACACAAATATTAATTTTCACCAAGTCTGCTGCCAGTTTGTATGATGGAAATTTGCATATACTCCAGAATGTTATTAAGAGTGATCAAATGAATTGCAATTAATTGCAAAGTCCCTCTTTGCCATGCAAATGAACTGAATCTCCCCCAAAAATGTCCACTGCATTTCAGCCCTGCCACAAAAGGACCAGCTGACATCATGTCAGTGATTCACTCGTTAACACAGGTGTGAGTGTTTTGACGAGGACAAGGCTGGAGATCACTCTATTTCTTCAAGGTCACAATAGTTACTTAGTCCTTACTCATCCATTTCACCACAACACTGACCTGTTTCGGTACGAAGGGGCAATATCCCTGATCTTACCTGTGCACATAGCGATCTCTTGCTTTTAGGTAGGTTGTACATAATATATCACTCACAGACTAATTCACCCTTAATCAAAGAAAAGGTTCTCAATTTGGGTTTATGATGAATCTCCTCCATCCATTTTTTCCCTTCATATTACATCATCGGTTGTTTTTAAATATGATCTATGTCTCCCTTAATTTGGTTTTGATACAGATGTTCACAGTCAGACTTTTGGAAAAGGTCAGACATTTCAGTTGCCCAAACTCCACCTACAGTATGGATAGATCCCATTGTGCTGAACAGGACACATGCATGTCTGATACAGTTTTGGAATACGTACTGTAGCATCACTAATATCTTTAAGTGTTTTTGTCCCCCAAGAGCTCTACAGTCGTGGCCAAAAGTTTTGAGAATGACACAAATATTAATTTTCACAAAGTCTGCTGCCTCAGTGTCTTGAGATATTTTTGTCAGATGTTACTATGGAATACTGAAGTATAATTACAAGCATTTCATAAGTGTCAAAGGCTTTTATTGACAATTACATGAAGTTGATGCAAAGAGAATATTTGCAGTGTTGACCCTTCTTTTTCAAGACCTCTGCAATCCGCCCTGGCATGCTGTTAATTAACTTCTGGGCCACATCCTGACTGATGGCAGCCCATTCTTGCATAATCAATGCTTGGAGTTTGTCAGAATTTGTGGGGTTTTGTTTGTCCACCCGCCTCTTGAGGATTGACCACAAGTTCTCAATGGGATTAAGGTCTGGGGAGTTTCCTGGCCATGGACCAAAAATATCGATGTTTTGTTCCCCGAGCCACTTAGTTATCACTTTTGCCTTATGGCAAGGCGCTCCATCATGCTGAAAAAGGCATTGTTCGTCACCAAACTGTTCCTGGATGGTTGGGAGAAGCTGCACTCGTAGGATGTGTTGGTACCATTCTTTATTCATGGCTGTGTTCTTAGGCAAAATTGTGAGTGAGCCCACTCCCTTGGCTGAGAAGCAACCCCACACATGAATGGTCTCAGGATGCTTTACTGTTGGCATGACACAGGACTGATGGTAGCGCTCACCTTGTCTTCTCATGACAAGCTTTTTTCCAGCTGCCTCAAACAATCGGAAAGAGGATTCATCAGAGAAAATGACTTCACCCCAGTCCTCAGCAGTCCAATCTCTGTACCCTTTGCAGAATATCAGTATGTCGCTGATGTTTTTCCTGGAGAGAAGTGGCTTCTTTGCTGCCCTTCTTGACACCAGGCCATCCTCCAAAAGTCTTCGCCTCACTGTGCGTGCAGATGCACGTGGCTGACAGAGGAAGAACAATGATTCCAAGCACCACCCTCCTTTTGAAGCTTCCAGTCTGTTATTCGAACTCAATCCGCATGACAGAGTGATCTCCAGCCTTGTCCTCATCAACACTCACACCTGTGTTAAAGAGAATCACTGACATGATGTCAGCTGGTCCTTTTGTGGCAGGGTTGAAATGCAGTGGAAATGTTTTTTGGGGATTCAGTTCATTTGCATGGCAAAGAGGGACTTTTCAATTAATTGCAATTCATCTGATCACTCTTCATAACATTCTGGAGTATATGCAAATTGCCATCATACAAACTGAGGCAAAAGACTGTGAAAATTAATATTTGTGTCATTCTTAACTTTTGGCCACGACTGTATGTATATTTTTACTACTCTAAGATTAGAATTGTTGTTTGGATAACCTTATTTACTATGTATTTTTCAATCATTATGCGATACACACTGCAGAGAACACCAGATTAATTACCACAGTGAATTATTGTAATGTTTGTTTGTGTCAATTAATCCCATAAGGGATGGGTTGCCAATTGGCGATTTGACAACAACAACAAAAAATGTAATCAAAAGTGTACGTCTGCCTGTCTGCCTACTTGATCACACATCATACATCAGGCTGAATTACTTCCTCAAAGCTTCCCTGGTTGGCACTGACAAACCACAAGTATAAATATAAGTAAATACTGTAACGTTTGCTTTGATTGTATCTAAATATGTTTTTCTTTCCCGGGTGAACGAGATGGTAAGCTCTGCCTTGGTTTCTACTTGACATTTTAAAGAGTACATTTCATTGTTAATTTTCATGAGTTGTAGGCCTATGTTTGCCATTTTGCTGACTTGTTCGAAATGAAATGTCTTGGAATCTCAACCTCTCAAAGTCCTTCAGATCATCTCCATTACTTACCGTGATGAATTGTCACGAAACAAATAATTATTTAAGTAATCTCCCATGTTTAATTTGCATAAACTAAATAAATCTATCAAAATAAAGTATGCGATTGAACAACAACTTTAGTCATTATTCAACATACAGTATACTAGTCAACTCTTTTTTTTTCCATTTTCCCCTGCATTTTCTCTCTTTCCAAGGACAAGACTGTCCGAGACTGATGGTCTTGTCTGTATCAGAACATGCATGGAGAAGCCATCTTTCTGAGGAGGACTGTGGTTAGGGGCTTGCGTTTTCAGCCTAAAACACTGGAGGCAAAGCCAGTCTTGAGATGGAACTACAGGGTCAAACAAGAAGTCTACCAAACATGTCCAGCTAATAAGTTAAATGAAAAATACAGGCAAAAAATAAAGAATATAATTCATGATTTAATCAGTAATACTATATTGAGACACTATCGCCTGTATTAAAATTTCAAGACGGCTTGGAACGACATAGTTAAAATGTGAGTGGTGGTAATAAGCAATAAAAAGTGACTGCAGAATATAGGAAAAAGAGAGAATGAAGTCTTCTTTGGGGCATTCTTAGTAAAGGTCATTTGTATAGCCTGACACATCCTCCATTTAGTCCTTGCTCTGTGTAATGTGTGTGCTTGTCTTGGCTTAATGGAATTTATAATGAAGAACAGTAACAGTCTTTTCAGAAACCTCTCAAAGTGGGACAAGATAATGAAGTAATGTCTGCTGTCTCTGTCTGCCATCTCACTGGAGGAAACGGGCCAAGCGCTATCTTGGGGTGACGCATGTACAGTGCCTTCAGAAAGTATTCACACCCCTTGACTTTTTTCCACATTATGTTGTGTTACAGCCTGAATTTAAAACGGATGAAATTTATATTTTGTGTCACTGATCTACACACAATACACCTTAATGTCAAAGTGGAATTATGCAAAGCTGAAATGTCTTGAGTAAGTCAGTATTCAACCCATTTGTTATGGCAAGCCTATTTAAATTCAGGAGTAACAGACTCAACCACAGATTCAGGGATTTCACCATGAGGCCAATGGTGATTTTAAAACAGTTACATGGCTGTGATAGGAGAAAACTGAGGATGGATTAACAACATTGTAGTTACTCTACAATACTAACATAAATGGCAGATTTCAAAGAAGGAAGCTTGTACAGATTTTTTATTCCAAAACATGCATCCTGTTTGCAAGAAGGCAGTAATACTTTACTGTAAAACATGTGGCAAAGGGGAAAATCTATCAACACAGCACCGAGTACTAGAGGTCGACCGATTAGGATTTCTCAATGCAGATACCGATACCGATTATTGGAGGACCAAAAAAATACGATACCGATTAATCGGCCAATTTTTATTTTATTTGTAATAATGACAACTACAACAATACTGAATGAACACTTATTTTAACTTAATATCATACATCAATAAAATAAATTTAGCCTCAAATAAATAATGAAACATGATCAATTTGGTTTAAATCATGCAAAAACAAAGTGTTGGAGAAGAAAGTAAAAGTGCAATATGTGCCATGTAAGAAAGCTAACGTTTACGTTCCTTGCTCAGAACATGAGAACATATGAAAGCTGGTGGTTCCTTTTAACATTTTTAGGTTGTAGTTATTATAGGAATTATAGGACTATTTCTCTCTATACCATTTGTATTTCATATACCTTTGACTATTGGATGTTCTTATAGGCACTTTAGTATTGCCAGTGTAACAGTATAGCTTCCGTCCCTCTCTTCGCCCCTACCTGGGCTCGAACCAGGAACACATCGACAACAGCCACCCTCGAAGCAGCGTTACCCATGCAGAGCAAGGGGAACAACTACTCCAAGTCTCAGAGCGAGTGGCGTTTGTAACGCTATTAGCGTGCACCCCACTAAGTAGCTAGCCATTTCACATAGGCTTGAAGTCATAAACAGCGCAATGCTAGAAGCATAGCAAAGAGCTGCTGGCAAAATGCACGAAAGTGCTGTTTGAATGAATGCTTACGAGCCTGCTGGTGCCTACCATCGCTCAGTCAGACTGCTCTATCAAATCAGACTTAATTATAACATAATAACACACAGAAATACGAGCCTTAGGTCATTAATATGGTCGAATCCAGAAACTATCATCTCGAAAACAAGACGTTTATTTGTTCAGTGAAATACGGAACCGTATTTTTTTTAACAAAAATTGAAAAAAACAAAAAAACGGCCAAGTCGGTGTCCAAAAACACCGATTTCCGATTGTTATGAAAACTTGAAATCGGCCCTAATTAATCGGCCATTCCGATTAATCGGTCAACCTCTACTGAGTACCACTCTGTCACGCCCTGGCCATAGAGAGGCTTTTTATTCTCTATTTTAGGCCAGGGTGTGACTAGGGTGGGCATTCTATGTCCTTTTTTCTATGTTTGTTATTTCTATGTCTTGGCCTGGTATGGTTCTCAATCAGGAACAGCTGTCTATCGTTGTCTCTGATTGAGAACCATACATAGGTACCCTTTTCCCCCACCTGTTTTGTGGGAAGTTAACTTTGACTTTGTTCAGGGCACATAGCCCAAAGCTTCACGGTTTGTTTTTGTTCTTTGTTTTGTCGGCGTCATTTTTAATAAAGACAAAATGTACGCTTACCATGCTGCACCTTGGTCCAGTCCTTCAGCCAGCCGTGACACACTCTTCATATTTTCAAGTATGGTGGTGCCTGTATCACGTTATTGGGATGATTGACATTGGCAAAGGACTAGGGAGTTTTTTCCTAGTGAATTTAGTTATTTCCAACAGACACTGGGAGACAAATTCACCGTTCAGCAGAACAATTACCTAAAACACAAGGCCAAATATACACTGGAGTTGCTTACATAGAATGTTCCTGAGTGGCCTAGTTACAGTTTTTACTTAAATCGGCTTGATCATTGCTAGACTTACTATAGATTTCAACAGGCAGCTTGACAGAGCTTGAAGACTCTTTTAAGAATAACAGGCAAATATTATACAATCAAGGTGTGCAAAACTCTTAGACTTAGCCTGAAACTGCCAAATCCATAGATTTATGAGGTTGAATACTTATCTAATCAAGATATTAGTGTTTGATTTTCCATAAAAAAATGTGGAAAAAGACAAGGGGTGTGAATACTTTCTGAAGGCACTGTATCTACAGTATAGGTTCAAAGTTCTTGATCAACACGGACTACTGAATAGGTCTACTGAGACTTCCTCCTCAGTCCAAAGCTACATATATGTACAGTGGGGAGAACAAGTATTTGATACACTGCCGATTTTGCAGGTTTCCCTACTTACAAAGCATGTAGAAGTCTGTAATTTTTATCATAGGTACACTTCAACTGTGAGAGTCGGAATCTAAAACAAAAATACAGAAAATCACATTGTATGTAATTAATTTTCATTTTATTGCATGACATAAGTATTTGATCACCTACCAACCAGTAAGAATTCCAGCTCTCACAGACCTGTTAGTTTTTCTTTAAGAAGCCCTCCTGTTCTCCACTCATTACCTGAATTAACTGCACCTGTTTGAACTTGTTACCTGTATAAAATACACCTCCACACACTCAAACAGACTCCAACTTCTCCACAATGGCCAAGACCAGGGAGCTGTGTAAGGACATCAGGGATAAAATTGTAGACCTGCACAAGGCTGGGATGGGCCACAGGACAATAGGCAAGCAGCTTAGTGAGAAGGCAACAACTGTTGGTGCAATTATTCGAAAATGGAAGAAGTTCAAGATGACGGTCAATCACCCTCGGTCTGGGGCTCCATGCAAGATCTCACCTCGTGGGGCATCAATGATCATGAGGAAGGTGAGGGATCAGCCCAGAACTACACGGCAGGACCTGGTCAATGACCTGAAGAGAGCTGGGACCACAGTCTCAAAGAAAACCATTAGTAACACACTACGCCGTCATGGATTAAAATCCTGCATCGCGCGCAATGTCCCCCTGCTCAAGCCAGTGCATGTCCAGGCCCGTCTGAAGTTTGCCAATGACCATCTGGATGATCCAGAGGAGGAATGAGAGAAGGTCATGTGGTCTGATAAGACAAAAATAGAGCTTTTTGGTCTAAACTCCACTCGCCGTGTTTGGAGGAAGAAGAAGGATGAGTACAACCCCAAGAACATCATCCCAACCGTGAAGCATGGAGGTGGAAACATCATTCTTTGGGGATGCTTTTCTGCAAAGCGGACAGGACAACTGCACCGTATTGAGGGGAGGATGGATGGGGCCATGTATCACGAGATCTTGGCCAACAACCTCCTTCCCTCAGTAAGAGCATTGAAGATGGGTCGTGGCTGGGTCTTACAGCATGACAACGACCCGAAACACAGCCAGGGCAACTAAGGAGTGGCTCCGTAAGAAGCATCTGAAGGTCCTGGAGTGGCCTAGCCAGTCTCCAGACCTGAACCCAATAGAAAATCTTTGGAGGGAGCTGATAGTCTGTATTGCCCAGCGACAGCCCCGAAACCTGGATAAGTTCTGTATGGAGGAGTGGGCCAAAATCCCTGCTGCAGTGTGTGCAAACCTGGTCAAGAACTACAGGAAACGTATGATCTCTGTAATTGCAAACAAAGGTTTCTGTTCCAAATATTAAGTTCTGCTTTTCTGATGTATCAAATACTTATGTCATGCAATAAAATGCTAATTAAATTACTTAAAAATCATACAATGTGATTTTCTGGATTTTCTGGATTTCTCTCACAGCTGAAGTATACCTATGATAAAAATTACAGACCTCTACATGCTTTGTAAGTAGGAAAACCTGCAAAATCGGCAGTGTATCAAATACTTGTTCTTCCCACTGTATCTATATGAGGAGCAATATCTCAGACCCCTTCTTCACTACCACTACTATACACTCCCTTTAGTATTTATTTGGACAGTTCAGCTAAAATGTGTAACATTTGCTTTATACTCTAGCATTTTGGAATTGAGATCAAAAGATTTATAGACAGTGCAGATTGTCAGCTTGTATTTTAATATATGATTTACCATTTAAAAATGAAAGCACTATGTACAGTGCATTCGGAAAGTATTCAGACCCCTTGACATTTTCCACATTTTGTTACTTTACAGCAATCTTTTTGTGAATGTATACATTTTTTTGTTTGAAATATTACATTTACATAAGTATTCAGACCCTTTTACTCAGTACTTTGTTGAAGCACCTTTGGCAGCGATTACAGCCTCAAATCTTCTTGGGTATTACGCTACAAGCTTGGCACACCTGTATTTGGGGAGTTTCTCTCGTTCCTCTCTGCAGATCCTCTCAAGTTTTGTCAGGTTGGATGGGGAGCGTCACTGCACAGCTATTTTCATGTATCCAGAGATGTTTGATCGGGTTCAAGTCCGGGCTCTGGCTGGGCCACTCAAGGACATTGAGAGACTGAGTTGTCTTGGCTGTGTGCTTAGGTTCGTTGTCCTGTTGGTACTTGAACATTTGCCCCAGTCTGAGGTCCTGAGAGCTCTGGAGCTTGTTTTCATAAAGGATCTCTCTGTGCTTTGCTACGTTCATCTTTCCCTCGATCCTGACTAATATCCCAGTCCACGCTGCTGAAGAACATCCCCACAGCATGATGCTGCCACCACCATGCTTCACCGTAGGGATGGTGCCAGGTTTCCTTAAGAGGTGACGCTTGGCATTCAGGCCAAAGAGTTCAATCTAGGTTTCTACAGACCAGAGAATCTTGTTTCTCATGGTCTGAGTGTCCTTTAGGTGCCTTTTGGCAAACTCCAAAATGGGCCGTCATGTGCCTTTTACTGAGGAGTGGCTTCCGTCTGGCCGCTCTACCACAAAGGCCTGATCGGTGGAGTGCTGCAGAGATGGTTGTCCTTCTGGAAGGTTCTCCCATCTCCACAGAGAAATGGAGCTCTGTCAGAGTGACCATCTCGTTCTTGGTCACCTCTCTGATCAAGGTCCTTCTCCCCCGATTGGTGATTGCAAGCTTCTTCCATTTAAGAATGATGGGCGCCACTGTGTTCTTGGGGACCTTCAATGCTGCAGACATGTTTTGGTACCCTTCCCCAGAGCTGTGCCTCAACACAACCCTGTCTCAGAGTTCTACGGACAATTCCTTCGACCTCATGGCTTGTTTTTTGCTCTTGCATTGCAACTGTGGGACCTTATATAGACAGGTGTGTGCCTTTCCAAATCATTTCCCAATCAATTGAATTTCCCACAGGTGGACAATCGGGGGAGAAGGGCCTTGGTCAGGGAGGTGACTAAGAACTGGATGGTCACTCTGACAGAGCTCTGTGGAGATGGGAGAACCTTCCAGAAGGACAATACAGTTGTAGAAACATCAAGGATGATCAATGGAACCAGGATGAACCTGAGCTCAATTTCGAGTCTCATAGCAAAGGGTCTGAATACTTATTTAAATAAGTAACTTTTCTCTAACTTTCTCATTCATCATTATTCACGATTATCCATGATCAGAAACCACTTCTATTCTTACTTACAATAAAAGTGACAATACATTATTCACCATTCAGTTTTTATTGGGCAAAACATAATCCAAAACACATCCAAAACAAACTGAAAATGCATCCACCAAGTTTGTAGAGTCACTAGGTTGATGTAGTCATTGCGTGCTCAGAATATGGGACCAAATACTACGTTTTAGCTTCACTGTCTAAATAAATAAATACAGAGGGAGTGTAGATATTAAGTAGTTGGACTTAAGTGCTGTCATAATTACATGTAAAATTGGGGTAATTTGACATCCTTTACAGCGGTATTTGCATTAAGTCTGAACATTAAAAGTGTTCATTTTAAAAAGTGGTCTAATAAATCCTTAATAGGGACAAGGTGGTCACAGCTCTCTCTCATGCCTTTGAAGATGTCATTCTAGCCCCTCCATTAATAATAGAAATTGGACAACATCCAATCCTCTGTATGACCATCAGATTGGATTAAAGTGGATAAAGCTGCTCATATTTCAGGGCACAACTTCAGGTTTAAATCACACAATGACTTTCTCAGTGTCATCTACAGATTAAAAGTTATAGCGTCTGTTCTATAGCTCTACTTTAATAAATTATTAATCAATAATACTTTTTTCAACTAGCCTATATTGCCAAACATACTGTATGTGATCATTATCATCAATCAATTTCACACAGAATAGGCCGCAAATGGGTTATCTTTTGAATAATGAATCGATGATGAGGTCACTCTCCTTTCACTCACAATAGTCCAGTAACAGACTAAAGAGACCTCTTTATTTGTCCAGCTCTTGACACCAATTCATCCCATGCCAATCCATCTCCGTGAAATTCCTAAAAATATGTAAATGAAGTCAGGATAGTGCTAATGAGCTAATGACCACGTCTGATAAGATATAATGCCGGAGATGGATGATGATGACATGAAAAAGAGAGAGCGACAAGTTGATTAAGGGGTGGGTAAGTGAGTAGCCTGTGGTACAATCGGTCACTGAGATGACACTGTACCTCCAAACAAACACCTGCAAGTGTGCAAGTGCACACACACGGCAGGGACACACTAACGCCATACACTGAGTGTCCAAAACATTGGGAACACCTGCTCTTTTCATGACATTGACTAAGTGAATCCAGGTGAAAGCGTTGATCCCTTATTGATGTCACTTGTTAAATCCACTTCAATCAGTGTAGATGAAGTGGAGGAGAACGGTTAAAGAAGGATTTTTAAGCCTCGAGACAATTGAGACATGGATTGTGTATGAGTGCCCTTCAGATGGTGAATGGGCAAGACAAAAGATTGAAGTGCATTTAACAGGGTATGGTAGTAGGTGCCAGGCGGACTGGTTTGAGTGTGTCAAGAACTGCAGCGCTGCAGGGTTTTTCACGCTCAACAGTTTCCTGCGTGAATCATGAATGGTCCGCCACCCAAAGGACACAACTGTGGGAAGCATTGGAGTCAACATGGGCCAGCATCCCTGTGGAATGCTTTCGACATCTTGTAGAGTCCATGCCCCGACGAATTGAGGCTGTCCTGTGGGCAAAAAAAAAGAGGTGCAACTGACTATTAGGAAGGTGTTCCTAATGTTTTGTACACTGTGTATGCACGTCCAGTACTGTACGTGCACACGCCTGCAGACACACACACCTGAACTTGTAGACAGACAGCTCAGAACACCCTCCACCTACAACTAGCTTATGCCATAAGTCGACCACGCCCCACCGCCCCCAAACACAAAATAAAAGGGCATAAAATACCAACCTGTCGATGTCCAACCTATTCACATCTTAAAGCCTGTTTTAGCAAATAAACTCTATGGAGACCAATCGATGACATCCGAGTACAAAAAAAAACAAGAAACACAGAAACTGCTCAATGATTGAATGTTGATTTGGGATGCAGGTGAGCAGCAGCCGTTTAGGATACAACATCAAAGCTCTGTCTTACACACCAAGGCAGGTAGGTTGCATCTTTGAGATGCTGTGTGTGTGTGTGTGTGTGTGTGTGTGTGTGTGGCATAGTGACGCTCTATACATCAGTGTCACTGGAGAAACAGGGAGGAGGAGGAGAATGTTCAACAGGAAGCACTAGACCAGAGCCATATATTCAGATGGCTCTGGTCTAGACTTGATAGTCAACATACGTTTCAAACATGGAGTAAAACATGGAGAAATATAATGATGGACGGTTGGCTACCTGACATGATGACTCCTTGCTGTCCCCAGTCCACCTGGCCGTGCTGCTGCTCCAGTTTCAACTGACCTGAGCCCTAGGACCATGCCCCAGGACTACCTGACATGATGACTCCTTGCTGTCCCCAGTCCACCTGACTGTGCTGCTGCTCCAGTTTCAACTGTTCTGCCTTATTATTATTCGACCATGCTGGTCATTTATGAACATTTGAACATCTTGGCCATGTTCTGTTATAATCTCCACCCGGCACAGCCAGAAGAGGACTGGCCACCCCACATAGCCTGGTTCCTCTAGGTTTCTTCCTAGGTTTTGGCCTTTCTAGGGAGTTTTTCCTAGCCACCGTGCTTCTACACCTGCATTGCTTGCTGTTTGGGGTTTTAGGCTGGGTTTCTGTACAGCACTTTGAGATATCAGCTGATGTACGAAGGGCTATATAAATAAATTTGATTTGGCGGAAATGTAGTGTTTCCCTGATGCAATATGATACCAGCATAAACCATGATAGACAAGCAAATGGATTCACTGATCTGCAAATCTTTTGTGGTGCCACTGGACAGTGATAAAATAGGGAAGTTAACATTTACTTATTGTAATTTTAAATGAGATACTTGTTTAGCTACATTACATATTTACCCCAATTGTTGTTTCTAACAAGATACAGAGCCTTGCAAAGGTATTCAGTGTTACAGTGACATTTTTTTCGTCAACAATCATACACAAAATACTCTAATGTTAAAGTGGAAGAAAAATGATATTTCTTTAAGATAAATAAAACATCCATAACTAAAATACAGTATAATTGTTGCATAAGTATTCAGCCTATTTGTTTAGACAAGCCTAGTTAGTTCAGGAGTAAAATGCTGCTAAACAAATCACATAATAAGTTACATGGACTCACTCTGTGTGGAATAATAGGGGGTGACATTCTTTTTTGAATGACTAACCCTTCCTCTGTCCCCCATACATGCAACATCTGTAAGGTCCCTCAGTTAAGTATTGAATTTGAAGCACAGATTCAACTACAAAGACCAGGGAGTTTTTGAAAAGGCCAGTAATTGGTAGATGCGTAACAATAACAAATCCGACATTGAATATATCTTTAAGCATGGTCAAGTTAATAATTATGCCGTGGCTTATGTATTAAATCACCCAGACACATCAAATATAGTTGTCCTTCTGAACAGAGCTGCAGGGACATGAATGACACTGCTCAGGGATGTTACCATGAGGCATTTAGTGATTTTAAAATAGCTACAGAGTTCAATGGCTGTAATGGGAGAAAACTGAGGATGGATCAACAACGTAGTACATAAATGGCAAAGTGAAAAGAAGAATACAAATATACTGAATACAAATATTCCAAAACATGCATCTTGTATGCAACAAGGCACTAAAGTAATACTGACAGCAAATGAATACACTTTTTGACCTAAATGCAAAGCCTTCTGTTTGGGGCAAATCCAACACAACACATCACTGAGTAACTGCCTCCTTATTTTCAAGCATGGTGGTAGATGCAAAAATAAAAGCTAAATCTACACTGGACTTGCTTATCAAGATGACATCAATATTTTTTTTATATTAAATATATATATTTTATAAAATATTTTATTTTATTTTAAGAATATATGGCAAATAGAAATCAAGCCTGGATGTTCTTCAGAGATAAATGGGAGGGGTTGAGGGTAGCTGAAGGACGGAACTAAAAACAAACAAAATAGCATTATTGTAAAATATACTGTGTCCGTAAGATTTATATAGTGTATATAAGCTGGAAATAGAAGTAGAAGTGTTGTTGAAAAAAAAGAAAAAGAATAATGGCCTAATATTGCACAATCCAGGTGTGCAAAGCTCTTATAGACTTAACCAAGAAGACTCACAGCTGTAATCGATGCCAAAAGAGTTTCTATCGTGTATTGAAGCCGGGAGCTGAATACATAATGCAATATTTGCTTTTTCTTCAACTTTGATATTAAGAGTATTTTGTGTAGATTGTAGACAAAAAAAATACAATTAAATAAATGTTACTCCCACTTTGTAAGACAATAACATTTGAAGAAATACTTTTGCAAGGCACTGTATTGAAGATGTGTCTATCTCAGAAACCAGCTAACTAGCTAACTTAGCTAGCGTTAAGCATTTTGAAATGTATGAATTGCATTCCATTGGTTGTTATTGCATTGAAATGTATGAATTACTTTGCATTGGTTGTTACTGCATTGGTTCTTTTGTTGCCTTGACTCCTATCTCTTTTACTAAGCTCTGTTAGTGTGTGGTCACCTCCCTGACCAAGGCCCTTCTCCCCTGATTGCCCGGGTGGCCAGCTCTAGAAAGTCTTGGTGATTCCAAACTTCTTCTATTTAAGAATGATGGAGGCCACTGTGTTTTTGGGGACCTTCAATGCTGCAGACATTTTTGGGTACCCTTCCCCAGATCTGTGCCTCGACACAATCCTGTCTCTGAGCTCTACGGACAATTCCTTCGACCACGTTGCTTGGTTTTTGCTCTGACATGCACTGTCAACTGTGGGACCTTATAAAGACAGGTGTGTGCCTTTCCAAATCATGTCCAATCAATTGAATTTACCACAGGTGGACTCCAAGTTGTAGAAACGTGTCAAGAATGATCAATGAAAACAGGATGCACCTGAGCTCAATTTCAAGTCTCATAGCAAAGGTTCGGAATACTTATGTAAATAAGGTATTTCTGTTTATTTTTTTTATAAATGTGCCACATTTTTTAAAAACTGTTTTTGCTTTGTCATGATGAGGTATTGTGTGTAGATTGATGAGGAAAAGGATTCATTTGATCCATTTTAGAATAAGGCTGTAACGTAGAAGGGGTCTGAATCATTTCCACATACTGTGTATATGAGCAAAAAATATTCCACTTTATTTGGAATGGCAAGCCAGACAAAATTAAGGGGGCCTATTTATATAATGAATATGAATTCGGAGGGCATAAATGATTAAATATTAAAGCATTGGACCTCTCACTAAAGGCTTCAGTCAGACAAAAACTATACTTAAATCCGAACAGGTTCTCTAACAGATTAGTAAGAATGGCTCGCCCTTTGTTCAAGAATGGCCTTTTCCCCTTTATTCATATTACAACCTCTCACTTTCAGTTATTTGAAAATGAAATTGTCTCCAAAATATCACTATTTTTAAAACAAGTCATAGAAAGCTGGTTGCAATTTTAGTTTAATCCACCAGAAAAGACAACAAATATTACAATAAATATTATAGTTAAACTCAAATAGTGGCCTTTTATTGTCCCCAGCATAAGGTGCACCTGTGTAATGATCATGCTGTTTAATCAGCATCTTGAGATGCCACACCTGGCAAAGAAGAACTGTTCACTAACATGGAAGTAAACACATTTTTGCACAAAATTTGAGCGAAATAAAATTTTTGCGTGTATGGAACATTTCTGGGATCTTTTATTTCAGCTCATAAAACACTGGACCAACACTAAACATGTTGCGTTTATATTTTTGTTCAGTATAGATCTCTGATCAATAGGTCAACGTCGTGAGGAGAACTAACACTGGCATTCTTTCATGCGTCTCTGTGTACTATCCTACGACCTTTATTTCACTCCCTTGCGTGGACACATGTCCTTACGAAATGCCTGCCTGCACTAGACCTGGGTCATGTTCAGTAGGCAAACTGTAGAAAAATGTTTTGCAACAGAAAACAAAATTGGTGTTTAATATTAGATAAGGTCATTTAGCACCTCCCCATTTCACTTAATTTCAAAACGTTTTCTCCCTTCTGAACACCACCTAGTTGTGGTGGGCAGATATGTGGAAACAGTCAGGGACTGTTGGGACCCTCCAGCTAGCCAAAGCTGGAGGTATCTGCTTCTCAGACAACTCTGCCAGCAGTCACATAGCATTAAAGTGATTTACAGCTGTGCCAGACTGGTACGGTAGTAACACAAGCCTTGATTTTACCTCTACCCCCATTACCGCCCACTCCCATTAGCCAGAGACTAGCCAGAGATAGATTGGCACACCTTCAATAAATCAGAGGCTACACCTTGTCATTTCTGTGTCTTTTAGTCCCAGGGGGGAGGATATAGCAAAGAAAACTGTGAGGATATGGTTCGACAAGACTCTTACTTTAGCACACTGGGATCTCTCCCAAGGTCGGCAAGTTTTTTACTATTTCAGGGGTGATGTGCTTTACTGTCATCTCCCTCCTGAGAAGTCTTTCCTCTCGTTCAAAAGGCAAGCATTGTTGCCTTTCAACAGAGATCGAGAAAAATGCAAGCTAGGCAAGGACATGGTGAAGGAGCACACACGACTCGAATAGAGATGAGTTTAGAGTGGTTGGCAGTCAAGATGGAGAACTAGAAAAAGGGGAGAGCATGGTTCTTATGAGGCTTTTATTGCAAGATGATTCTATAGCCTTGATTAATGACTTCCCAAACAAAATAGCATTGATTATACCTCACTAAAAAGAAATGGGTTAAAAATAACCCAGGCATGGGTCATTATAGCACCTACCTCGCATTGGGTATTTTAACCCAACGCATTGAGTTGATTTGTTTTTACCCAACACATTGGGTTATCTATACTGAACAAAAATATAAAACGCAACATGTAACAACTTCAAATTCACATAAGGAAATCAGTGAATTGAAATATATTCATTAGGCCCTAATCTATGGATTTCACATTACTTGGTAGGGGCATGGATCAGAAAACCAGCCTCTGATGTGACCACCATTTGCCTCATGCAGAGCGACACATCTCCTTCTCATAGAGTTGATCAGTCTGTTGATTGTGGCCTGTGGAATGTTGTCCCACTCCTTTTCAATGGCTCTGCAAAGTTGCTGGATATTGGTGGGAACTGGAACACCTTACCTTCTCCCCCTTCCACTTGCCTCCTCCATCTTTGCGGTAAGGCTGCAATCAGTTGGTTGTAATTTTGGATAGAGCAGAAATGTCCATACATTTGTGTTAACTGCATGTGTGAGAGAATTCCACCAGGCCTATTTGTTATCATTTACAAAGCCTATACCGTAAAAAATAAAATAAAAAAATAATGTTTGTTATCAATTAGTATATGTGACTCGTTTCAGGAAACTAGGCATACGTCGTGCGTCACTACTTCACAGGAGAGCCATTCGAACTCAAACTTTTTTTTTCTTAAAAAAAAATCAAAATGCAGAAATGCCTTCTGGAACATGTGCCTTGATAACAAACGTGTACGTTATCTGTAAATACGAATACAACTATTAAATTACGAGCCTAGTTGGTTTAGCCATGGAAAAAGCTAGCCGTGATTGGCTGAGATAATGGATGGGCTGGACATGCCGAGAGATGAGTTTGAAGTGATCTGCAATGTAGCACGCTTGTCTTTAACATGAGCTGGTCAGGATGTGTAAGTAATCCTTTATAACGCAGTTTTCTTTTAAAGGTATCTCATAGTAGAACCAACTATTTTTTAAAATTGTTGTTCCACTGTGGTAGAACTGCAAAAAGTGTTGCTCTCCACTTTCTGGAGGACTGAGTTTTGAAGTCAGTGGAATGCACGGTGTAATTTGAGTATGATAGCTAAGGAGATGGAGAAAATTCTGGTGTTTGACTGCAAATAAGTAGAGGGAGTCAAAGAGAACACACAGAAGGCTGTTGTAGAAAACACCTTTCTCCGGATTACATCTTCAAACTAAGGGCACCCATAGCATCCGTGACAAGTAAGATAATCTAGCTAGCTACATTTTCAGATATTATACATTTCTAATTTGTTAGAAAGTCGTTTACATTTCAAGTTAAAGCATATCATTAGCCAGCTAGCTAACGTTAGCTGGTTGGCTCGCTAGCTAACGTTACGTGTATGATATGCGTAGAAATATTATTTGTATCTCAGAGCCATTTGCATTGCTAGTTATTGCCTAATGTTAGCTAGCTGGATAACATTTAACCTGGTTGGTTAGTTAGTTACATGCAAGTTCATGCAGGGTAGTCAAATTTTGAGTTGGGATTATGGTTCATTTCTTAGCTAGCTACAAATCTAAGTAACCATTTCACGACACCTTCTGTATCCTGTGCATGTGACAAATAAACTTAGATAGTATTTTATATAGTATGTGTTTACCAGAGACGGTAATGTGAAGAACAACATGACCTGCCCCAAAGTCAAATTAGGCTACAACGTTAGGCCAACGAGACAGTGTCCAAGTTCAAAACATTTCCGGTAGAATGCCTTGCTTTTATTTTGTCACAATCATAAGCTATTTTCTGTAATTGTCTTGTCATTAACTTGTAAATAATGATATTGTTTTGAGTTTATTTTCCTGTAGTAATAAAGACAAATGATGCAAAGTGAAGATGTTGTCAGCTATATGATATAGTCATTGTTTTGAACTGGCTAGCCAGCTAACTTAACTTTAGCTAGCTAGCTAATAAGCTAGAAACTAATCAAAACATTGTTTAGAAAGTTGCATTTTGTTGCCTGGTTTGCTACATTGATATGTGTTAAAATACACTAGTTATGCTATTTTGGATCACCTATTTTGGACCAGCCTGTAGTTTTTGTGTTTATAATTTTTCATAACGACAAGTTTTTATGCTGTAATAGTTTGTGTCGGTGGCTAGGGTCAGTCTGTTATATCTATTTCTCCTGTCTTATCCGGTGTCCTGTGTGAATTTAAGTATGCTAATTCTCTCTCTCTTTCTCTTCTCTCGGAGGACCTGAGCCCTAGGACCATGCCTCAGCACTACCTGGCCTGACGACTCCTTGCTGTCCCCAGTCCACCTGGCCGTGCTGCTGCTCTAGTTTCAATTGTTCTGCCTGCAGCTATGGAACCCTGACCTGTTCACCGCATGTGCTACCTTGTTCCGGACCTGCTGTTTTCGACTCTCTGTAACTACAGCACCTGCTGTCTAACTCTGAATGGTCAGCTATGAAAAGCCACTGACATTTACGCCTGAGGTTGCACCCTCTACAACCTGTTGCACCCTCTACAACCACTGTGATTATTATTATTTGACCCTGCTGGTCATCTATGAACGTTTGTACATCTTGGCCATGTTCTGTTATAATAATATTCACTCGGCACAGCCAGAAGAGGACTGGCCACCACTCAGAGCCTGGTTCCTCTGTAGGTGGATCCTTAAAGAGATGGGTGGGGCGTGTGAACACCCTGAATAGGTGTAGACAGAGGGGCGCTCCAGTAGGTGTTCTCTCTGACATTTATGTGACAAATGTGACATTTTCTTAAAAAGTGAGGTTACAAGTTTATCAACTTTCAAAGCAGAATTACTTTCCCATTTTTCCTCAACTGTAGTGTATGATATACAATTTTCTAGTTCTGAGTCTCTACTTTTATGCAATGTAAAATACACCATTTCAAATTTTTATACATAAGACCAAATCGAGCCGGCCGGTCACAAATGTGCAGTTTTGTCACACAATACAATGCCACAGATTGTCTCAAGTTTTGAGGGAGGGTGCAATTGGCATGTTGACTGCCGGAATGTCCAACAGAGCTGTTTCCAGAAAATGTCATGTTCATTTCTCTACCATAAGCCTCCTCCAACATAGTTTTAGAGAATTTGGCAGTACGTCCAACCGGCCTCACAACCGCAGACCACGTGTAACCACACCTGCCCAGAACATCCACATCCAGCTTCTTCACCTGCGGGATTGTCTGAGGTGGGGACTCATTGTGGGGAAAAAACAATTCTGATTGGCTGGGCCTGGCTCCCCAGTGGGTGGGCCTGGCTCCCAAGTGGGTGGGCTTATGCTTGCCCATACCATAACCCAATACCGCAACAGTTGGGATAATGGAACAATTAATTTCTTATCCCTGGTTTGAGGTATGTTTTCCCGAGACATATTTCGAGCCAGCTCTGTGGTGTCTTAATCTACAGAGGAAGTCTGTCCGACCTTAGTGCAGCTGTAAGCAAGCGGGTCGGATCGGCTGGCTACCCAATAAGTTGCCCCTCTGGGGTAAATCACCTCACCTCAGGGCTTCTATTAGAAATGTCTTTGTGAGCTAGTTTCTCTATAATAGCATTACTTCCGGCGCAAAAACTGATGTGCCCCTGAAAAGGGCACTTAACCATTATTTGCTCCAGTGGCATCGTACTACTATGGCTGACCCTATCAAACATTTCACTGCACCTATTGTACCAGTCAAATGTTTGGACACACCTACTCACTCAAGAGATGTTCATTATTTTTACTATTTTCTACATTGTAGAATTATAGTGAAGACATCAAAACTATGAAACAACACATATGGAATCATGTAGTAAGCAAAAAAGTGTTAAACAAATCAAAATATATTTTATATTTGAGATTCTTCAAAGTAGCCACCCTTTGCCTTGTTGACACACTCTTGGCATTCTCTCAACCAGCTTCACCTGGAATGCCTTTCAACAGACTTGTAGGAGTTCCCACATATGCTGAGCACTTGTTAGCTGATTTCCCTTCACTCTGCGATCCAAATCATGCCAAACCATCTCAATTAGGTTGAGGACAGGTGATTGCGGAGGCCAGGTCATCTGATGCATCACTCCATCACTCTCCTTCTTGGTCAAATAGCCCTTACACTGCCTGGAGGTGTATTGGGTTATTGTCCTGTTGAAAAATGATAGTCCCACTAAGCCCAAACCAGATGGGATGGTGTATCGCTGCAGAATGCTGTGATAGCCATGATGGTTAAGTGTGCCTTGAATTCAAAATAAATCACAGACAGTGTCACCAGAAAAGCACCCCCACACCATCACACCTCCTTCTCCCTTTAAGTGTGTTCCTAATCTCAGCTCATTACCTGTATAAAAGACACCTGGGAGCCAGAAATCTTTCTGATTGAGAGGGGGTCAAATAATTACTTCCCTCATTAAAATCCAAATCAATTTATAACATTTTTGACATGCGTTTTTCTGGATTTTTTTGTTGTTATTCTGTCTCTCACTGTTCAAATAATATAATTTATAATTATAACTACCAATTAAATTATAGACTGATAATTTCTTTGTCAGTGGGCGAACGTACAAAATCCGCAGGGGATCAAATACTTTTTTCCCTCACTGTAAGAATACAAATTCACACACACAGGCAGTCACAGACGCAGGCACGCATGCATGAACACGCAAACAAACACCTCACACCTTTTGATGATCATACCAGATGATTGGCAAGTTGACCACAGCAGATTGTTAAAAAGATGGCTAAAATAGGCAACTTTGTAGAGCAAAAATGATTTAATGACAGATAAAAACTACAAATAATCTATTGTGTTGTAGAGTAGGCCGCAGTGACAGATAAACATTGTTGTGGGGTGGTGAACATAAAAAGCACGGCAGCTCTGCGAATTGATATGGAATACTACTAATACTACTGTGTGGCCAAAAGGTCATGGCAGAGTGAAGTGAACTGACCTTTGTCTGTGTTTTTTTAAAATATATATATTTCACCTTTATTTAACCAGGTAGGCAAGTTGAGAACTAGTCCTCATTTACAATTGCGACCTGGCCAAGATAAAGCAAAGCAGTTCGACAAATAGAACAACACAGAGTTACACATGGAGTAAAACAAACATACAGTCAATAATAAAGTAGAAACAAATCTATATACGATGTGAGCAAATGAGGTGAGATAAGGGAGGTAAAGGGCAAAAAAAAGGCCATGGTGGCGAAGTAAATACAATATAGAAGTAAAACACTGTAATGGTAGATTTGCAGTGGAAGAATGTGCAAAGTAGAAATACAAATAATGGGGTGCAAAGGAGCAAAATAAATCAATAAATAAAATAAATACAGTAGGGAAAGAGGTAGTTGTTTGGGCTAAATTATAGATGGGCTATGTGCAGGTGCAGTAATCTGTGAGCTGCTCTGACAGTTGGTGCTTAAAGCTAGTGAGGGAGATAAGTGTTTCCAGTTGCAGAGATTTTTGTAGTTCGTTCCAGTCATTGGCAGCAGAGAACTGGAAGGAGAGGCGGTCAAAGAAAGAATTGGTTTTGGGGGTGACCAGAGAGATATACCTGCTGGAGCGAGTGCTACAGGTGGGTGATGCTATGGTGACCAGCGAGCTGAGATAAGATAAGGGGGGACTTTACCTAGCAGGCTCTTGTAGATTACCTGGAGCCAGTGGGTTTGGCGACGAGTATGAAGCGAGGGCCAGCCAACGAGAGCGTACAGGTCGCAATGGTGGGTAGTATATGGGGCTTTGGTGACAAAACGGATGGTACTGTGATAGACTGCATCCAATTTGTTGAGTAGGGTAGGATGGTCAGTTTTACAAGGGTATGTTTGGCAGCATGAGTGAAGGATGCTTTGTTGCGAAATAGGAAGCCAATTCTAGATTTAACTTTGGATTGGAGTTGTTTGATGTGGGTCTGGAAGGAGAGTTTACAGTCTAACCAGACACCTAGGTATTTGTCCACGTATTCTAAGTCAGAGCCGTCCAGAGTAGTGATGTTGGACAGACGGGCAGGTAGCGATTGGTTGAAGAGCATGCATTTAGTTTTACTTGTATTTAAGAGCAATTGGAGGCCACGGAAGGAGAGTTGTATGGCATTGAAGCTTGCCTGGAGGGTTATTAACACAGTGCCCAAAGAAGGGCCAGAAGTATACAGTTTTTGAGGAGATACAAATAATTTGCATATCTGCCTCCCTCCTGAACATATTTTATTAATCTACAGCCTTTGCACTGAAAAGTGGTGAAACTTTACACAAGTGTTTATGGTGAAAAAAAAGAAGCTGCCAAATAATTTATTTTAGTAAAACTGAAGAAAAAAAAAATTGGGGAAAAAGGTGTTTAATGAAAGCGATAAACAATGAAGATGCGACAGAAACGACTCATGAGGAGCAAAGCTACCAATAACAAACAATAGGCAACACCTCCATACAAAGATGTATAAGGTAGTTGTTGTGAAATTGTAAGATTACTTGTTAGTTATTACTGCACTGGCAGAACTAGAAGCACAAGCATTTCACTACACTTGCATTAACATCTGCTAACCGTGTGTGTGTGTGTGTGACTAATAACATTTGATTTGAAATGTAGCTGCTATATGACTAACACCATGAAGTCACTCACCAAATTGGATATGAACTGCCTCATATTAACTGAACTACAACTGTACATCTGCGTGGTTACTGCAGAAATAATTGTGTACCTGTGTGTTTCTCTCACCCGAGCTCCAGCATCAATGATCCAGTAACCAGTCATCTGTCACTGGCATTGTAATTAATCTGCTGGTATTTAGTGGATAATGAGATGCTGTTGTGTCATATTTTGTGTGGCTAGCTCAATTTTTCAGCTCTTTTCTCTTTTCCCCGTGTCTGAAGTGAATTTAAGTTCCTGAGGATAAGTCAATAGAAGCCTCGAGCCAAACCTGACGAGATGGGCTTCTTAGCCTTATTTACTCAACAGTATATCCCTGTTTGTCATTCTCATGTTGCTTTCTCCTACCAGGCTTTTTTACAATAGCTGAGCATATTGGAAATCTAGGAGCTAGCGTCATGCCAAAGACAGGGGACATGTCAGAAGTTGTCTCAGCTTAAATGACAAAAGCCTTTGTCTTTCTGCATCTGCCGAGCGATAGTGTGATCATGTGAACTGTTCCATATTTACCAGATTGCTGGGAAGAGGTGCCAATTTCACTAAACTAATCTGACAGCAATGCCCGTGTCTGCTGCACACAGATAAATCTTTTTCAATCATGAGTGAAAATTAAATGCCGGACTAGATGGGCGCTCTCGGCTCTGAGATGGAAATTGTACTGCCACATGTAATATCTCACACTGAGCTATTGATAATTTGCACTCTTTCACTTGTAAAGGACCCCCCCAGAGAAAGTTGCTGCCACTATTTAGATGTAATTTCCTGTCCTAGAGGAAATGCACATTTAGGTTCCACCTCCGAAGAATGACAAAGGCTACTTATCAGTGGAGGCTCCTCAGAGGACGATTGGAAGGACTATACTCCTCATTGAATTTTTAAAATATGAAAATACTGAAATATTAAAAAAGTTATCCTTTTAAGATAAAACTATTCTAAATATATTCACCTCACAAAATGACTAATTACCACCAAATTAAATTATCAGAGAATTAATCTAGTACTGAAAGCATAAGCTAAAGCTAGCTAGCACTGCAGTGCCACAAATGTGGTGAGTAGCTGACTCAAAGAGAAAGACAATAGTTGAACTAATGTATTTCTTTAAAAAAGAAGGAGAAGCAAGAGACCGAGAGCGAGAGCTAAGCTATATTTCGTTGTATTTTTTTTCACTTCACTTACTTTGCTAGTGAATGCAGCTAGCTAGTTTATCCTATTCAAACACCCGGCTCAAGCAGAGAGGGATGCTATGTTAGCTAGCTGGCTATGGCTATCCAACATTGGAACTTTTTCAAGTCAAGGTAAGCTTTTTTTTCCACCAGTGTAACTGCTAAACTGCTTGCTGTACACTGTACTGCATGATTGTAGCAGGTTTACTAACGCCTTAGTTCTAATAGAGGAAATGGCACCGACAGATGGGGCTGCCATGCTTCAAGCTCTTAGGAAACTATGCAGTATTTAGTTTTTTTGTTGTGTTATTACATACAGCTGGGAAGAACTTTTGGACATCAGAACGGCAGTAACTCACCAGCATTTCGACCAGGAATATGACTTTCCCAAACCGGATCCTTTGTTCGTACCCCCCAGGACAATTGAACTGATCCCAGAGGCTGTTCCAAAACTCAACTGATGGAAAAGGGGTACTCGAAGCAGACTTTTAGTTCGATTTAGGAGGCTCGCACAACACCCACTGCTTTCAAGTAAATTACTCGCTAATGTTCAGTCTCTGAATAATAAAGTTGACAAACTCAGGGCAAGGATTTCCTACCAGAGAGACATCAGGGATTGTAGCATACTCTGTTTCACAGAAACATGGCTCTCTCAGGATATACTGTCTGAGTCCGTTCAGCCAGTTGGTTTCTCAGTTCATCGCGCAGACAGGAATAAATATATCTCCTGGAAGATGAAGGGCGGGGGTGTATGTTTCATGATTAACTACTCATGGTTTGATTGATTTTGTTCACCCAACCTAGAATACCTCACAATCAAATGCCAAACGTATTACCTCCCAAGAGAATTCTCTTCGGTTATAGTCACAGCCATGTATATTCCCCCTTGTATTTAAAAAAATAAAAAATAAAAAATTGTCTGGTCAGACCAATTAGAATTCATGCTTTAAGATTGTTTGATCACACGGACTGGGATGTGTTCCGGGTAGCCTCCGAGAACAACATAGATGAATACACTGACATCAGGAAGTATTTTGGAGATGTTGTATGACTATTAAAGCCTACCCTAATCAGAAACAGCATTCACGCAAAACTGAAAGTATGAACCATCGCATTTAATCAAGGCAAGGTGACTGGGAATATGGCCGAATTCAAACAGTGTAGTTATTCCCTCCGTAAGGCAATCAAACAGGCAATGTCCATATGTGTTATTTACTAGTTTTGTGTGTAGAAAATAGTAAAAATAAAGAAAAACTCTTGAATGAGTCGGCGTTTTAAATCTTTTGACCAATTAGTGTATGTTGTAAACTTTCATTCCTCGGCTAGGTTGTACAATAACAATAGTATCGGGAAAACTTGAGTATGATGTAGAAGCCTAAACCTATCAATGTTACCTTGAGCTGGGTGAATGGAATATGGTAGACAGTCATCCAGTATGCTGTAATAGAAATGTGGCCATGCTCATAATACAATTTTAAAAATTGTCCGCCACTGCTACTTACACATATTTACGAATTGGTTGTGGTTAATTTCCATGTGGAGTTGATAAACATCAACAAATAGGGCACTGACAGCTGTCAGTGTGGCTAGCTAGCATGCTACCCTTATCGAGCTAGCTAGCTAAGCCCGATGTATTTCTATATGCTCATTTTGAACCTACAGTAAGCTTGTCGCCTGCCTTCCCGCCTTTGGGATGACAGAGACATGAGCATCTCTGGCACGCCCTGACCTTAGTATTCTTTGTTTTCTTTATTATTTTGGTTAGGTCAGGGTGTGACACGGGTGATATGTGTGCTTTTGTCTCATCTAGGGTGTTTTCACTGTCGAGGGGTTTTGTAGATTTATGGGGTTGTTTCCATCTAGGTGTTTATGTAGGTCTATGGTTGCCTAGATTGGTTCTCAATTAGAGGCAGGTGTTTATCGTTGTCTCTGATTGGGAACCATATTTAGGCAGCCATCTTCTTTGGGTATTTCGTGGGTTATTGTCTATGTTATGTTGCACGTTAGCACATTGTTTATATAGCGGTCACATTCGTCTTGTTGTTTTTGTTTAAGTGTTCTTCGCGTTCTTCATTAAATAAAGAAGAATGTATTCTAACCACGCTGCGCTTTGGTCTACTCCATACGACGACTGTGACAATCTCATCATTATACACACATCTCTAGTGTAAATTTACAAGGTGCACAGCACAGAAGGAGCGAACAAGACGAGACCAAAAAGACAACATGAGAACAAGCCGACATAAACACTCAAAAATAATGAATACAGCCATTTGTTATATATCGCGCAAAAACATGAACACAAATTAATTTGGCATATCACCCAGCCCTAATGTCAGGTACACAGTAAATATTTACCTACATCCTCTCCTTTTAAATGGGAAAGAAGGGGTCACAGAGTATAGTACCTAGCGATGATAGCTGGCCCGCACGTTCGTTCGCCTCCTTTTTCAACTTCCAAGTGCATCTTAATGGCCTCTTTGGCTGATCATCTCAGGCCAAATGCCGGATTAAATTTGTATGGAAATTGCCTGATTACACAACAAAGCAGAATCTCGGTAGGCAGGTAAAAAATTAAGTTTGTGAGGCTGTTTACTTCACTTCATATTTGCCGTCAAGAGCTTTCATTATCAGCAGTTTGTTGCTAAACCCATTCCAGTTGATAGAGTCCCCTCAGTTTACCAATGGAGAGGTGAGCAAATGAGCAAATCACGACTCTCGAGTCAACAAGCAGTATGCAACGAGGTTATGAGGGGTAAATGGAAAATACGTTTAAAAAAGGTGGCTGGCTAATACTCTATATTGAGTGAAGCAGTACTTGGTGGTGCGTTCATGAGAGCTCGCTATCTGTGGATGGGTCTCATTTGAGAGATGGGTGTTTATCAGTGAGTGAGTGCTGGGGGCGGCGCAGTCAAGCATAATTTGGCTGACCATGCTTCCTAGGTACACCGTTAATGGCAGTTTGAGTGCAGCGTGAATTGGTGTGAGGCACTCAATGAGGCTACACCACAAAAAAACATTTGCATAGCCGCGTTAGTCAGCCAGCCAGTCAGACATCAACCAACGCCAACAGTGGGAAGTCTTAATCTAAACCATTAAAATTCAATGTGTCACTGTGACGATTTCGAGAGATCAGCATTACCGAGAGACAATGCTCAGACAGATATCAAGCCTGTGCACTTCAGATTTCATGGTGCACCTTGTTTGTGTAATAGACTCAAAGCACCACGTCATACCATCCATGGCAGCTTGCTTGTGCCTCTGCACATTAATTTGACTGTCAGTTCGGCTGGCGAGGGCAAGTAATGTATGAGAGACACTAGGATATGAAAGGACTTGTTCTTAATCACCCTGCCAATCACCATACAAGCTGGGGGAATGTAGAGCAGCCCAAGATACCCGGAGAGGTACACACGCATGTATGCACGCACATACGCATGCACGCAAGCACACATGATTGCACAACAACACACAAATCAAATCAAAGTTAATTGGCCGCAAACACAGATTAACAGACGTTACAGCTGGTGCAGCAAAATGATTGTGTTTCTTGCTCCTACAGTGCAGTGTATATATAAGGTCCCACAGTTGACAGTGCATGTTAGAGCAAAAACCAAGCCATGAGGTTGAAGGAACTGTCCGTGAAGCTCAGAGACAGGATTGTGTCGAGGCACAGATCTGGGGAAGGGTACCAAAAACGTTGTGTAGCATTGAAGGTCCCCAAGAACACAGTGGAAGAAGTTTGGAACCACCAAGACTCTTCCTAGAGCCAGCCAAACTGAGCAATCGGGGGAGAAGGGCCATGGACAGAGCTCCAGAGTTTGTCTGTAGAGATGGGAGAACATTTCAGAAGGACAACCATCTCTGTAGCACTCCACCGATCAGACCTTTAAGGTACAGTGGCCAAATGGAAGCCACTACTCAGTAAAAGGCACATGACAGCCTGCTTGGAAGGACTCTCAGACCATGAGAAACAAGATTCTCTGGTCTGATGAAACCAAGATTGAACTCTTTGGCCTGAATGACAAGCGTCACGTCTGGAGGAAACCTGGCACCATCCCTACGGTGAAGCATGGTGGTGGCAGCATCATGCTGTGGGGATGTTCTTCAGCGGCAGGGAAAGGGAGTCTAGTCAGGATCGAGGGAAAGATGAACGGAGCAAAGTACAGAGAGATACTTGATGAAAACCTGTTCCAGACTGATCAGTGCCTCAGACTGTTGTGAAGGTTCATGTTCCAACAGGACAACGACCCTAAGCACACAGCCAAGACAATGCAGGAGTGGCTTCTGGACAAGCCTCTGAATGTCCTTGAGTGGCCCCGCCAGAGCCTGTACTTGAACCAGATCAAACATCTCTATAGAGACCTGAAAATACATACAACCTGAAAGAGCTTGAGTGGATATGCAGAGAAGAATGAGAGAAACTCCCCAAATACAGATGTGTCAAGCTTGTACGGTCATACCCAAGAAGACTCAAGGCTGTAATCACTGCCAAAGGTGCTTCAACAAAGTCCTGAGTAAAGGGACTGAAAACTTATGTGAATGTGATATTTCAGTTTTTATTTTTAATACATTTGTAAACATTTCAAAAAACGTGTTTCTGCTTTGTCATTATGGGGTATTGTGTGTTGATTGGTGAGGGAAAAAATGAGGGTGGAAAAAATGTAATCCATTTTAGAATAAGGCTGTAACGTAACAAAATGTGGAAAAAGTCAAGGGGTCTGAAAACTTTCAGAATGTACTGTTGGTCCATTATATTTTATACATACAGTTGATGTCGGAAGTTTACATACACTTGGGTTGGAGTCATTAAAACTAATTTTTCAACCACTCCACAAATGTATTGTTAACAAACTATAGTTTTGGCAAGTCAGTTAAGACTTGTGCATAACACAAGTCATTTTTCCAACAATTGTTTACAGACAGATTATTTCACTTATAATTCACTGTATCACAATTCCAGGGAGTCAGAAGTTTACATACACTAAATTGACTGTGCATTTAAACAGTCATGGCAACATGTCATGGCTTTAGAAGCTTATGATAGGCTAATTGACATCAGTTGAGTCAATTGGAGGTGTACCTGTGGATGTATTTCAAGGCCTACCTTCATTCAAACTTTTCAGGGAAGTTAGGAACCAATATACACAGGCAGTTAGGAAAGCTAAGGCTAGCTTTTTCAAACAGAAATTTGCATACTGTAGCACAAACTCAAAAAAGTTCTGGGACACTGTAAAGTCCATGGAGAATAAGAGCACCTCCTCTCAGCTGCCCACTGCACTGAGGCTAGGAAACATTGTCACCACCGATACTGTAAATCCACTATAATTGAGAATTTCAATAAGCATTTTTCTACGGCTGGCCATGCTTTCCACCTGGCTACCCCTACCCTGGTAAACAGCAATTCGCCCAAGCCTCCCCATTTCTCCTTTACCCAAATCCAGATAGGTTATGTTCTGAAAGAGCTGCAAAATCTGGACCCCTACAAATCAGCCGGGCTAGACAATCTGGACCCTCTATTTCTAAAATGATGTGCCAAAATTGTTGCAACCCCTAATACTAGCCTGTTCAACCTCTATTTCGTATCGTCTGAGATTCCCAAAGACTGGAAAGATGCCACGATCATCCCCCTCTTCAAAGGGGGAGACACTCTAGACCCAAACTGCTACAGAGGTCTTCGAAAGCCAAGTTAACAAACAGATTAGGCCATTTCGAATCCCACCATACCTTCTCTGCTATGCAATCTGGTTTCCGACCTGGTCATGGGTGCACCTCAGCCACGCTCAAGGTCCTAAACGATATCATAACCACCATCGATAAAAGACATTACTGTGCAGCCGTATTCATCGACCTGGCCAAGGCTTTCGACTATGTCAATCACCACATTCTTATCGGCAGACTCAACAGCCTTGGTTTCTCAAATGACTGACTTGCCTGGTTCACCAACTACTTCTCTGATAGAGTTCAGTGTGTCAAATCTGAGGGCCTGGTGTCGGGTCCTCTGGCAGTCTCTATGGGGGTGCCACAGGGTTCAATTCTCGGGCGGACTCTTCTCTGTATACATCAATGATGTCGCTCTTGCTGCTGGTGATTCTCTGATCCACCTCTACGCAGACGACACAGTTCTGGACGGTTCTGACTTTGAATATGTGGACAACTACAAATACCTAGGTGTCTGGCTAGACTGTAAACTTACCTTCCAGACTCATATTAAGCATCTCCAATCCAAAATTAAATCTAGAATCGGCTTCCTATTTTGCAACAAAGCATCCTTCACTCATGCTGCCAAACATACCCGTGTAAAACTGACCATCCTACCGAGAGATGAACGTACTTTAGTGTGAAAAGTGCAAATCAATCCAAGAACAACAGCAAAGGACCTTGTGAAGATGCTTGAGGAAACAGGTACAAAAGTATCTATATCCACAGTAAAATGAGTCCTATATCGACATAACCTGAAAGGCCGCTCAGCAAGGAAGAAGCCACTGCTCCAAAACCGCCATAAAAAAGCCAGACTACGGTTTGCAACTGCACATGGGGACAAAGATTGTACTTTTTGGAGAAATGTCCTCTGGTCTGATGAAAAAAAATAGAACTGTTTGGCCATATTGACCATCATTATGTTTGGAGGAAGAACACCATCCCAACCGTGAAGAACGGGGGTGGCAGCATCATGTTGTGGGGGTGCTTTGGTGCAGGAGGGACTGGTGCACTTCACAAAATAGATGGCATCATGATGGAGGGAAATTATGTAGATATATTGAAGCAACATCTCAAGACATCAGTCAGGAAGTTAAAGCTTGATCACAAATGGGTCTTCCAAATGGACATTGGAAGTATGCTTGGGGTCAAAGTTGTGTCAAAATGGTGTAAGGACAACAAAGTCAAGGTATTGGAGTGGCCATCACAAAGCCCTGACCTCAATCCTATAGAAAATGTGTGGGCAGAACTGAAAAAGCTTGTGCGAGCAAGGAACCCTACAAACCGGTTTCAGTTACACCAGCTCTGTCAGGAGGAATTGGCCAAAATTCACCCAACTTATTGTGGGAAGCTTGTGGAAGGCTACCCGAAACATTTGACCCAAGTTAAACTATTTAAATGCAATGCTACCAAATACTAATTGAGTGTATGTAAACTTCTGACCCACTGTGAATATGATGAAAGAAATAACATTTTAAATAAATAATTCTCTCTACTATTATTCTGACATTTCACATTCTTAAAATAAACTGGTGATCCTAACTGACCTAAGACAGGGAATTTTTACTTGGATGAAATGTCAGGAATTGTGAAAAAACTGAGTTTAAATGTATTTGGCTGTATTTTATATTTGGTTTAAGTTATTTAGGTTTACACTGAAAGCATTGTTCCATCCCAAAAATGTATAAAATTAAGTATTTTACCAAGGATTTAAATGGCATCAACATGAAGAGAATTACATTCACATACATAATTATGCATGTCTGTGTAGTACAGATCAGGAACTCATGATGAATTCCGTTACCGGGTCTAAATCCACTTCACTTACTGTAGTTCAATAATCAAAACAGATTTTTTTCAAAGTCAATGTGTCATGTCATAGCCCATTCTTTCTGCAGACATCGTTGAATCTCAATTCAGAGCTGATATTTAACAAAGAAAACGTGGACACATAAAAAGCTTTGCATTTGCACTGTTCTTCCAGTAAATGAGTTTTTGTAAAATGCTCAGTGTAAACTGTTAAAAGCAGTCATTGTGCATAGATAGAGTTGTATGGTTTGTTAAACTTTGAAATCAATGTTTTTTGTTTAGCACACATTTTAAGTAACAAATCTCAGCGAGTCTCAGCGAATTTCTGTTATCGTGGAATTGCCCAAGAGACAAACCATCAATCATTAAAATAATATGTGAACCTTCTGTTTAGTGCCACAAGTGTGTATCAGGCCCCCAGGTTAAACAACTGTAAGATGCTACTGAGCCAGCATCCACCAGTAACAGCTACTAATCAAACATCTCTCCCAGGAGATTCAACACATGGTGGAGTACTGTATTAAACAACTGACCCTCTAAATCTCGGCAGGGCATAGTCACGTATTGATTTTACCAAAATAACATATGGAGCACGACGAAATGGAGTGTGGGCCGTGTGTGCTCTTCCCTAGGCTCATAAATGTGTCCGTGTTTGCGGTGCTCCTGTGGTTAGCACACAGCCCGGATCTAAACGGGGGCCTATGAGTCATAGGCTGCTCTAGCGAGATGATGCTCTATTCTTCTCCTAGAGTAAATAAACATGGCCTGGTCTGTCTGATCGCTCTCCAAACACTAGAAGGTCCCTTGTCCAGGTACTGAAGGCTTAGCCACCATCTGTGTCAGTCAGACAGGACAACACTAGCCTTCTGTAGTACTGTAGTCACTGCTCTGTGCTGCCCCATTCCCAATATTATAAATAGAAAGAGCGGGAAGGAGAGGAGGATCAAAGAGGTAGAGGAGCGGGAAGAAGAGTATAGGAGGAGGAGATGAGGATGGAAGAGGAGAGGGGTGGAGAGTAAGGTGAGGGAAAGGAGGGTGGAGTCCTGCTTCTAAGCACCTGTCTTGCCTCCCTACAGGAAAGGGAGAAGGAGGGCAGGAGAGGAGTGACGCGTCGTGCTTGAGATGCTGTTAACGATGAGGCTAAATTACACTTAATCGATCCATATGAACTTCCCCTCTAAGTCTCACTGACATTGTAATTACACGGTAGCAACAAATAGGACATTAACGCTAGCTAGTGGACGAGGTTAATATGCTGGCGTTCATACGGTGCACATCTCCCTTTCATACAATTTCATCTCATTTCCTGACACCAACACGTCAATTAATTTAATCTGTTGACTTGAATTGATGTAGATCTTTAATTCGATGATATCACTGTATCAATTTCAGGGCCTATAACCCTGTCAATGATTAGTATATTCCTACAGTAGCATTGTGTTTTCTGATACGGATATGCAGATAAAGCAGCATGACATTTAAACACAATATTTGCAAGACTGTAAAGAGGATGCAATGTGTGTTGCATGTTTTTCAATGAGCCATTGCTGCATGTAACCAGAAGTGTCAAAAGAGTAGGCTGACACATTCCAACTTACAAAATCCTAAATCTGCCTTCAGAAAGTATTCATACCCCTTGACCTATTCCACATTGTGTTGTGTTACAGTCTGAATTCAACATGGATTTTTTTTTTTATTAAAAAATTCACCCACCTACACACAATACCCCAGAGTCTTTTTGGGAAAGTCTCTAAGAGCGTTGCAGACCTTGATAATATTTTCACAATATTATTTATAAAACTATTCAAACTCTGTTATGTTGGTTGTTGATCATTGCTAGACAGCCATTTTCAATGACGCCTATATCTTTTAAGTGACTGGGTGTATTGATACACCATCCAAAGTGTAATTAATAACTTCACCATGCTCAAAAGGATATTCAGTGTCTACTTTATGTATTTTTACCCATCTACCAATAAGTGCCCTTCATGGCAAGGCATTGGAAAACCTCCCTGGTCTTTTGTGTTTGAATCAATTGAATTCACTGCACGACTGAGGGACTTTACAGATAATTGTATGTGTGTGGTACAGAAGTGAGGTAGTCATAAAAAAAAGTCATACTAAACACTATTCTTGCATACAGAATGAGTCCATGCACCTATTATGTGACTTTTTAAACTCCTGAACTTATTTAGGTTAGCCATAACTAAGGGGTTGAATACTTAGACTCAAGACATTTCAGCTTTTACTGTTTTATTAATTTGCACAAAATTTGAAGAACAAGTGTAATTCCACTTTGTGTGTATACCAGTGACACAAAATATCTATATTTTAAATTCAGGCTATAACGCAACAAAATGTCAAGGGGTGTAAGTACTATAAGAATGCACTGAGCCATACATCTACATATCCATATATAATGTAGACAGGATGAATTTACTTGACCCAGAATTCACTGTTGAGCACAATACTATTTATCTGACTAAATCATCCCCATTTGGCTAATTACTCCAATGGGAAGGCAGCATATCAATAAGACACACACACACACACACATCTATATTCCTCTTATTATGGTGATTAACACTGTGAACCCAGTCGTGAACAATGCCTACCCCTCACAAATAATTAGGTAGGTACTGGCAGCATGCCGTTGTGTTGCCGAAGACAAAAGTCTTTGTAATTGTGCATGTCATTACCAAGGTGGCCACCACGCTGCAAGATCACTGACCCTCAATTTCTATACCAAGGATGCCCTTTTGACGTCTGATAATTAGATCTATGGGGTATTTATATAATGTTTGTCTCATTGAGTTCATGCACGTTCCATGAAAGATTGATTCCCAAACGTTGCAATATTTTTTATTCTACTCTCTTTCCTTGTGCTTATTTGTACTTAGCGTTTCAAAAATACTTGAGACCATAATCACAGACTTAAGGGTTTAGGGTCTTCCTTTTGTTTATCTTGATTGTTTTTCACTTTATCCACACAGTGAGATTTCAACTAGCCAGATTTCTCCGGCACACAACTGGATCGTCAGCTTTGATCTCTTCTCTCTCTAACTGTGGTTTAAACTTTAATTGAAAACATTAAGAATCTACCACTTGGCCAGGAGTTTTTCTAAACAAAAACCGCTCGTCAGCTTTAATGCTTCAGTACTAGCCTTCCTCAGCCTTGCTCCCCTCCACAACATATCAACTACGCCAAACCCACGTTGTCAGAGGCAGTCTGGCTGATGAACACAGCATGGTATCTGTACATATCGGTATCCCTGGGTTTATAAGCGGGGAAATCGACTCTGCCGCACGAGCATGCTTTTGCGGCACAGTCGATAGCGCGCTGGACTTCGGGCAAGAAGGTCGAGGGTTCGAGACCTGCTCCCTGCTGTTTCATTACAATACTGTACTAGATCAACTTTACTACCCATTTCCCCGTGTTCCCTTCACTTTGAGTGAATACCATCTGTTAACTACGTCTCCCTTGGGACTGTGTGTGAAGGGTTAATAGACGGTTGACACTTAAAACTCACATAAAATCTTGACAAATTACATTTAGACTACTGGTCACCATGGAGACGGCAGTAGCAACCATAAACAATACCCTTTACCAAGACAACGCTGTCTGTATTGTACATTAACCCGAGTAAACTCCCAGCTGTTTTTTTTTCTCTCACAAAATAGTCATTAGCCGTTGAGAAATAATTACCGTGCCGGAAAGCACTTTCAACAGGTGAGAAAGGAGGACAAATAATTGACCCCCTCATCCGTGAAATCGCTCCATTCAGGAGTTGCCAATGACCTGTGAAGAATCAGATTGAGTTGAGCTTTTTACCACTACGAAAGACTGTAGGTATGTGATGTAAAAGTCTTCAAGCGCAGTCTGAGGTGGTCTAGTGTCCCTGTGCATCATCACCACTCTGGGACTAGCCACAGCTCCTCACCGATACTCTTTTCATTTTATTTAACATTAGGTTAAGAAATATTAAGTTAAAAAAAATGTCTATGTGAATCCTCGTCGGACAGATTACATTTTGTTCTGTCTGCCAGATCCATTTGAAATCTGTTCTATGGGTCGAGGGAGGGGGGTGGGGGGGTGGGGGAGTTTTATTCCCGGTCATGACCAGCAAGCTCATATTGATTCTTGCAGAATTCAAGCTTACAGGCTGGCGTGAGCTGTTCCATGATTACAGCATATTCATGTCAAACCTTGCATTCCAATCCCTTTGCTTGTACAGTCAAGTACTGTTTCCTAGAGATAGGCTATACTACACAAACAAACAAGAATTTCCTATAAGCCGAGCTAATAAAGATGAGATAAGCCTACTATTGCCTGGGATTTAGGAGCAAATGTCAGCTCGGCTCATTGAGATGAGAAGAAGCACAGTTTGCGGCACGACTAGAAAAAAGGAAAAAGCACAGTTCTCTTTATCCCCAGCTGATAGATGAGGCCATCTTCGTTCATGGCCTTCCCTAATAACCTGAAACAAGGAGCGGCTTCCATCTTCTTCCTTCATGGCCTGAGTAATCACAGGAGAAAATACCCCTTCTCGGCTCTTTAGACAGCATCATTAATAATTGTTGTGTAATTAAATTAAGTGTCCTCTCCTTTTTGGCGATTGGAGCGATTAGTCCCCCAAATGAGTGGCCCTGATGTCCTGCTGCCTGCGTAGATCTCTTCAGACTCCCAACTGAGCTGTTGCATATGGAAAGACGGGAGAGACCATCACCACAAGTGGGCAGCCGTTGAATGAAGAAGACGCACTGTTTATTATTCCCTGTGGGAGAAAGTAGGAGGAGGACCTAAGAGACAAGAAGTAACCATTCACACGAAAGTACTGCAACCGCCACTGCAAGGAGCTAAATAATGATGACCCACTATTGGACAACCCCATCCTCCCTCCCAAAAATAGAAAACAGTGCTGATAAATCACTTCCTAAAGTGAAACGGCGATAGTCCAGTCTGCTCACAGGTGAAAATTCCAGCATCGTATCTCTTCGCCCTCTTTCTTTTAGCTCACCACCCCCTTACACCCGACCCCTCTACCTCCCGACCCAACTTCCACCCCCCCACCTATGCGAGATTTACGATGCCTGCTGCCCTAACCCCACCCCATGCCCCGGCTACAAAAGCATCTGACACGCGTTAGACTGAGCTCCAAAGGGGCGTGTCTGTCCGGAATCTGGGCCCGGCTGCAGTCTAGACACATGATAAATTGAATCCCCCAGGTGTCACGGTGAAGGAGCCGGCCTGTCAAGTGTGTGCCCCCTCCCGTCACTCAGCTAGCCACCACAGATGCTTGCCGCTAGCTATCGGAGAAAGAGAGAGGGAGAAAAAGAGAAAGGAGATAACAGCCAACATATGCTGCCCTCCCTCATGCCTGGCTGACTGGCTTGTCCATCCTCCCTGCTCCCGCTCCCTCTCCCTCTCCCCCAACCAACCACTGCCTTTTTCATTCTAGGCACTGTATCAATATGACAAATTTCTGGAGTCACTGAATGTATCCTTCCCCTGCAAGCCATTCAAAGCTCTCACTGCACTTGTCCCCCCTCTGTTGTTGACCACCGTTAAGTGCCATGGCCGTATTATTCGATACAGTTCAGCCAAAGGAAAACTGTCATTTTTATTTGTCATGGGTTTTGACATCATATATCAGCCAATCAGTAAATCTTTCCAAGCGCAGGCTTGATCCCAAATTCACCTTCAATAGGATGGCAAGTCAAATGTACTATCAATATAGGATGCTATAGTTTCCAATCTGATGATATGTAGACTGCCATCATGCCAAAGCCTGTGTTCCTTCCTCCCATTGCCAAGGCAGTCATTATTTACTGTAGGCCAACGACTAACGAGATGTAACAACTCAGTCATCAAGTGTGACAGATTGGCTCGAACCAAATCGTCCTTGGGTTTTTTCCAAAAGCGTACTCCATCATCGGGATGAAAACAGCAATTTAATGAACACCACAGAACTTCCCATGACAGAGTAACTATCAGAGATGACATAATGAACAGAGCAGACGGCCCCCTCTCCAATCTACCTCTGTTCACAAACAATTAGGCTTCTTTTACACAGGCAGCCCAATTCTGATCTTTTGCACAATTATTGGCAAAAGATCTGACTGGTCAAAAGACTAATTGGCGGCATCCCTATTAACATTGGTGCCGTTTTACCCTCCCTCCCTGTCCCAGGTACAACACCGTTCCAAGTATACGTGATGATGGTACAACACCATTCCAACACCACTCCAAGTATACACTTTGTGGTTTAGTGTGGGGGGGGGCTGGGTATTGAAGGGTTTAGGCTCTGTTTTTAATTGAATTGTGATGGAACCAGTAACAATGCCAATAATGGGCTCAATATGCTGGAAAGAAAAATTAGGGCACGTTCAAAATTAGTACAAGTGTTTCGATCACAGTTAATAAAAATTGTCAAACAAGCATACTGTAACTTGGTGTCGGAAAATGTTCTGCTCAGGAAGACTCAAAGACCTGCCCCAATCCCGGCAAAGCGAATCACACCCACACTTGTAAACTGATAGGAGAGCAATTTAATCTCTCAAATAGTGGGATCTGGAGAAAGAGATACAGCTTGATCAAAGCAAATCTATGCACAGCTTTAAACTAACTTTTAAACGAACAGAAAAATGAA